>NC_139521.1:64887105-65376896 GCF_947247035.1 Vipera ursinii
TATGACAGTTTAATAATATGATACAATTTAACAGACTTAAAGTATAAAGCACTTTGCTACATTCTCACCCTGGAGCAGGGGTCGGCAACCTCGGCTCTTTTATGACTCGTGGACTTCAACTCCCAGAATTCCTGAGCCAGCATAGCTGGCTCAGGAATTCTGGGAGTTGAAGTCCACGAGTCATAAAAGAGCCGAGGTTGCCGACTCCTGCCCTGGAGGATTAGAAATTTTATTTCTTAAAGAGTAAGCCACACATTTTTCCTTTTTTCTGACGAATACAATACTTGGGAGAAATGTTCCACCTTGTTTTCATACTGGTTGGGCTTTTGTCTCTTTTTAATTTCGGGCTGCCTGTTTCTCTTTTCATTTTGTAGGCGTGAACTTGTGGAGCAGCTTCAAGAAGTCAGGGAAGATAAAAAGAGGATCAGGAAAAAACTGAGAGATTTTGAAGACAATTTTTTCCGACAAAATGGAAGGTAACTTGCCACCCTCTTTTTTTTACCCCAACCCTGGACTAATTCATGTTGCACGTTATGTTATTTTTTAACTTCTTGCAAAGGCTCTGCTTACTAATCTTTGGTTTTTCCTCTCTGCCATATTTCTAAACTTCTAAAGTAAAGAACCTTTGGATTCTCGTTGGCTAACCAAAGGCCTCTGGAATGGTCAAAAACAAGAGAGAGAAAAGGACATTATTCCCTTGCCACGTTTTACCCTGAAGGAGGCACTTAAAGCTGTACTGCCCCCAAACAAGAGATGGCATTGAGTATTAATTGCCTTTGGTAGAGCTGTCCTCCATAAATTGTTCAATCCCTTTTTAAAGCTATCCAACCAAGCTCTATCTTGGGCTAATTATTATTTATTTATTAATTTTATTTGTATACCGCCCTTCTCCCGAAAGACTCAGGGCGGTGAACAGGGCAATACATATTAAAAAACAAGATACAAAAATTAAAAAAGATTAAACAAAATGCCCACGAATAAGTTAAAACACATTAAAAAGTAGGTTAAAACACATTAATAAAACCCAACCCCATCCCATCAGGCCAGGCCAGCTTGTTCGAAAAGGTAAGTTTTGAGATCGCGCCGGAAGGAGCGGATGTCAGGCGCCATCCGGAGCTCGACCGGAAGATGGTTCCATAAATCCGGCGCGCCCACAGAGAACGCCCTCCCCCTGGGCGCCACCAGTCGACATTCTTTGACCGGTGGCATCCTGAGGAGGCCCAGGCCCTCTCTGTGGGAGCGTACAGGGCGGAGGGAAGTTGACGCCGGCCGCAGGTGCTCCCCAAGGTATTCCGGACCCTTGCCATGTAGGGCTTTGTAGGTCATTACCAACACCTTGAATCTCACCCGGAAGACAACTATGAATTCCACCGGTCTTAATATCAGAAGATTATAATAATGTATGGAACAGGCTTAAAATATAAAGCACTTCACTTAGAATATGTGCATCTCAAAATTTGCAATATGGGGAAGTAGAGATTTTGTTTGTTAAAGAGCCAGCAATGCTCTTTGCACTAGCTGGCAAACCAACAGATGTTTGGAGAAAATGTGTCTTGTCCACCTTGTTTTCCTGCTCTGCTTGTTGCTAGTTTTTATAGGGATTGTCATAACTGTCTTTCTATGAATTCAATAGGGGATATTAATATCCAAAAGATCTACAGATAGTCCTTGGCCTACGACCACACTTGAGCCCATTTCTATTACTCATTTAGCAATTTAATTAAATGAGTTTTGCCCCATTTTACAGTCTTTCTTGCCACACTTGTTAAATGAATCCCTGCAGAGGTTAAATTAGTAACATGATTGTTAAGCAAATCTGGCCTCTCCATTGATTTTGCTTGTCAGAAGGTCACAAAAGATGATCATGTGACCCCGTGACACTGCAACCATCATACATTTGAACCAGTCACCAAGCATCCGCACTTGGATCATGTGACCGCGGGGAAGTTGCAGTGGTCATAAGTGTGAAACACGGTTGTCACTGTTTTCAGTGTCATTGCAAATTTGAACGGTCACTAAACGAATGGTTGTAAGTCAAGGACTACCTGTACTTCCTTTCACTAAAAGACTGGACCCATACTTGAATTTTCCTTTTTTTAAAATTCCCTAAAGCATTTTCCCACCTGCCCAACCAGGACATGCTAAGTTTACTCTTCAATTTTTCTCTCATTCCAAAAGTTGTACAATATGCCTTCAAGAATATAATCCTATACAGGAAGCTGATATATTTCACCTGGTTGTGCTTTTTAGAAATGTCCAGAAAGAAGACCGTGTTCCCATGGTTGAAGAATATAATGAATACAAGCAGGTTAAGGCCAAACTGAGGCTGCTGGAGGTCCTCATCAGCAAAAGAGATTTAAGCTCCAAGATCATGTAATAAAGCTACGCTGGATTTGCCAGTAATGTTAAGGTGATGATGCAGCCAAAAACACAAAGAACTCAGCAACAGCCTCATACCACAAAGGGCTTTTGTGGCTCTCCCTGACTGTGGCTGGCAGAAGATGATGGGGTATGAAGGAGGGAGGATCCTGCATCTTTCTTCAGACTTGTGACCTGTCCTGCCATCTGGGCTGGCAAGACCGGGAGGGTGTTGACCGACTAAAAAGACTCTGCTCCACATGGTTCCTTTTGCTTCCATCAGCTGGTGACCTGCGTTTGCTTGGACTAAAAAAAAAAAAGACCTCCATTTTTACCTTCTTTGGAGCATCAGTGTAAAAAAGGTGATCTAGTTTGAGTTCTCACGGATCTCCAAATAATTGCCTGTAATTTTCAGACCAATAAAACAATCCGGTCTGTTCTAATAGGATCTATGTTCTGAGACAATTCTGAGAGGGGAGCTAGGTCCCTCTTGTTATCTCATATTTGAGTGCAGGTTTTTCGTTGTTAACTGTCGGTACGTACTTCTTCTAACATGCTCCAGCTGAAAGTTGAATTGCCAATTGGTGGAGAACTGTTAAGTGTGATGACTGCCTTGGCTTTCAACGTGGCTCCTTTTAGAAAAGAAAAGAAAAGAAAACACACTTTCTTACTAATGAACTTTTCTGAAATGCTATTTACACAACTCCTACATCTGTTTGAGCTGGAAGAAAGAAAAAAATTGTGGAAGTGGACCTTGTAGAAATTGGGATTAGTTAATGGGACCGTCCTCAAAAGTAGGAAGATAAGGAGTACAATGATCTTGGTAGCCAAGGTATTCCGATATAAGTGTGGGTTTCAGACAATGTCTGGAAAGGGTTTATCATACTTGTCCTTGATGTGAAGATCGGGAATAATTGGACAAGCATCTTTGAAAGGCAGAAGATTATCACTTGAGTTTTCTTCTGCGGTAATGGTGTTTCTACGATCCGCTCTTGACTTGTGTCAGACTGTAACGGAATCCAATTTATTGGTGCCCTGCAATATTTCTGAGAATTTTCTCCTTCATATTACTGTGGCAAATGTGCTGAGACTTTTCAGCAAATCAATTTAATGCAAAAGGTTTCCCTATGATTAGAAAGCATCAAAATGTCTGGACTGTGGACTTTAAAATTAATGACAGTGACAGTTTTGTCTCATACCCTTATAATTTTTGTACCCCAGATAGCTGAATTTCTATTCATATTTAGTTGAAGCTCTGTATGGCTTTGACGTTGCTGTATATTTTCAAATCCCTTGAGCAAAATGGTAGGGAGTAGAACAATGCACTTTAGAAAGAAACATATATTTTTTTAGAAAATGGAAAAAAACAGAATTTTTAAAAAATAACCAAATATGTACCTAAATAAAGGAAAAAAAACATTTCATCTACCTGACTTTTCTGTTACGCCATTTTTAAAGGAAAAATATGTCTTAAAAACCTTAAGATTTGCCTAGACAAGTAGGGAGCTAATTGGAAACTATTTATTGTAATAGATGCATACTTTATGAAGCACCAGCATTAGGAAATTTTTAATATCTGTTTGATACCATGAATAATAGCAGCATTTAGCATAAATGATTTCCACCCTGAAAATCAACTGAGTTAAAAAATATAATTGTCAAATCCAAAACTATTAATTTAATGCTCAACCAAAACAATTGAAATGTTTGGACCCAAATGAATGCAGTACACCTAAAGATTCAAAAATCTAATTCTGTAGGCTTAAAGTAGCTTTAGCCTTTTTTTTTCTCAACAATTAGCCCGTTGTAGCACATAATAAGCTACTTGTGAAAGCAAATACACTGTCAAATGAAGAATAAAAGGAAACTCTTTGTAGTCTAATAATAAGTCCTTTAGCATAACTCTATATAAAAAACTCCCTTTTTATAACCCTGTAATCACTTAATTGAGGGTAACTGGATGAAGGGCAACTGGATGGAGCTGAGCATTTACCAGCTGGATGCCCTTCCTGACACCATGCAGAGTTCACAGCAGATTTTTGCTTTGAGCCCTAGGGAAAAAACATCTGCCACTATCTGGGATTGAACTCTCAACTTTCCAAGTGGGAGGGCCCCCCCCCCGCCTCACTGCTAAGCATAACACTATATATTAACCCCAAATATTTTATGAATTCACTGAGATGTGCTATCAGCTATTAGAAAATTAATAGTAGTTATTTTCATATTTCATTATTTTTAACAGAGTTGAGGTGTCTGTTCCTTCTCTTTTGAATAACTACGCATCTCAAGATGCTAAGCGATATGCAACTCTCCCTTTTTAAAACAAAGATTAATAATGAATGAAACTCTTGCAGATAGAAATTATTCCCAGAATTCAAAGGAAATAACTTGT
This sequence comes from Vipera ursinii, assembly GCF_947247035.1. Classification (NCBI taxonomy): domain Eukaryota; kingdom Metazoa; phylum Chordata; class Lepidosauria; order Squamata; family Viperidae; genus Vipera; species Vipera ursinii. The sequence continues at coordinate 64,891,856 of NC_139521.1, forward strand.
AATTTTGCTGATGTGCTTACTCTTGAGTGAACAATTAAGTCACATTTTTTTCACATAAAAATAAACATGGAGCAACCAGCATGTCTTCTAATCATTGTTAAGCTTTGAGGTTTAATTTGTTTATGACGTGCCTGTGTCCATAGCCAGATTTGATTGGCCTGTAATTAAAAGCCCACGTGGCAAAGTCTATCTGAATAAGGTCGCCGCTGGACTTTTTGATAAGTTGGCAAGAGGCAATCTATCATTTTACCACCAGACTTATAAATCCATTTGCCATTTATATGCATGCAATGAGTAAATCCATAGCAAGAATTTCAGGCATGTCTTGAGCTTCTCGTACTACTTTCCTCAGTCCCCTTGCCACTGGGTGAAAGGAGTGGGCAAAATGCAGGCATTCTACAAGTAGTTCTCGACCTACAGCCATTCAGAGTTACAACATCGCTGAAAAAAGTGACTTATGACCATTCTTCACACTTAAGACCCACCATTCTTCGCCCTTGCAACCCTTGCAGCATCCCCACGGTCACGTGATCAAAATTTGGATGTTTGGCAACTGGCTCGTATGCATGACGGTTGCAGCGTCCCAGAGTTGCGTGACCATCTTTTGCAACCTTCTGACAAGCAAAAGTCAATGGGGAAGCCAGATTCACTTTACAACTGACGAGTGGCAAGAAAGGTCGTAAAATGGGGCAAAATTCACTAAACAACAGTCTCCCTTCGCAATAGAAATGTCGGGCTCAATTGCCGTAAGTCGAGGACTACTTAGCTGAGAATGGGGATCTTGTAAAGAGCCTTTGGGTGGGAAAAGGACCTCATGATTCCATTAGTTAACTCTCTGGTGATGAAGGCTGGCGTTGGGATCTGAACCCAATTTCTCTCCACCCGTTATAAAGCAAGTAAAACTATTACCAGTATGACAACAGGAATGAATAAGCCAGGGGTCTTCAAACTTGGCAATTTTAAGACTTGTGGACTTCAACTGCCAGAATTCCTCAGCCAGCCAGGGCTGGCTGAGGAATTCTGGGAGTTGAAATCCACAAGTCTTAAAGTCGCCAAGTTTGGAGACCCCTGGAATAAGCCGATCCTATCCTATGTAGGAAGGTGTGTACAGTATTCTTTAGAAGCCTACGGGTACTTTCTCAGCAATTTCATGTTTATATCTGTAGTGCAGACATGTAAAAAGCTCTCAAGGCTGACTTTTTATCCAATTCCTTTGCGGCTTGCTGTGTTGAGATTTCTGATTCATTTGTGCGGCTAAAGAAATGTGTTGGTGACTGCACGTTTAGCCAAGCAACAGATGCTAAGAAATGACTGTACAGGTGGTCCTTAACTTACAGCAGTTCATTTAGTGACCATTCGAAGTGACAACGGCACTTAAAAAAAAGTGACCGTTTTTCACACTTGCGACCCTTCCAATATTCCCTCGGTCACGTGATCAAAATTCAACCGCTTGGCCATTGACTCGTACTTATGACGGTTGCAGGCTCACGGAGTCCTGCGATTCCCTTTTGCGACCTTCTGACGAGCAAAGTCAATGGGGAAGCCAGATTCACTGAACAAGTGTGGCAAGAAAGGTCATAAAATGGGGCAAAACTCCCTTAAGTGTCTCAGTCACAGAAATTTGGGGTTCAGTTGTGGTTGTAAGTCGAGGACCAGCTATATTTTTTAAAAAAAAATGTGTTTTATGAAAGCACAGATTGTTATCATCAGACCGCCTGTTTATTTTTAAGCTTTCAAATGAACAGAAGCATGTATGTAGGTAGACGTACCCTGTCCAAATTACCGTTTCCAAAATGTATCCTGGCAGCTAAACTGCCTTTTTGCATTCCTACTTTCCCTTCCTGGCACTTTCCTCCAGAATAAGGGGTCCTGGGGCTTTCTTTGAACTCTTTATCGCCCCTTTTTGTGTTAATTCTGTAAATATAATGCTGCCTTTCTTTTTTTTTTAAAGGAAGCCACTGTACCCTGATCAAATTATGTTCGTGCTTCTCTTCTGAAGGGCCACGAAATAGCTTTTAAAGCATACCATTTTTAAAAGAAAGACAATAGAAGGTACTCTGAGCAAATCCCTCGCAAATGTTCTTATTAGTAGTTACCCTACAGATTGTAAGAAATTTTGCTATGGCAAAGAAATTAATACAGAAGAGGTTTCATAAACCTGAAAATTTCAGTATAAAGGGGGAGTTCATTCAATGTTATCCTTCCAAGAAGTTAGACTTCTTTTCCATCTCTGGAACAACTGTAGTATTGCTTAAGGTGTTCCAACAGTGACTGAAAAACATTTTCAAAGTTATCTTCTTTTTTTGGTCTGTTCAGAGATCTATAAGTATGCATGCATGCTTTGATACTTCATCACTAGTCTACATCTATGTATATTGAAAGATCTAATTGTATTTTGAGCAGACTCCTAAAGCTGCTGAGGAGAACAGCATTATTCTGCAGTTCCCAATAATTTTTGATGAACCATGTACCAAAGAGTGTGTGTGCCTTTTTATTTTAGATATACAAACCGCCTTGATTACCGTAGAAAAGCTAAAGCCAATCATTCTTAATCATAAACAGTTATGGGAAATTCCTTTGTCAAAAGTCATCTCCGGTTTTAGATGTAACAATAATTTTTTTTTTGCTGAATGATCATTCATTTTATGCCCCGATGAGACTTATGGACACAGTTCTATGTTTACATCACAGGGGGGGAAAAGCATTTAATTCACTGCAAGTTTTTAAAAATGCAAACTGATTGACAAAACTATATGTGTGCATTTTCGTACATGATGGTATTTTGTATGGAAGAAATAAATAAACTATTTTTGACTGCATGTCTCTATAAATCCTTGCGAACAATGTACCGGTGCTGCCAGTACTGTACTTCTCAGGGAATTTATAATCCTCTTCCTTTATCTGTCTGCTCATAGTTTAGAGTCAGTACAAAACTTTCGCTTCTCCATCAAATCCCCGTTGGGGAGACACCATGGTTGCCATTACAAAGGAAGGTTAATCAACAATCTGCTGCCAATATCCAGTTCTGGCTCCAGCAGTCCCAATTCTAGATCTTTGAGCTCAAGCTGCTTTGATAAATATGCAATGCAAGCACATTATCTGGAGGAAAGGCTGTCCTGGAAAGCTGGCCCAGTTTGGGTTGCTATAGGCAACGGTCCATGGTCTTCTCCAATTTGCTTTTTAACATTTACACTATGCTCCAGGGAGAACCCGTCAGGAGTGTTATGTCCATTGATATGCTGATGATACTTAGCTGAATACTGCCTTTCTGAGCTCAGTGGGAGATGCTGTTGAAATCTTTGCCAGATACTTGGGAGACTGTTGGACAAAACAGGCTAAAAGTAGTCCTTGACTTACAACTGTAATGAACCTGACAATTATAGCCGATAGTCATGACAGTCATAAAGCAGATCATCACATAACCAAACTGATTTTACTGCTTTTTTTGCTGCTGCTACTGCAGCAGCCATTAACCAAACCATTGTAGGCTGTTTTTTGCTATAAACTGGACATAAACACTGGTTTCTGCAAAATCGTCATAAGTCACAGTCATATGACAGCGGGGGCTACAAATGGCCATAAACGTGGGCCAGCTGTCAAGCTCCCAAAATGTAATCATGTGACTGGGGGGTAGGCCAACATCAGAACTTTGAAACCAAGTAGCTTTTCAGGGGCCCATTCTAAGTCACAATTTTGGCCGCTAAGCAGGCAGTTATAAGTCAAAAGACTCTCTGTACAGTAACTCAAATAAAACAAATTTGCTTTGTTTGGTACTCTTATTATCTCTTGAGATGTCTCCCAAGATAGCTGTGCTGCCTTTAGAAAGTAGGTCCATAACAGGTTCCTCTTGTATTGGATGTGCAGGGGAGACCCTGGTCAACAAGACTATGCTGCCAGATATAGTCTTAACTGGAGCATTCAGCTGCGTTGAATCATTTGTCATCACCTGACTGGATTCCTGCAAGTGCCTTTGAAAGCTACCCTTAAAATTATAGTTAGTTCAAACCGTAGCACTCCGCTTATTGGTCAGCACCCATCACTTTGAATAGGTCCAGGCCATTTTTGCAGTAAATTGGATCTTTAGTAGCTTTTGGATGCAATTTGTCAATTTTAACTTACAAAGACCCATATGGCTTGACACCAAGGTATCTTCAAGACTGCCTATGCTGGCCCGCAGGCCGGATGCGTCATGCCGAAACTGTACCCACCCCATTGCCGGCAATGGAAAAAAAGTCACAATATGTCGTGACATGTCACGTGACATTGCGAGTTTGACACCCTTGGCCTGTCAACCTTTCTAAGATGAGAGTCGTAAAAGAAAATGCTAGCTGCTGTTGTAAGGTGAGGAGAACTGAGCACAATTCTGTTATTAACCAATACTGTGGAGCAAATTTTCCTTAGAATTTGGCTCCTTTGGTGATCGCCTTTAGGAAACTCAAGGGCCTTTTAAGAATGATTGTAGCCACTGTATTAATAACGTTGGTTTGGTATTTAGGATGGTATCTATTTTTGTTATTTGAGGCGGTTGGGATTAGTTTGGAAGCATTACGAAGGACTTTATGACATTTTTCACGGTACATTTTCCATTCCTATAAGCCACTAAGAGTTCTGAAGGATTTGCAACAAACCGATGGAATAAATAAATCACTAAATATTCCAGTTGCTTATCTGCTGGTTTCCATGGGAGATCACGTCCCAATCTCATCTGTTCCCCAAAGGCCTGAAGCCTGCATTATCCTGGTGCCTCTCCCATGCTTTTGCCCTTTATGGCTTGTGTTAAGAGGAGAAGGTCAGGAAAATTGCAATGACATCACAGAACCACAGTACCACCTTGAAACACGTTCTTGGAATTGGGTCTGGAGTCTAGCATTTTCCATGCTGCTGTACAGGTAGTCCTCAACTTACAAAAATTCATTTAGTGATTGTTCAAAGCACTGAAAAAAAGTGGACTTACGACCATTTTTCACACTTAGGACTGTTGCAGCATCTCATGATCATGTGAGCAAAACTCTCTCGGGGTGTTTTTTTTTCATCTTAAAGGGGACAAACATTTTTTTAAATTTAATAAACTAATTTTTAAAACTAATAAAAAAGACTAATTTTTTTTATAAAGGCCAAAGTCCATTCCTGTGCTAAAGTGATTTTATTATACCATCTTTCTTCATAAAAAGATTGTCTCCTTCAAGTCAAATTCAACTTACGGTGACTTCATGGACAAGTCATTTTAGTTAATTGATTACAGGTGGTAGTCCTCAATTTACAACCACAATCGGGCCCCAAATTTCAGTTGCTGAGACAGTTCTTAGAGTTTTGCCCCATTTTACCACCTTTCTTGACACAGTTGTTAAGTGACTCACTGCCATTATTACGTTAGTAACATAGCTGCTAAGTGAATCCAGTTTCCCCATTGACTTTGCTTGTCAGAAGCTCACAAAAGGTGATCATCATGAGTCAGTTGCCAAGCTTCTGAATTTTGATTGTGTGACCAGGGGGAGTCTACAACGGTCATACGTGTGAAAAATGGTAATAAATCATTTTTTTTCTGTGCTGTTGTAACTTAGGTCACTAAACGGAACTGTTGTAAATTGAGGAGCACCTGTAGTTTCCTTAGCAACAGAATTGAAAGGCCGTAAGCTGCCTTCTTTCTGGAACTTCTCCAAATTCCCAACAAAGCTTGCAACCCCCTAATTTCTCATGATCTTCCATCCAGGCAGTCAACAGGTCTGATCCTGCTTAATTTTTCCACAGTTGGCCAATGTCAACTATAAAACTTATAAAACTGCCTTTCAGCAGTTTTACATTGTTCAGAGGCTGAATCATATAAGAATTGCTTTGCTTTTGACTTATCATTGTCATTTTTTAGCTAAAGCTGTCCTCTCTTTGAAGCTAGCCACAGAAATAGTGGATTACAGGAGTTAATCTGTCTCATTTCTCATCTTGCCTATCTCCTCCTATTGGGTTCTTATGATTTATCAGTTGTGGTTTGTCACTTATGATTAATGATGGTAACTATGATTTATGCTCCATGTCCTATTACTTGCTCTTTATATGTACACTCTGAGCTTAGGCACCGGAGACAAATTCCTTGTGTGTCCAATCACACAATAAAGAATTGTTCATTATTATTGATCATCGCACAGTCAGCCAGATGTTCAGACTGGATTTGGCATTTTTGTCTCCTTATCGAGTCCTTACCAAGGACCTGGGATAGGCAGATGTGGATGTTTGATGGTATTACAGATATCGTCGCAGGATGGAAGCAGTTCCTAGTAAGGCCACCATTTGCAATTGACTAATGGCAAATTTGTCAATGCCAATGGTGTTCAAATGGTGCTCCAGTTGTTTTGGGATTGCACCCAATGCACCTATTACTATTGGTGGTATTATTATTATTATTATTTTATCATTATTATTATTAAACATTTGAAGACATTTACAGGTAGTCCTTGACTTACAATCATTCATTTAGTGACCATTCAAAATTATGGCACTGAAAAAAGTGACTTATGACCAGTTTTCACTTACATTCCAGCCTCCCCATGGTCACGTGATCGAAATGCCAGCATTCGGCAACTGCAGTGACAATTGCAGTGATTTGCTTAACAACTGTAGCAAAAATGGTCAAAAAATGGGTCAAAACTCACTTAATAACTGCTTTGCTTGCTTAACAACAGAAATATTTGGATTCAATTATGGTCCTAAGTCGACGACTACCTAATCTGTAGTGAGATAAGTCTGTTCTCAGCTGCAAGGCGATTCAACCTTTTTTCAGCAACCCTGCTGAAAAAAAATTGAACTTTCTACATTTTTTTTTGCACCTGAAGAGGTGATTCTGAGTGTATGTGGTGTGGTGTTCTGCTCTGCTGGGATAGAAAAACATACCTAGAAATGATGTTATTGCACAGTCTCTCCATTTTTCAGAACTTGGGTTGCTGATCTCCGTGATATAATCCTGCACAGGTCATCAACATTCATACAGGTCTTTCATATTCCAGAGAAGCTTAGTGATAACAATCCAACAAATGCCCATTGTGCTTCCAAAAGTAAATCCTCCCAGAAATGAAAGCTTTGAGGTATTACGGGAAAACTGTAAAAGCGTTTCTTGGGATTATTCTGTGCTTCCCAGCACTGGTACTCAACAGGGAAAGAGAGGTTAAAACTTGTGCCAATAATGCCGGCCACCTGCATGTCACTCAGGGATTAGTCAAACTGAAATCTGCCTTGGAAAGAGACTAGAAAACATGTGATGTTTTTTTCCTAGTTCTACAAAAAAAAAAGCCACCATGTTAACGTATTCATAAGAGCCATAGTGGCGCAGTTAGAATGCAGCACTGCAGGCTAATTCTGCTGATTGTCGACTGCCAGCAGTTCGACCCTGAACGGCTCAAGGTTGACTCAGCCTTCCATCCTTCAAAGGCGGGTAAAATGAGGACCAGATTGTTGGGGGCAATATGCTGACTCTGTAAGCCCGCTTAGAGAGGGCTGCATAGCACTGTGAAGTTGTATATATATGTCTAAGTACTGCTGCTAATGTATATATCAGTCTCCCCAACCTAATTTTCTCCAGTTCCACTGGATTTCAACTTCCAAAAGTTCCAGGCAGCAGAAAGAGGAAGAAAGGCTTAATGATTTCAACCTGAGACCAATTCAGACATAATAGCAATGTTCCAATATCTAAGGGGTTGCCACAAAGAGGGAGTCAAGCTATTCTTCAAAGCATCTGAAGCCAGGAAAAGAAGCAATGGATGGAAACTAATCAAGGAGAGAACCAACTTGGAACTAAGGAGAAATTTCCTGTCAGTGGGAAGAATTAACCAGTGGAATGTTTTGTTTTAATCCCATTTATATCCCGCCCTTCTCCGAAGACTCAGGGCGGCTTACAATCTAAAGCACAAATCAATGTGCTTAGCAATAGGCAATGTCTTGCCTTCAGAAATTGTGGAGGCTTTTAAACCAAGACTAGACAATCATCTGTGTGAAATAATATAGGGTTTCCTGCCTGAGCAGGAGGGGGTGTGGACTAGAAGACCTCTGAGGTCTTTTCCAACTGTTACTGTTATTATGTTAACCTTGTCAGTTACTCTTTACAGCAGTCCATCATACCAGTAGAGAGGGCAGAAAGCAGAAAAGAGCAATAATTAGCTCCAAAAAATAAAATTGGGGTTATAGAATCTGGGACGAGTTTTGGACCTTCTGAAATCTGATCGTTGAAAGCCTGCAAAAGTGTCCTTACCAGTAACGTGTATAGAAAGCTTAAGGGCTGTGTGCTTAATCCATTACCTCAGAAATTTAAAAACAAAAAAAAAAATCTGAAAATGAAAGGATGTTAAAAAAAAAACTTTCCCTCACAGATTCCACCTCCGTCCCTCCTAGCACTTAGCAGTGCTGTTAGGAAAACAGCTGAACACATCACTATTCTATTTTTCTAACTTATTTTCTTCTTGAAGCGTCATGAAAGCAGTATAAAGTCTGAAGGAAACATTCCATTTATTGCATAATATTGAGCTATGTACACACACATACGTACAAAATAAGCATTTGATAAAAGTTCTTTTACAGTTGCAGTAAAAAGAGGTCCGTTGGCTACCCAAACAGCCAAGTGACCCCCTTAATGCTTTTAAAGCTTTTTTCATTAGGGAAAGTGCAAAACATGGTTGAATTATAAGGTACACAAGTACTGCGGCTCCATGCCAACCAAAATTGAATTACGACTAAAGTCCACCTTGCTCGGCTGACTGAAAAATAAAACCCTCTTCATGGCTGAGCTGGATCAGGATTGCAATTAGCTTTTCCCTCCATCAGTCCCGAATGGACTAATTCCATTAGTTTCCATGGATTCAGTCATTATCAACTGGACTTGGACCAGCAATTGATAAAATTATCAGGGGGAGGGGAAGGAATATTCATTGTGACTTTTACCATAAAGTGTGCCTATGGGGGAGAGAGATTTGGGGAAGAAAGCTGGTCGTCATTTTTCTTCCATTCATCCCACCCCACTGTAATTTGGCTCTGGATCTCAGTGGGGCAGAGATCCCCCCCCCAAAAAAAGCATCATCCATTCATAAGACAGGCAGAATGGCAAAGAGACGTTCAGTAGAAGTCTGCAAGAAACACATCTGCACACTGAGATGGGAAGAAAACATGGTCTATGCCAGGGGTTGGCAACCTCGGCTCTTTTATGACTCGTGGACTTCAACTCCCAGAATTCCTGAGCCAGCATAGCTGGCTCATGAATTCTGGGAGTTGAAGTCCACGAGTCATAAAAGAGCCGAGGTTGCCGACCCCTGGTCTATGCTGTGACATTCCCATTCCTGGAGGGAAATGAAAAATACGCTGAAACACAAATTCTCCTTTGAACAATTAACACAAAGGTAAAGTAATCCAATTCTGTGGGGGTCTCTGCTGCCTGGCAGCTCTCAGAGAGGAAGTTGTGAGGTCAAACGGAGGTTGTTTTCTGCAGACTGTAGGAAATGGAGAAATTCTGTAAAGGAGAAAAACTTCTAAGCTTTTCATTTCCCGTCACTACTCTTCCAATAATCACCTTGGTGCCTTCAAAGGCATAAAGAAATTATCCCCGGAGCTGAGAAACCTGGTCTACGAGCAAAGAGGGAAGTTCAAAGCTGAAGGAGAAGGAAATGGAAAGAAATTCAGAGTTGCAGAGATGGAAAAGAAATTCACAGCAGGCAGAATCTTATTTTTGACAAAGATGGCGAGACCTCAGAGATATAAAGGTAATTCCACAGACTTCAGAGAAGCGGAGAGAGGCTGTTTTAAACCAACAAAAATCACCCAAGAAGCATAAAATAAATTTTAAGAGATAGGTCAAAAATGTGAACATTAAAACCTCAAGAAAGATTGAAAGAACTTTTTCCGGTGTCCTTTTTCTTATATACCTCCCTTCCCACCCACCCCACCCCCCGTTTTCCCGTTGGCTTCCCTAAGTAACTTGTCCCATTTCCCTACAAAAGGAAGAACAAGACAAGGTTTTTCTCTCAGTTTCAAGTGGTCTCTGTTGGGGGTGGCTTGTGCTCAGGCCAAGCTGAAGCCCTCATAGTGGTCGATGGCTTGAGTAAGTTGTGTACTCAGGGTTTCTTTACTGGTGTACTTGGGCAAGTCAAGGAGGTTGTAGCAGGTGTGGGCCACTGGCAAGTACTGCTCATCACTGGAGGTGGACTGAATGACCATGCGTAAACTGGACATGCCGTAGATGGGGATCCGGTCACTGCCCGTCAGGAACACTGGCAGAGGATATAAGAGACACCAGCAGAAAAAGCACGTCAGAAAGTCATCAGGGGCTGTTATGTAATTCTTTTTTTATTTTTGTATTGTTGTTTTTACTGTTGTTAGCCGCCCTGAGTCCTTCGGGAGATAGGGCGGCATATAAGTCCCAAAAATAAATAAATAAATAAATCAAACAACACTTGTAGGAAAGCAGCACTTGCCTCCCTTCAAAGACCGCTTCCTGTTCCTCCGGCAATGAGCTGCCCTTACTGCAATCCAGGTAGCCCTCGATCTGCACTCGTAATTGGAACCAAAATTTATGTTGTTAAGCCAGGCGGTTGTTAAATTGATTCACCTAGTTCAGGGGTAGGCAACCTTGGCTCTTTTATGACTCGTGGACTTCAACTCCCAGAATTCCTGAGCCAGCATGGCTCAGCTTGGAAACCTCTCCCTTTTCCCTCAGCATGGCTGGCTCAGGAATTCTGGGAGTTGAAGTCCACGAGTCATAAAAGAGCCAAGGTTGCCTACCCCTGACCTAGTTGTTAAGTGAATTTGGCTTCCCCTCAACAGATTGTCAGAAGGCGGCGTCGAAGGTCGCAGATGACAATCACATGACCCTGGGAAGCTGCAGCTGTTGTATATAATATGCTAGTTGCTAAATGCCCAAATTTTGATAACATGACGGTGGGAATGCTGCAAGGATTGCTTGCCACCGTGCCTTTGAACAGTCCCTAAATGAATGGTTGTAAGCTGAGAACTACTGGAAGTCCAGTTCATTTAGCAACTGTTCAAAGTTACAACGGCACTGGAAAAAGTGACTTATGGCCAATTTTCACACTTATGACTGTTGTAGCCACCCCATGGTCACATGATCACAATTCAGACAGCTGGCAACTGACTCATGTTTTATGATGGTTGCAGCGTCCCAGGGTCATGTGATCCCCTTTTGCGACCTTCTGACAAGCAAAGCCAATGGGGAAGCCAGATTCACTTAACAACCGTGTTGCTAACTTAACTGCAGTGATTCACTTAACAACAGTGGCAAGGTTGTAAAATGGGGCAAAACTCAATAAATGTCTCGCTTAGTGACATAAATTTTGGGCTCAATAAGTCAAGGACTACCTATACCTGTAATACCTGTCTGTGGAGTGCAGAAATACAAAACTGATCTTCTTGCTCTTCCTAATTAGTTTAGGCTTCCAAGCCTAAAAATTGATTCATTTATGTCACAAACTGCCCACACCCCCCCCCCGTGCCTGTTCATTATTTTTGCTTAGGGTTTTCCCATTGCCTCATTAACTCCACTCCCTATTTAAATTGAATCCACAAAGCACGACCATCCACAGTGACCTCAGCCTATGGTGTCTTGCAATCTTATCCTAAATTCCCAAAAGATATAAGACATTGACCAAAAAGAAAAAAAGATCTAGACAATCCTTTGATTTACAGTTACGAAGTTTGGACCAATTTGATCCTTCTTCCATTCCTGTTGACCCTTGTGTTCCGTAAACTGATCTTCCCAACCAACAAAATCTGTGACAAATATCTTCAAAAACCATGCCATTTCTGTCAGTCTGAGAATCTGCCCTCTTTTCACTTTCGCTTCACTTTCTCAGGGTCTTGCGGAAGAACAGGGTAGAACAACGGCTAATGACCCTCTTTTACCAGTCTACTATAGAGAGCGTCCTCTCGTATGGTATTGTGGTTTGGTATGCTGGTCTGACAGCCGCGGATAGGAAAGTATTACAGAGGGTGGTGAGTACAGCACAAGACATTGTGGGCTGTCCCCTGACACCACTGGATGACATCGCCAGGGCTGGTTGCCTTGGAAGAGTGAGGAAAATTCTCAGGGATGACTCACACCCTGGACGGTATCTCTTTACTCTCCTACCATCAGTATAGCCAGCCGCATCAACAGGCTGAAAAACAGCTTTTATCCATGGGCTGTTAGGCTTTTGAATGAGAAATAAGTTTTGTGAATTTTATGCAGAATTGACTTGGGAGGCTGGTGTGTGATGTAGTTGGTTCACATGGTGTAGTAAGATGGAGGGTTTGTTGTCACTGTGTGTTGGGGGGGAGCACAAAGGGAGGCTCAGCTAATCTCAATGTACACATAGTTGTACTTTGACAATAAAGGTTAATTTCTTATTTCTTAAAATAATCTAGTATTTTGGGGGGGGGGACTTCAAAGAAGAAGAAAACCAGCAGTCTCAAAAGTTTCTCATTGCTAGTTTTCTGCATGGAAGAGCAGGAGGTTTGTCTAATAATTTTTCTTATATTTTCTTCACAGCTAAGCTAGAAGAATTGCCCATCACATGGCTGAAATCTATCTTCTATGTTTTACTGCCAAACCTCAATGAGAACATCGCTGGTCTGAACTGAGTCTCAGCTGAAGAAAATAGTTATAGTTCTATACAAATACTTACAAAGAAATTTCTTCTTCTTTTCTAAAGGGAATTCGTGAAATGTTTCCCAGAACATTTGAACAGTAGGGTGTGTAGCTGAATAATCTCCCTTGTAACTTGCACTCTGCAAAACAGATACAAAGGGCAACATGTTGTTTAAGAACAAGAGGTTAGTTATAATAATAATTTGAAATTATAATTTGGGTGTGTTGGATAAAGTTATGCTTCTGAAAGATCAATTTTGCTCTCCTATATCCCCAATGAATTACAAAATAGTAAATGACTACATAATAATTTTAGAACTGGACTGTGACATGACGTAGAAAGCAGAATAGTAAAAAAAAAAAAATTGAACCCCAATCCTTTACAGCCCAGATGTTGGTACTCCAAAGGGTTCAATATGCTCCACGTGAACATTTATATCAAAATATAAAAAAATCCACAACATTCTGCTGTGAAAAGGGATTGCCAATGGAACGTCAAAATTAGTGTAGTGGAAACCTCATACATAATTAAAAACCTCACACCTAATTAAAAAGAAATAGTGATAAGGTATCTTAAGAGTCTCTCTGTCATTTTGTCACAATACTCATACTTAATAGCAATAGCACTGAGACTTATGGGAAGGTAGAGGCTAAAACACATGAAGAATGGTGATAGGAATTGGGTATGTCTAGTCTAGTGAAAAGAAGGACTGGGGTGACATGATAGCAGTGTTCCAATACTTGAGGGGGTGCCACAAAGAAGAGGGCATTGACCTACTTTCCAAAGCACCAGAAACAATGGTTGCAAACTAAGCAACCTAGAACAGAAGTCTTCAACCTTGGCAACTTGTAAGACTTGTGGACTTCAACTCCCAGAAATTCCTCAGCCAACTTTTTAAAGTTGCCAAGGTTGAGGACCCCTGACCTAGAACTAAGGAGAAATTTCCTGACAGTGAGAACAATTAACCAGTGGAACGGCTTGCCTTCAGAAGTTGTGGGTGCTCCATCACTGGAGGCTTTTAAAAAAAGACTGTCTGAAATGGTATAGAGTCTCCGGCTTAAACAGCGGGTTGGATTAGAAGACCTCCAAGTTCCCTTCTAACTCTATTATTTTATTCTTCTGTTATACACCACTTTATAGTGCTTTTGCCATGCTCTCTAAGTGATTTACAGAATTAGCATATTGCCCCCAACAATCTGGATCCTCATTTTACCAACCTTGAAAGGATGGAAGGCTGGGTCAGCCTTGAGCCGGTCAAACTCCTGGCAGTTGGCAGAGTTAGCCTGTAATATTGCTTTCTAACCACTGTGCCATCATGGTTCAAGTAGCATTGTTTCCTTTTTTTCATTGTTTATCCTATTGTCCCATTACCTTTACTTGTTATGTTTACATTATTTTCATTTCTACGTTCTTATTGTTGTAAGCCGACTAGAGTAGCCCCTTGGTGAGACGGGCAGCAAATAAATTTTAAAAAATAACAATCTTTTTAACAAGGTGGGTGGCACGTAAATTTAATAATAATAAAATCTGAGTGCTGTGACAAAATGAGGAATGGGGTGCTCTTCAGACGCTTTCTCACAACGATGGTCAGATTGGAATGGTACATTTTGAGAAGAGGATTTTCCTGTCCTGAGACATATATTTTTCTAGAGATCGTAGCTGCCTACCTTAATTTCTAGACAAGCCAAGACGTGGAAGTAAGTCAAATGGGTGTCCACTAACCTCTTCCAGCTCCTTCCAGTTGTATTTGCTACTTCCCACGATCATAGCCCTCAGCTCAGTAGGCTGGAAGAGTTCAAGCACCTTCCCACCACACACCTTCAAGAAGCCACTTGAGAAAGCAGTGTACCACTCATGCACGGAGGCATTGAAGACGTAATTCACGTAGGCATCCACAAATTCCTGTCTGGGGGAATTGGAAGGAACACTGTGTTTCACTATTTAAATTATATGGGTTGTCGGAGCTGCCGCAACTTATTTCTCTCTAAATAGAAACGATCCTTGGCTCCATTGGTTGAGAAAGGCATAGTTTATTAGAGATCAAATGTACTGCAGTGCTGCAAAGCCAGAACTAAGAATCGCGCACCAAAATCCCTACATTCAACTTTTCCCTCCCTTAACTGTCTCTCTTTGCTCACCCCCAGGTAACCAATCAGGTTTAGCTAAGATGTTTTCATGATGGTCTGTTATGGTAGTTTGACATGCAGCTCCCTCCTTCTTCTAGCTCAGAGGTAGGCAACCTCGGCTCTTTTATGACTCGTGGACTTCAACTCCCAAAATTCCTGAGCCAGCATAGCTGGCTTAGGAATTTTGGGAGTTTAAGTCCACGAGTCATAAAAGAGCCGAGGTTGCCTACCCCTGTTCTAGCCGGATGACCTTGAGGCAGCCTCTCATGGAGATACAGCCCTTACTTTCATTTCCCCCTTCATTCCCCCTCCCCACAATTCATAGCAGTCTGTCACAGCACAGCAGTGAAACATTTCTTCAACCTTACCGTCACCCAACACTTACCTATTATTGTTCTGGACAGGTATTTTGTCTCCATCAGGAACAAGATTTTTCTGTTCCACTACGCCATAACTTTCTTTGCATATCTGTATTTCCAATCCAAAGAAACAGTGGCAAAGCTGCTTTATACTTTTATCTCTTGAGCAACAACAACAGTATTATTATTTCCCACAAGGGACACGTTTTAAACAAAACTTTTGGCTTTCCAACATAACTAATGTTAAGATAGTCTTGGTTTATTGCAAATGACAATTTCTAATTTGACATACCAGGAATACGGAAGTGTCAACTATGCAAAAACTAAGTATACCATTCATTCCACAGAGGCATTAAAATCCCAGAATTCTCAACTATTTGTTCAATCTTGAATTTTCAGGATTGTGGTCAATCCTGAAAATTAGGAAAAGTGGGGGTACCATTTGAGGTTTGCATTCTGAGATACTTTCAGATTAATAAAGTTTCCAGGCTGCCTCTGTCTCTTTTTCTCTCTCTGTGATAATCCAGCATGAGGAAGCAGGACTTTCAAAAGAAGCATCCACAATCATGAATGAAAGAATTTCAAAGGACAAATCGACCCATGAAGTCCAACTCTCTGTGGGTGTGCCTGCCCTCTGGAATCAGCTGCCTGTGGAGCTCCGGATAGCTCCCGACCTTCGCTCTTTTCGCCGTGACCTGAAAACCTGGTTATTCGAGCTTGCCGGCCTGGACTGAGGGACTGGGGTTTTAAATTTCATAATTTAATTTATTTTGTTTGGGGCTAAATTTAATTTAATCTATTTTTAACTTTTGTATGTCATATTTTAATTGCCCTGTACGCCGCCCTGAGTCCCTCAGGAGAAGGGCAGTATATAAATCTAATAAATAAAATAAATAAATAAATAAATAAATCCAAATTAAAGTCCTAAAAAAGAAGACTGTCCAGAATCTGCTTGAAAACGTTCAGTGAGGGGATGGTTGGTCAAACATGTTCTACAGTTAAGACTTCCCCCCCCTTTCCAATCAATATTTTCCTCTTACACTCCAACATGATAAGCCAACAGATCAACTCCATATATTTTCACACTTACGGTTGAAAGGACCCCAAAATAGGGGGTTGGGAGATATGGGGCTGAGAAGAAAAACTACGCCAGCAAGAAGGATACAACTTTTCAGTAATATGTTTATCCAACATCTTTTTTCTCTATATCCCAAATGCTCAGCACATACATCCCTATTGCTCCCAAAGCTCAAGTCTTAAGAGAGGTCAGCTTCTCTTGATGTACCTCCTGGAAATGGGAGAGCAGCGTGTAGAAAAGCCCCAACAATATGGAACTAATATTGCTCTGAAGCGCCGGCAATCCTTAAGCTTTCATAAACCAAAAAAATAGGAATGAGTTGCTCTTACGGTAAAGGAGAGGCAAAATGTTTCTTCAATATCTTCCCCGGGATAATCTAAAAGCTCTTGGAGGCTCCTAAACAGAAGGATAAAAATAGCAGGAAGAAAAAGGGGAGCAATTTATTGGTAGCTTTAAACCAGGGGTGTCAAACTCAATTTCATTGAGGGCCGCATCAGCATTGCGGTTGCCCTCAAGGGGCCAGGTGGGCGTGGCCTACTGGGTGGGCGTGGCCTACTGGGTGGGCGTGGCTAGAGTGCGTATGGCCTACTGGGTGGGCGTGGCTAGTTCTACATCGTTCGCCTCAAGGGTGCCTATGGGGGCCTGGGCAGGAGTGGGACGGATCTGAGGGTCTCTGGCAGGAGGAGGGTCTCTGGGCCAGGGCCAAGGCAGTGGGGGCCGTTCCCTCACTGTTTCCAGGATGGCTTCGTGGGCCACATGAAACTACTTCACGGGCCGGATCCGGCCCCCGGGCCTTGTGTTTGACATGTCTGCTTTAAACGATGTCTCTTGCTTCATTACAGGCAGTCCTCACCTTATGACTATAAAGTAAAGGTAAAGGTTCCCCCGCACATGCGTGCTAGTTGTTTCCGACTCTAGGGGCCGGTGCTCATCTCCGTTTCAAAGCCGAAGAGCCAGCGCTTGTCCGAGGACGTCTCCGTGGTCACGTGGCCGGCATGACTAGACGCCAAAGGCGCACGGAACACTGTTACCTTCCCACCGTAGTGGTCCCTATTTTTCTACTTGCATTTTTACGTGCTTTCAAACTGCTAGGTTGGCAGAAGCTGGGATGAGTAACAGATGCTCACTCTGTTATGCAGCACTCAGGATTCGACCCGCCAAACTGCCGACCTTCTGATTGACAAGCTCAGCGTCCCAACCCACTGAGCCACCGCGTCCCTTCCTTATGACTATAACTGAGCCCAAATTTTCTGTTGCTAAGTGAGACAATTGCTAAGTGAGTTTTGCCCCGCTTTAAGACCTTTCTTGCCACATTTGTGAAGTGAATCACTGCAGTCACTAAGTTAGTAACACGGTTGTTAAGTGAATCTGGCTTGCCCATTGGCTTTGCTTGTCAGGAGGTCGCAAAAGGGGATCACATGACCCCGGGACACTGCAACCGTCACAAATATGAGTCAATTGCCAAGTGTTTGAATTTTTATCATGCGACCATGGGGATGCTGCAACGGTCCTAAGTGTGAAAATCACTTTTTCCAGTGCTGATGTAATTTTGAAGAGTCATTAAATAACCATTATAAGTTGAGGACTACCTGTCCTGGAATTATACAAGATCTGTATTATAAACAGATTGCACACATGTACAGATAGTCCTTGAATTAAAACATAATTCAGTCTGCCCGTCAAAGTCATACCTGGTGACAATCATAAAACAGGTTGGTCACATGACTAATTCAATTTTATGACCTTTTTTGCAGATCCACAACCGTTAAGCAAATGCCATGGTCATTAAGCAAACCAGTGGTTCACTATGGGCACGCTTTTTCCAAAAAACAGAAGTAAATGCCAGCTTTTGGCAAAACTGTCAGAAACGTGATCAGATGACCACGGGATGTTGCAAATGGCTGTAAATGTAGGGCGATTGCCAAGCAACCAAGTGCAATAACTTAATCATGGAGGAAGAGGGGAGCTGCCCATTTGAAACTGAGTATGTGTCTTAAGTTGTTGTTGCTGTTAGCTGCGAAGTCATGTCCGACCCATCGCGACCTTATGGACAACGTTCCTCCAGGCCTTCCTGTCCTCTACCATCGTCTGGAGTCCATTTAAGCTCACGCCTACTGCTTCAGTGACTCCATCCAACACCTCATTCTCTGTCGTCCCCTTCTTCTCTTGCCCTCAATCTTTCCCAGCCTTAGGCTCTTCTCCAGTGAGTCCTTCCTTCTCATTAGGTGGCCAAAGTATTTGAGTTTTAGCTTCAAGATCTGGCCTTCTAAAGAGCAGTCAGGGTTGATCTCCTCTAGGACTGACCGGTTTGATCGCCTTGCAGTCCAAGGGACTCGCAGGAGTCTTCTCCAACACCATAGTTCAAAATGTGTCTTAAGTACCCACCAGGTAACTCTGTCGGAACCTCAAAAGCAATTGGTCGTAAGACAAGGACCATCTATCTGTATTTCACAATCTAATATGACTTCCGGCAGTTCGGCAGTTCAAGTCTCTGACCGGCTCAAGGTTGACTCAGCCTTCCGTCCTTCCAAGGTGGGTAAAATAAGGACCCAGATTCTTGGGGGGCAACAGGCTGACTGTAAACCACTTAGGGAGGGCTGTAAAGTTGTAAAGTGCTATTGCTATTGCTATAATGTATTAAAGTACAGAAAAAGGCATGGCACAAATCAAGAGAAATCTCAAATTTCAGATGCAGTGAGACAGTGATATATGCTGCCTTTTATAGAGAAAGTCACAAGAAGCACACAAAATGCTCCCTCTTGTTTTTCCCAACAGCACTTCGTGAGATAGACTGGGCTATATGAAAGAGAGAGAGAGAGGTTGGCCCAAAATCAACCAGTGAGACAATCCATGGCAGACTAAAACCTGGGTCTCTTCACTCTTCATCCCCTATCTTTACCACTAAACCACACTGGTCGTCAAATTTCGCACAGGTGGGGCACATACGATTCATTGCTCTTTTCCAAAGAGTATAATCACCTGGTTTGCTTTGGATGTTACCTTGGGCGATGTAAGGCTGCGCCGCCAAGGAAATGTACTCAATTTCAGCCTAAAGTACACGTTTTTCAACTCTTATCCTTTTTCCTCTAAAACAATCGGGACAATTGTAATTTTATGCTGATCATGCAAAATTGGCCAGGATAACATCCCTGTGCAACATCTACCTTCCTTCCAAAGGAGATAGCTCCTTCAAGTCGTCCAGGCTGGGTTTCGCATCCAGAAGCTTCTTATATAAAGCCAGTGGAAAATGGAGGTCCACCACGGTGAAGTTGTAGATAGCCAGACCACAGACGATGCCAATTAGGTGAAACCAATTGTGCTCAACAAAACACTTTAGAAAAAAGGAAAACATTAGGAGGGAGCCTAGAATTAAAATTATAGATTTCAGGTTAAAAAGCTGCTAAATTTACTTCCAAGACCAACATTTGTTTTCTTCACTGGTGATGACCTATAAAGCCCTGAATGGCTTGGGTCCGGGATATCTGAGGGAACACCTGCTGCCAGCATCAAGTTCCCTTCGTCCAGTGCGCTCGCACAGGGAGGGTCTTCTCAGTGTGCCGGCGGTAAAAGATTGCTGGCGGATAACACCCAGGGGGAGGGCCTTCTCTGTGGGTGCGCCTGCCCTCTGGAACCAGCTGCCCGTGGAGCTGAGGACTGCCCCCGACCTCCGTTCATTCCGCCGGGACCTGAAGACCTGGCTCTTTGAGCTCTCTGGCCCAGGCTGAGAATTTTAATTTTAATTTTAATTGGGGTTTTTACTTTTTTTTTCAGGGATTGATGTAATTTTTTAAACTGTTTTTAACTTTTGTATTTCTTGTTTTAAATACCCTGTAAACCGCCCTGAGTCCTTCGGGAAAGGGCGGTATATAAATCCAATAAATAAATAAATAAATAAATAAATAAATAAATAATACTCCAGATGTACTATACTACCACACAGAATAATCTGAACCCTACAGAACTCCAAGACTAAATAAACTCTTGAGTCAATTACAGATAGCCCTCGCCTTACAACCGTAATGCAGCCTCCCCGCCACAATCTTTACGTCACTAGTTATAAATTGGGTTGTAACCAGGGCTTTTTTTCTCATAGAACACTCAGAACGTTCAGAAAAAAGCTTTTGCACAAGCTGTGTTACTCCCTCTATTGGCTTTCGAAAGCCTATTGGCTTTCGAAAGCCAATAGGAATTGCTACTGAGCACGCCAAAAGACCCGGCTGGCAAACATTGCACAGGCAAGTTGTCTGCAGCGAAGGCAAGTTGGCAGGAACTTTGCACCCTTCCCTGCTGCCCAACTACACCATCTCAACTAGGTAAGTGAGGACAAGGAGTGGGAGGTGGGTTCTGTGGAATCCATGTGTACTCCTTCCTTGTGCTCACCTGTGTCAGCCAGGTTGGTGGCCTACCTGGTGCTGGACCTGCGCCACCGTTGCCTCGCCCTGCGTGCCTATGTGGCCACCCTGCAGTGCCTGGCCTGCACCGACTCCGCCCCGCGCAGCCCCGCCATTTAAAGTGGGCCCTGCTGCTCCAACAGCACCAGCCACGCCGGCTCCGGCCCCGGGAGGCAGTCTGCCACCAACACCCCTCACGTCCGTGACCACAGCAGTGCCACCACCCCCGCCTCCTACGCCCGCCAAGATCAGAGTTCCGGCACCTTTTTTTTTTAAAAGAAAAAAACCACTAAACTGACCTGATTTTATGATCTTTTCTGCAACAGTTGTTAAGCAAACACAATGGTTGTAAAGCAGCTACCTTGGTCATGAAACTAATGTCATGACCATTAATCAAACCAATGATTTGCTATGGGACTTTTTTGCTGAAAACTGAAGGTAAATGCCGGGATTTAGCAAAAACATCCTAACATATGGTCATGTGGACTGTGGGCAAATAGCCCTAAATGGCTGACATGTGTTCTTATGACTGGGGGGGGGGAGAAGAGCTTGGCCATTGGAACATCAGAACCAACTCATAAATACCACAGGGAGGCCCATTGTTACTTGAAAGGGACGCTAAGCAAGGACTGTCTGAATCCAGAAGAATGCAGTAGTCAGACTTACAGTATCTGAGAACCAGAGTAGATTGGAGTCTGAATAGCAGGTGAACATTCCATAGATGGGATTCAAGAGCTCTTTCAGAAGCAGGAGAAAGAATTCCTTTGTGACCCCACCAGCGTCCACAGCTTCCTCACCGTCAAAGATCACCTACCAGAACATACTGAGTTGATTTCAAGAAGGGCAACTTTATTTAATTATTAAAGACAGAATACGGCCACCCACCTCGCAAACAGTTCCTTAAGGTGGTTTGCATGGGCCAAAGAGAATAACCAATTGCCATTGTCTACGGAGATTCTCAGTCATCCAGGTCATGGTTGTCCCAAAGGTGCTTTTTCAAGAGGCAACTGGACTTTGTTTTTCCGTGAAGACATTTCGCTTCTCACCCAAGATGATTCTTCAGTTCTGAACTGATGAAGCTTCTTGGATGAGAAGGAAAAACAAAGGAAGTCCAGTTGCCTTTTCAAAAAGCACCCTTGGGACAATGGATTCACTGAAAAAAACGGGGTGCCAAGCCACGGCAGGGGATCTCACCTCTCTGAGAAAGTCATCGCATTTTATTTTATTTTTTTAAATTGAATGCTATCTCTCAAGCAGAGTTACCCTTCATAGCGTTCTTCATTCCATGTAGAGACAATTATTTTGTATTGAAGGAGTCCATCATGTGGAATTTCACCAGTAATCAGAAATAAAACATACTGAAGCAGCCCAGAGGCGAATTGGATGCTGCTGTGAGGATTAGATCACATTGATAGGAGCTTACCTTCAAAGGCTTTTTCAAGTCAACATCCGAATGGATGCTCAGTTCCCTCAAAGCATCGCCAACCAAGTTGCTCCTGCGAACGTGAAGGACCAGGAATGGGTTTCGGGCCAGAAGGGGTTCCAGGGTGAGAAACATAAAGACATTCTGTAGATTTGCTCCACTAATGGCCACCTAAAAACATTTGAGAAATGGATTTCAAGGGATAGTTCCCCAACAATTCCCCACCTCTTGTTCCACTGACATCCAAGGAGAAGAGCTATGTTTCTTTAAGTAGAAAGAAGTTGCTAGCCGGGTGGTGCAGTGGTTAGAATGCAGTATGACAGGCTAACTTTGTCCACTGCCAGCAGTTCGATCCTGACTGGCTCAAGGTTGATTCAGCCTTCCATCCTTCCGAAGTCGGTAAAATGAAGGCACAGATTGTTGAGGAGAATATGCTGACTCTGTAAACCATTCAGAGAGTGCTGTAAAGCTCTAGGACAGGGGTCTTCAAACTTGGCCCTTTTATGACTTGTGGACTTCAAATTCCCTGGCTGAGGAATTCTGGAAGTTGAAGTCCCAAGTCATAAAAGGGCCAGGTTTTAAGACCCCTGCTCTAGGAAGTAGTATATAAATGTACGTGCTCTTGCTCTTGCTAAACCATTATAATGAGGCAATCTCAAAAGCTGAGGATATTATTGGGTTTGGATATATCCTGGGGTTTAAATATTAATCTTCTAAGATAGGAAGCAGTTGCTTAGACTCCCAACTTTGGCAACATCCAGTTGGGTGGACTTCTCAACTGTTAAGCATGCTGGTTGTGAAGTTCTGGTGCCCATTCCACCCATTTGGCAGCTGCCAAGACTGGAAATACTGCCCACGGATAGAAAGGAATACAACCTCAATACTGAATTCCTCCATTCTTTTCAGAGCTAAACAACGGGCAGAATTACATTATGTGCAAGAGAGCAAAACGTGTTCTAACCATCAACACTTTGAGCTGTCATTATTATTCTTACCCTAACCCTAACCCAAACCCCCAAGATGTTAATATGCAAATAGGGAGAAAGAAGGGAAAAGGAATATTTCTCTATCTTTAGAAATATTCTATTCATGGTTATGGGATCCTTTCATGTTAGATGTCCAACAAGCAAAAACCTATAAAATACATTCAATAAGGATAAGAAAGGATTGCTCTCAAATCAAATCCAGCCTTCTTGAATGTACAGCAACACACTGTGTGAATGTTGAAAGACACAGAGCCCGGCCCATTTGCTGGTATACTGGCAAACAACAAAGCCAAGAAAGTGGTTTCATTCTGGCAGTCTAAAGTTTGATGTAGACGTGGGAGGAGGAGGAGGAGGTGGAGGAGGAGGAAGAGGAGGAGACTTTTCTATGGAAATCTCCAGTCGGGGGGGGGGGGGGACACACTGTGTTGACCTAAAAAACCTAACACACCTGTTTCCTAGGATGGGAGACCACCAGAAGCTAAATAGGTTTGTAGGCTACAATAACAAATGGGAAAAAAACAAGGTACTGGGATGCCTCTTCTATATTGTTGCCACAAAAATCTACATGTCCATGAAGTTATTAAGAGACGCTCAACTTTAAGGAACTGAGATTACTAGCCTTTAAGACATCTTGTAAAAAAAAACTAGTTAACTTGTCCTTTTGACTAGGTTCTCTCCAAATAACCTCATCAGTGCCATACAGGTTAGCAGGGAAGATACCATGACCATAATTTTCTTTTTCCGAGCAGTCTTTTCTTTGGAGGAAAATAAGGTAGCTTATTCTTTGCACTAGCACCATCTCCTGGGAAATGCAAACAGTAACTCAGGAATGAATTCCTATCCAGCAAAAGGCAGAATTCAGCTGTGGATACTGCAAAATTATTGTTCTGCCTTCCAGGATCACTTCTGGCACCACAGTATTTTATACATACAGTGTATAAAGTGAAATCATTTCCAAAAAAGGACGGCATAAGATTCCACACTGCCTCCTGGCTGTTTGTTAGAAATGGAGGCACACATGGTTAAAGAACAGAGCGTCCCGTTGTTTTACATTTTCTAAATGTTTAAAGAAAATAAAAGAAGACACAACCAGGTTTTAGCAAGTACACATTGTCTTAAAAGACAGCCTTACGGTATTAACAGATTAAGAGAGAGCAAAGTTACAACAGCACTAAAAAAAAAAGGGACACGAGCAATTTTCACACCTGTGCTGCAATGCACCAACATGGTCAAAATCTGTGAACTTGACAATCGGCATGTATTCATGAGAGTTGCACTTTCTCAGCAGGCTTCCCAAAAGCAAAGTTAATGGGGAAAGCTAGATTCACTTAACAGCCATGTAATTCACTTAACAAGAGATTTCCTTAACAACTGGCAAAAACAGTCGAAAAAATGAGATGCAACTCCCTTAAGACCTACTTTGCTTACCAATGGAAATTTTGGGATCAGTTATTGTCATAGGCCAGGGGTAGGCAACCTTGGCTCTTTTATAACTCGTGGACTTCAACTCCCAGAATTCCTGGGCCAGCTTCTATTTGGCCTAAGATACTGCAGTCCAGGAAATAGTGGAAATAGTGAGTGTGTTGTTGTTGCTGTTAGCTGCAAAGTCGTGTCCGACCCATCACGACCCCATGGACAACGTTCCTCCAGGCCTTCCTGTCCTCTACCATCTTCTGGAGTCCATTTTATTTTTATTTTTATTTTAATCCCATTTATATCCCGCCCTTCTCCGAAGACCCAGGGCAGCTTACAATCTAAGCACAAATCAAATGTGCTTAGCAATAGCCTTCATTCTATGTATATGCCTGCTTATTAGGGCTTTTGCCCCCCCCCCAAGCGGCATTATTACAAAGTCAGCTTAATTGCCCCCAACAATCTGGGTCCTCATTTTACCTACCTCGGAAGGATGGAAGGCTGAGTCAACCTTGAGCCTGGTGGGATGCGAACCTGCACTAATTGCAGGCAGCTGATGTTACTTAAGGAGGCATTAGCCCACTGCTCCACCAAGGCTCTTGTTTAAGCTCACGCCTACTGCTTCAGTGACTCCATCCAGCCACCTCATTCTCTGATAGTGAGTGTAGCCACACACAAAAATTGATTTCATTTAATTTATGTGTATTATAATTATTATAATTTGTCGCACAGCTAGATGTTCAAACTGGATTTGGCATTTTTGTCCACCTATCAACACCTTCCCAAGGACTTGGGATAGGCAGATATGGATCTTTGATGGTGTTAAGGGTATCAGCACAGGATGTAAGCTGTTCTGAGTAAAGTTGCCCTTTGTAATTGACCAACAGTGATTTTGTCAATGACAAAGGCGGTGCTATATTTTCATAATTTTCCCTGTCACACTAAAAAACACAAAACTTTGGGAGTCACCTCCAAGATAGGAAGGTCTATAGGTGACTCAGATTGTGCACAACTGATGTAAATGAAGATCCATCTAGTTTAGCCTGGATTGAATGAAGAAACTAATTATTTCCAGCCGATTGCCCCCAAATACATTCGTGATGTTGGTTAAGGCTCATGCAGGTTGCCAGTCATCCCGTCTGGAGGAGCAAATGTTTCCCAAAGGAAAAGATAGGCAGACTGAAAGAAGGCAGCATACCTGCATCTGCAGTTTAGCATCTGTCTGCAACATCTTTGTCTTGGCTTGTGCATCAAAGATAAAAGGATAAGAGCAGAGAGTCACAGAATCCTGAAAAGAAGGAACAGTTCAATTCAATGGTGGCAGGTTCAGATTCCAGTGAGAACAGCTATGGCAAGCGGAACTGGAATATTTACCTGCACGATAGATGGTCTTTCTTTCTGTGCAAGGGAAAAGGGAGAGAAGAAAAAGAAATATAAGCAGCATGAGCTTCCAACAAGTGCATCATCAATTAACTTTCTATTCTACTCTTCCTCTAAAGCAGGGATCTTCAAACTTGGCCCTTTTATGACTTGTGGACTTCAACTCCCAGAATTCTTCAGCCAGCATGCCTAGCTGAGGAATTTTGGGAGTTGAAGTCCACAAGTCATAAAAGGGCCAAGTTTGAAGATCCTTGCTCTAAAGAATGGATACATATATGTATCAATGGGATACATACATTCTTCCTCTTAGACCAACTCTGTGGGGTTGGTCAGGCTGAAGTCCACAAAATTGTGGACTTCAACTCCCAGAATTCCCCAGCCAGCATGGCTGGATGGAGAATTCTAGGAGTTGAAGTCTATAGGTTTTAAAGTTGCAAAGTTGGACACCCTGGTTTAAATATTCTACTCTTTCAAAGGAATAGGTTTTTAAAAAATGCCAGTACCCTACATCTCCTTTAGGAGACTGGAGACTAAAGCATATAAAGAACAGTTGCTGGAATTGGGTATGTCTAGTTTAATGAAAAGAACAATTAGGGGTGACACGATAGCAGTGTTCCAATATTTGAGGAACTACCACAAAAAAGAGGGGGTCAACCTATTCTCCAAAGCATCTGAAGGCAGGACAAAAAGCAACGGGTATAAACTAACCAAGGAAAGAAGCAACCTAGAACTAAGGAGAAATTTCCTGACAATGGGAACAATTAATCAATAGAAAGACTTGCCTTCAGAAGATGTGGGTGCTTCATCACTGGAGGTTTTTAAGAAGAGATTGGACAACCATTTTTCTGAAATAGTATAGGGTTTCCTGCCTGAGCAGGGGGTTGGACTAGAAGACCTCCAAGGTCCCTTCCAACTCTGTTATTCTGTTCTATTCCTTTAATTTATTAATTACTGTTTTGCCTCTTCGATCTATTGCACATTCTCCTTAACTACTTGACGTAGTCTAGGTAGTCAAATCTTGGAAACAAAATGATAGGTAAACAAGTAACTTGCATAAAAACTTTTCAGAATTCCCAGTTGGGAAGTATTTAATTTTGATTCAGGGTCCACAGAACATTCTAATTTAACTAGTTCCTGGAGCATTATTTAGCCTGGCAATTAAACGAAACATCTTACCACTTCTGCTTGATGTAAAAACCACATTAGGTAGTCTTCTTGAATATCTATCAGATTAGAAATCTCTGGGATATAAAATTTGTCATATTCTATGTGGTTAGCTTTCTGATTTACCTGATACAGAAAAAACAAATACATCAGAATAACGCAATAAACAACTTCTTCATAGAATCGTTACAAATCCCCAAAAGAAGGCTAGCTGAAAGGAAGGAAGACTCTGCCAGATTTGGTTTCCCATTTAGCATCCTCTACAGGGTGGTGTCAAATCAAGCGTGCCTGATTTTACAACCTTTTCCCCACACAGTTATTACCGGTAAGCGAATTATTGCAGTCCTTAAGTGAACTAGATAGTCGTTAAACAAATCCAGCTTTTCCCATTGACTTTGCTTGCTGGAAGCCGGCCAGGAATGGTGCAAATGGTAATCACAGGACATCAGGATACCAAATCATAAAAACATGACAGTTGCCAAGCATCCTGATTTCGATCATGTGACCATGAGGATGCTGCCATTGTTGTAAAGTCAAGGGTCTTCAAACTTGGCCCTTTTATGACTTGTGGACTTCAACTCCATGAATTCCTCAGCCAGTGTGCCTGGCTGAGGAATTCTGGGGGTTGAAGTCCACAAGTCATAAAAGGGCCAAGTTTGAAGACTCCCGTTGTAAGTGGTCATAAGTTACTTTTTTCACTTAACTTTGGATCGTGGCTAAACAAATGGTCGTAAATGGAGGACTGTCTACAGCTGGCATATCAATTTGCACAATATTTTTTCAAAGTCAACACAAAAATGCATTCCTGTTTTGAACAATTTTTCTGTTAACTGCACATAATTTTTCCTAATAAAATAGAGTATTTATTCATTATAAATATTTTTTTCCTTTTTTTGCCAAAGTATCTTGCACAATTTGTAAATGTATAAACACTGACATTCCTTCTTTCATTTCTCAAATAGGTTCAGGCAAAGTTGGTACATAATGACAGCAATCAAAACGCCACTAAGAGTCCTAAAATCAATTTGCAGACAGATTATTCTAAAGAAAATCTATCCATGTATTGGTTGAGAGTTAAACTGATTTGATTGCACTTAATCAACCAACCAACCAATCAATTTTTCACTCAGTTTAATTTAAAGGTAGTATTTACTTATAATGGAACTAAAAAGCTGTAGACAATAAAATTATGGCAATACTATCCACCACAAATCTTATGCCCTTTGGCAAACACAAGCTATTGCACCATATATGTAGATGAATATTAATCTAGAGAGTCAAATATGCAAAGTCTTCACATTTATACCCTGTATTACATATTTTGCAAATATGGAAAACCATACAATTCAGGACTTAAGGTATTCTATATACACAATGCAAATGTGCAATGTGCACATTTGGTGGGAAAACAACCAGGGGCATCACCATGATTGAAGAGCAATGTATAGACTCAGAGAATTATTTTCTTACTTTATGTAATTTCTCCAGAAGTTTTAATGCAGCTGTGATGTAACTGCTATACAAGACCGGGATTTGCAGTGTTTTTTTTCCATTCAAGAGATAAACCACAGCATCTTTATAGACATCCACTAGCCTCAAGAAATACTCTGGACATACCTGAGACCACCAGTTTTCTAAATAAGATTACATAAAGCAAAATGGGTTATTGATTTCAGTATTATAATAATGGAAATTGAATGGAAAAACCAACATGATGGCTGCTGTCCTCATTTTTTATCTGCAGGTTCTATGAAAGTGTTTCACAGCCTTGACAACTTCATGTGTGGATTTCAGCTCCCAGGATTCTGGGAGTTAGTTGGCTGGGGAATTCTGGGAATTGAAGTCCATATATCTTCAAACTGCCAGGGTTGAGACACACTGGTCTAGGATCTCAAGTACCTTCAATGTAATCAGAGATGTACTTTTGGGAAAAATCAAAAATATTAGATGTAACTCAATCTTAGAGAAGCGAATCCTCCTGAATCAAATGGATTTAATTGCTACATGAACCAAAGACTTTGCTCTTAAATCGTAATTCTTTCCATAAGTTTTAACATTACCATGTTGTTGAAATGCCTGTACTCCATATTGGTATATGGAGTCCTAAAATGGATCACAAAAATCCAAGAAGAAAAAATGGACTGCAAATTGGATTAGCGATTCCTCTGGCACTAAGGAATATTCTGTCAAGTGCCAGGGAAACCAAGAGATCCAGGTAGTTCAAACATGTATAAATATTTATTGTAAGCTTAAGCTCTCTACAAGATTCTGACCATGGGAAATTAGCGGGTGTTAAGAATAAAACGGAATTCAAGCTGAGATGGGCACGAAGGGACTTGTGACTGATGACGTGTTTGATTCCTTCCTCAGGTTCAGCCTGGTCATATCCTACATATTAATATCTAAAAACAGTCCTACATCACTGAAAAGCATCCTTCGCCCAGGTATTAATCAGGCAACAGCAACGCACCGTGTTGCAAAGGGGAGGTTAAAATTTCTTAAAAGGGACAGTGAAATTTGGCATTATTTCCTTCACTATTTTGGAAAACATTCATTTGGTGCCTCCTGTTTAGCTTCCTGATTCAACTTTCAACAAACAAACTCCTCTTTTATTTTTGCATTATGAAACAAAGATGAGGGAATGGGTAATTTGGAAGAGATCCAAAGGATGCTGGATGAGACTATTTGCCTGCATTATTATTGTGAGGTTAAAGCATCAGTTAAGGTTCTCAACGATAATAAAAATGCAAGGAAATGGAGCAATTTGGAAGTGCCATCTAAAAAGCAACTTATAGATGAAGAAAATGAGTCCTGTGAATTGTCCACCACTGGATCTCTCATTTCATCTCATCTACTTATTTCTGACCTCTTAAAACAGTCCTTTTTGTCCCCCGTCCCCGCCCCGGGAAAGATGTGTTGGTTACTCCACATGCAAGTAACTTTGAGGTGATGGTCAGGATGGGTGAAATGGAAGGTGATGTCATAAAAGCACCACTGACAATGTCCACAACCAAGAAAGGCCACAATATTACCACGTGGTTTCTACGTGGTCCTCTCCCCAAGAAAGTGCTGTAGACGTTACATACAACCTAGCTCTCACTCTCAACTCAAGTGAATCAAGGAATTTAAGAGAACACTTAACTGCCCTGCAGAATAAGTGGCAGTATTTCCTGGCATTTTCACAAAGTTGATATAAAACATCTTTGTGATTTATTTTGTCCCCAAATCAGTGTGAGACAGTCCCCCTCCCAGAAAAAGAGGTGTACATCTTCTACCTAAAACTTTACTGGGGTTCTTCTCCAGGCGCAGTATGGCCGTTGCCAAAGGAAGCGTTAATGTTACATAATATTTTGAGTCTTGAAAGAGAGGGAATTCTGGAAGAATCAGATAGATTCTCATGGCTTCAACATCTGGTGGGGAGCTAGGCAGCTGGGGGATCAAAAAGCTTTCAAAGCTCTTCAAGATCTGGAAAAAAGAAGAAAGAAAATTAGGCCTGGATTATAGCTCTTACTACTAGCTCTTCTATCATGCTTGTAGTTTCTAGGACTTAATACAGCTTAATTCAGGTAGCAGGAATTCCACCCAGGAAACTGAAACAGGTAAGTGATTTACTTGGTCCTTTGAATACTATGAAGAAATGAGACATCTCAGTTGTTCTACAATCCTATCCATAAAGAGGGAGGTTCTGCCCCTTTTAATCACCAAAGAGAAACTTTGGCACAAAACGATAACCACATTCAGTTGAAGTCAATTTTAACACTTTGCACAACGAGACAGTATAAAAGTCACAATGATTTGGAGCACAGTAGCTTTGGATGCTTATATACAGTAAGTCTACTTGGTCCCAGCATATCTTCCCCATACTGTAAACGCAGGGAAGCTAGGAGTAGGGCTATGGTGCATGCTGCTTCTGCTGGCAGGATGGTGTCAACAAGGTAATGAACGAGCTGTGACACAATCCACACAACTACTTTACCCACTGGAATTACATTGATAGCACCAAATTAAAAAAAAAAAGACTAAGAAGCTGCATGACGTGGGACTTTTACAAAACGGTTTGGTAAAACGAAATATTTTCTGCAGGGAAAAATCAGAGAAAGAAAGACGAAGGTTTTTTTTCCTCAGTAAGTCATTGCTACAGTTTTGGCAAGTGAGGGAATTTATGTGCATATATGCACACATGCACACTCTCTTTCCAATGACTACATCTCCGTAGTCATGACTAGACGCCAAAGGCGCACGGAACGCTGTTACCTTCCCACCGTAGTGGTCCCTATTTTTCTACTTGCATTTTTACATGCTTTAAAACTGCTAGGTTGGCAGAAGCTGGGACGAGTAACAGGCGCTCACTCTGCTACGCGGCACTCGGGATTCGACCCGCCAAACTGCCGACCTTCTGATCGACAAGCTCAGCGTCCTAACCCACTGAGTCACCGCGTCCCTTCAAATTATAAGAATAGGGTTAGGTTATGTATAAGGTAAAGGAGATGGCCTTGACAGAGATATGTAGGGAAGTACCTTTAAGCAACAAAGACTGAAGCATTTTTAAAGTCCAAAACAGTCATATAACATTCAGAAGTCTCTTGGGCAAACACCTGTCTAATTCACTGAACTATAAGGAGGTACAATACAATCAGAATTGCGAGATTCTGTTATTATAGCCAATCTTTATAAAAGTTTTAGCCTTCTTGTGAAATTTATTTCCTGGTCTGATTTACCTAGCGGAGATGACATGCATCCCACTTATAAAAAGAATTGGAGCTTATGTTATAATGGTGATGTAACAGTTAATCAGCGGAACGACTTGCCTCCAGATGTTGTGGCTGCTCCAACACTGGAGCCTTTTAAGAAGAGATTGAACAGGGGGTTGGACTAGATGACCTCCAAGGTCCCTTCCAACCATGTTATCCTGTTATTTTTGGTGCATCACTGCTTTCATTATATTGATAAAATGATTCTGTAGGTATCCGTGTGGCAAGCCCTCAAAAGCTCAAGTCTGGATTTGCTTCATGGATGGATGGATACTAATTTAGACTTGTTTTTCTAAACTCTTTTTTTTCCCAAATTTCAATACAGTCAGGAAAAAAACCAATGGGATGAGTATCCAGACATGTGTTAGAGGTAAAATGCATTATTCTGTTTTCACTTATCAAGGGGAAACAATTGATATGATTGTGACAGAATTAATCCTAACAGTTTAATTTGCACTAATGCAAACTGAAGTTTCTGTTCAAGCTTTCTCAACCTAATGTCCCCTAGACATTCTCACAATCTACCAGGAAGTAAGTTGAGGAAAATAGTTTAAACTTGAGTTTTCTTCTTATAAAAACTCTCAGAAGGAAGCAAACATTTGGCTTAACACTTCTACAGGAAGTTTCAATACCTGGTCACGCAGCGTAGAATGCTGAGATGTCATTAGCTTATTAAACATCACTCTGGTGCAATTCAAGTCAATCCCTGGAGTTTTGGGACTCGTTTTAAAATGTTCATCTATTCTAGAAAAGAATTTAAGCAAATTTATATCACGTTTTCTTTAAAGCGGAGATTTTAGGCATGCAATGTACTGAACGTAAAAGCAGCAAGCCAGTATTTTAGCTTACAACCTATAAATATGTCTGACCAAAAGTTTTCATACAGATATCATTTACAGGAGTGGAATCCTATCCAAAGTAGCAAAAAAGTCTCTGATCAGGAACCAAAGATCAAGGAATTTTTATTTTTTTTAGGATTATTCTATTTTCCTAAATTCCAGTAAGAATCCAGTCAACTACAAGGGCTTTCAAATGTATAAAGTTCAACTCAAAAGGTTTTGAATTCAGAGCATATTTTCCATATATGGAACAATCAATGGATTCAAAGTAGCTTGAATTTAAAGTAGTTTACCCTTCCTTAATAAGGAGATATAACTTTGTATTTTCTCAAATTTAGGTGGTTTCCCCCCCACACTTTAGATTTGCTCACTTTTGAAGGCAGAAAGACTATCATACCAACAAAAAGCAAAATGTAGTTTTTAGCCTAGAGCAAAGTGTGCCCACAAGTGGAATAAATGGATCAACAAATGGATCCACTAAAGCAATTCTGATAGATCTCTTTATGACAGAATGGAACAAATCTTAATACCACATGACACTTTTCTTATTATATATGAGGCCAGCAAAAGAATCTGCAACATTACAAATAATATACCTGAATAGTATATACAGTATGTGATGGATTGAATTAGATGTCTCCACAACTTAGTGTCTACAACAGGGGTGTCAAACTTGCAACGTCATGTAACATGTCGCGTCGTATCCGGAGCTGGGTTGGCCGCGGTTTCGGCCTGGACTGAGGGGTTTTAATGATTTTGAATTGGGATTTTAATTCTTGGGGCCATATTTAATTTAATTTTATTTTAACTTAATTTTATACTGTATTGTTTTTAAATTTTGCCCTGTAAACCGCCCTGAGTCCTTCGAGAATAGGGCGGTATAATAAATAAATAAATATATAAATATATAAATATAAATAAATAAATAAATAAATAAATAAATAAATAAATAAATAAATAAATAACACATCCGGCCCACGGACCGGCAGTTTGACACCCCTGGTCTACAATATTTTGCAATGAAAGAGAACTCTCATGAGTTTTAGTACCAAATACCAACCTCATGCTTCTTATTGGTGAGCTTGCAAGTAAGCTACTGAGTCAGTTATTAGCAGTTGCAACTACAGCCGATGTTCTTTTGACAGGCTCCACTTAAATCACATATTTTTACCAATTCCCTGCTAAAGCATACAGATACAGAGAGCTAAACATAGCTTCTGAAACCATAAGTACTATTGCCATAACAACACAGACAATAGAGATAAGCAGTCCCTGGAAGTCCATGTCAACCAGTCTGGACACAGAAACGTCTGGCAACATGGCAGTTCAGCCCAAATCTTACTGCTCCATCTCCATGAGACCCAGTTGCTTCCCCTCCCCCATCCTTTTTTAAAAAAAAAATCCTTCCTCCTCCTTGTATAAGAAAGCCATGGAACCAGAACAGTCTAACACTGAATATAATGAGGAATATTTTTGAACAATGGGCTCAGAGGTTATTTTTAAACACTGTCAACAGAGACATCTGCCCTCTATGGAAACGACTGTGTCTAAAATATATTATGACAGAGGATCACATTCTACCCAATTAAGATTGTGTTGAAAATGGATTTACAAATGACAGACTACAAGGATGGCATGGGAAAAGATGTTATATTAGATGTAAACAGGAAACTGGCTGATGGCTTAATAATTAAAGAGGGCAATGAAACAATAAACAACTTCAGCAGATTCACTTAATAACTGTAGCAAGAATGGGGCAAAGTTCACTTAACAATTGTCTCACTTCGCAACAGAAATGTCACTTAACATTTCAAAAACTAAACTGGAAAGTTAGCCAAATATTTCTTTATTCCATTTTAAGCTACTTACTTCTTTTCAAGGAAGCTTCCGTTCCAGCAAGCTGCTGAAGATAAGATCTGCACCATCTCGCTGCTTCGCACGGGCAAAATGCAAGTAAGTAAGAGACAAGGAAACTGGTTAAAGCTTATATTGTTTAGGAATCACATATAATTTTTCATACACTGCCTTAATTTGCTTGTCCATGACATAGCAGAAATCGGCTGCGTTTACGTAATAAGCTATAAAAACACTATTCACAAAGTCTAACAAACTGCGTTCATATGACATGATACCCAAAACTAATCAAATCAGATTATGGATTAATGTAGTAATTGAACCTAATTGTTATTCACCTTTTCTCCTCTAATCTGTTCACTTTGCCTTTACTCTTAACACGCTGACTTAAAACATACCATACGTAACTAATCTAGAAATGCCAAATGGGTTCTTTAGTTCAGCAGAGAAGAATTTAATAAACGATTGAAAATATTTGGGCTAAAAATCTGATGGCTCAAAAAAAAATCTTTATGCCACACCATTAAAACATGTTGAAGGTTCTCTTGAGCAGTCTGACACCATTCCTCTAAATCAGGGGTGTCAAACTCAATTTCATTGAGGGCCGCATCAGCATTGCGGTTGCCCTCGGGGGGGGGGGGCTGGGTGGGTGTGGCCTGGGTAGGCATGGCCTACTGGGTGGGTGTGGCTAAAGTGTTTATGGCCTACTGGGTGGGTGTGGCCAGCTCTACATCGTTCGCCTATGGGGGCCTGGGCAGGAGTGGGACAGATCTGGGGGTCTCTGGCAGAAGGAGGGTCTCTGGGCCAGGGCCAAGGCAGTGGGGGCCATTCCCTCACTGTTTCCAGGATGGCTTCGCGGGCCGCATGAAACCACTTCACGGGCCGGATCTGGTCCCCGGGCCTTGTGTTTGACATGTCTGCTCTAAATTATACCATTACGTATGAGTTAAGTATTGTAGCGTTAAGAGACCCGGTTTAGTAGAGTGGTTAAAAGTACCAGGCTGAACACCGGACACCAGGAGGTCAAAAGAGCAGCTAAACCACCAATCCACAATTTGTGGAACTGATTATCATTTGGAAGGTAGTCTAGACTGATTCAACAAGTCAACAAAGAAGGTATCACCAAGAAAGCCAGAGATTATGTCCTCGCCCACCATCACAATAATTCTTTACAAATTGAAGGGAAGTGAACCTACTTCACTGAATTAGAGTTATTTCTTTCACAAAGCTTTTGCCTCCACATGTCTATTGTCTTGTCATTAATCAAACAGGTGTGGTCACTTTGATTTATGGTCCGGAAATCATCAGCTGGGAGAGAATTCTGTAAGAAGGCGCAGATTTCAAAGAGGGTTTCACTCTGAACGGGAGAAGCACCAGAGACATCCTTGCTGCTTTTGTTACAGTGAGAGTCACTCCCCGGGGCTGGAGGCAAGATTTGGCCTGGATTGCTCTCTGTGGGCACCTTTCCCCTCCTCCAAGCAAATGTGCAGTTCATAATCCTGGACAATGTACACACGGATTACAGGTAGTCCTCGACTTACAACGGTTCGTTTAGCGACCATTCAGAGTTACCGCAGCACTGGAAAAGGTGGCTAATGGTGTTTGTCACACTTGTAACCATTGCAGCATCCCCGCGGTCACGTGATCGAAATTCAGATGCTTGGCAACTGATTCATATTTATGATGGTTGCCGTGTCCCGGGGTCACGTGATCCCCTTTTGTGACCTTCTGACAGGTAAAGTCAATGGGGAAAGCCAGATTCTCTTAATAACCATGTCACTAACTTAACAACTGCAGTGATTCATTTAACAACTGCGGGAAGGAAGCTGGCAAAACGGGGCAAAATTCACTGAACGTTTCACTTAGCAACAGAAATTCTGGGCTCAATTGTGGTCATAAGTCGAGGACTACCTGTACACACCATTTCCCCACACTTTCCTTTTTCCTGGATTCTTCCCATTTCACTTCACGCATCTGTCGATTCCTTGCTCCAAGGTTTCTCAATTTTGGCAACTTCCGGGACTTCAACTCCCAGAATTCCCCAGTCCAGCAGCATTGAAGCCCACAGAGCTTCAAGTTGCCAAGGTTGAGAAATACTGCCTTATTCCTTTAATTGCATTTAGGACTAAAGATTCAAGCCAGATAATTCTCTCTCCTTATGGATCTTGGTTTTGCAGCTGAAAGTTGCAGAGAGAGAGAGCAATTTAGTATTGGTGCAAGTGATACTGTGGTACTGGTGCTGTGATACACTTTGCTGCCTTTTCTTTCAAGATTGGGAATTATTTAAACGTATTGGAGGTACGCTTAGTTTATTTGTTTTGTCCAAAACTAGAGCAGCTTAATTTCAGAGGAGTGGGTGGGGGTGGGGGCTCTTTATACAAAAAGCAGGACAGGGGTTGCATCAGCTTCAGCCCTCACTGGGAAGGGCACACAGTCTTTAGGCACAATTCAGAATTTCCCTTCCCATAACTACCAAAGATGGAGTGGAAATCCACAAAGCTTTTATGTTACCTCTTTTTTTGAGCAAATTACAAACGATTGGTCTTCTCCAGAGAATATATGTTTAACAATATAACACGTGCAGGGATCTGTTGAAGAAGATTGACAAGAATTAGTTAGAACCATCAGACATCAGCAATCACAAACACGTCATCTGTCTTTGTTTGGGAAAGTGAAATTTATATAGCCTGAAGGGTTGGGGTTGTGATCCAAAGGCTAAGTATGCTATATATCAGTGATGGCGAACCTTTTAGAGACCGAGTGCCCAAACTGCAACCCAAAACCCACTTATAAATCATCAGGTGCCGGGTAGGCATGGCCCATTGGGTGGGTGTGTCCCATTGGGTGGATGTGGCTGCGGTGGTAACAGCAGACTGGGTGGGACTAAAAAGTTCAATCAATCAATTCCAACTTTGCGAGATTTTTTTTTTCCTATGAGAAGTTGAAACTGGTTTATTGATTGAACCTTTTTTTTGCGCACGGCGGTGGAGGCCTAAAGCGAAAAGGTTTTATAAAACCCAGCTGAAGGCCTAGGACTAGGGCGACGGCATGCGTGCCGAAAGAGAGGCCACCTGTGGCACACGTGCCATAGGTTCGCCACCACAGCTACATATCATGCTCTCTTCTAGTCACC
The DNA here is from genome assembly GCF_947247035.1 of Vipera ursinii. Classification (NCBI taxonomy): domain Eukaryota; kingdom Metazoa; phylum Chordata; class Lepidosauria; order Squamata; family Viperidae; genus Vipera; species Vipera ursinii. The sequence goes on from NC_139521.1 coordinate 64,929,364, forward strand.
AGAGGGGCTGTGGTTCAGTGGCTTAATGACACTGGAGATGGTTTCTGCTCCAGCGGTTCAAGCCCCAGCACTGCGTGGTGGGGTGAGCTCCCATCACTCGCCTCAGCTTCTGCCCACCTAGCAGTTTGAAAATACTTTATATGCTAGTAGATAAATAGGTACCACTTTGGTGAGGAGACAAGGCAGCGCTCATGTGGCAGTTAGAATCCTGCCGACTCTGAATCTTCCCGTTTGTGATGCCTGTTTGCGAGGAGGCTCCGGGGGGAGAGGGGGGGGGGCCTTGGATGATGCTGTAAGGAAAGCTGCTCATCTTTCTTTCTGGTGCCGTTAGCTCACCCTCTAATGGTGCACCATGGGAAGCATGCAAATGTGCACCTGACAGAGCTTGTAAACAGGCAGCCAAACCACTACTCTTCATTAGCATCTAGGCTTCTGTCTAACGTAAACAACACCATATGCTAAATAAACAAATACAATTCTAGTCACTTACCTGCTCTACCAGAGATCTGCTCATCATAAGCTGCCCAGTGGCCTTTGACTGGAGAAGGACATTTAAGACTGCAGATATACCCAGTTCCCAGCTGGCCTTTAGTTCCACAGCCAAATGCATAGATCATTCCTGAAGAAGGCACAAAGGCTAGAGTGTGCTGTCTGAAAACGTCAAAATAATCAAACTGTTTGTAAAGTAGCCTGCTTCGATAACCAACTGTATTCAGTGCAAAATTAAACATGAAAAGAGAACCCTTTTTTCCCCCTCCCTAGCCATTTGTCTATTTGGTAGTGCAGTGGTTAACTGCAGTATTGTAGGCAAACTCCGCTCACGTCCTAGAGTTCGATCCTCAGTCTTCCATCCTTCCAAGGTCAGAAAGATGAGGTCCCAGATTGTTGGGGGCAATATACTGACACTGTAAACCACCCAGAGAGTGCTGTAAGGCACTATGGGGAGACATATAATTCTGAATGCGATTGCTAGTTACATTTGTAAGATAGAAAAAAGCAGGTCCCCACCCCCATCCTTGTTGCACTCGTTTCTTCTGCTACCATCCCAACCAGCTTCAGAACAGATACAATATTGATGACTGTTCTAGGTGATTAAGTCCTACAGAGTAATACAATGGGGACCTGGAAAGGAGCAAATAAAACATAACTTGGTAGATTCCTCTTGCAATAACATTCTTCAAGAAAAAAGGTGGGCCAAGTTGGGCAATGCAAAATGCATCATCCCTCTCCCAAATTTTCAAGAGGCATCGCTGAAGAAGAGACTACAAAGTCTCTGTAGGAACCGCAGAGAAGAAGATCCTGAGGGAATTCTTAAAATCGTTTGCCTCAGCACATCTCTTTCCCAATCTTTTAAGAGTGAAGAAATTTCTGCCTTCCTTACAGATCACCCTCTGACCTAACAACTTTGCCTTCTCCATCTTGGTGTCTGCTAGCTGCTGACAATTCATTTGTGTGATCCCAAGAAACATGGCTACTGCCCAGCTCAGTGCAATGATTCAGATTCTGGAAAACCATTATAACCAACTTCGTTCCATCCAGAACTCCACTATAGCTCCCTCTAAATCAGGGGTGTCAAACTCACAATGTCACGTGACGTGTTGCGACGCATCGCGACTTTTTTTGCCATTGCTGGCAATGGGGTGGGCGCGGTTTCGCTATGATGCATCCGGCATGTGGGCTGGCAGTTTGACACCCCTGCTCTAAATTGTGTCGCCTGCTTCATAGTGTGGCCTGAACAGAGGTAAGAGGCTAGGCCTCTGCTTGTTCATTATTGTATCAGTGTTTCAACTTTGATTAAACATGTTTGTTAAATAGAAAAAAAAGTAAAGCTGATAAAATTTTAAAGTAAAATGACGGTCGAAGATGATGGTTGAAGCAGATGCCATATTCCATTAGACTAGAGCAGGGGTAGGCAACCTCGGCTCTTTGATGACTCATGGACTTCAACTTTGATGACTCAGGAATTCTGGGAGTTGAAGTCCATGAGTCATCAAAGAGCCGAGGTTGCCTACCCCTGGACTAGAGCAACATCATTCCAATTTGTCTATTTTCTTTTAAACTATTTAAATGGTATGAAAACAACGTATTTCTCCAACATACAGTACTTAAAATTATTATTTGTTATTAATTTAAAATTAACAAATATTTAGTACTGCAAAAATGCAATTACAAATGGGTCTGACTTTTCGGGATGCGAAGACCGAGGTTTATAATCTCAGTCCAATAGCAGGTTGATACAAATATCTACATCTGCAATTTCTCCACATTTAGATGTGTCCCACTTTCCCATTCCAAATATATCGGGAATAAAAGGTAATAGGAATCACCCAAGTGAACAGCTTTTGGACACCAAACATGTAATAAGGAGCATCCAACATTGCTGATTAACTCTCTTGAGATCACTTTCCTCTGAATTTTATTTCCCATTTGTTTAACCAAGGCTGAGAATCTTTGCCCTTGTGAAAGATTTGCCCAAAAGACCACTCACCTACCACAAGCGACCTGGGACACCTCACTGCCCATCAGCTCCAAAACTCTTCTAGGGTTGACTTCATCATTCAATGAATCATGACCAAGTTGCCCACTTGACCCTGCCCCAAAGGTAAACACTCCTCCACTCTGCAACGAAGATCACAAGACCATTTTCACTTAAGAGTAAAGCACCCACTGACACCAAACAATTTCCTTCTTCAAAACACTTACTCCAACAGTTCGGACAGAAATCCCAAACAACATTGTGCACAAACTTTTTAATTCAGTCATTTTAACTTAATTATTTTAAATTATGCGAAAGGATGGAATGAAAAAGAAAGCACTGTATATTTTTCAGGCATTAAACAAAGCACTAAGCTAGAAAGGAGACTATTTGTAGCTCAGAGTTGGCATGAGAGTTGGTACTCTCTGAGCTTGCTTGTTTACTTGCAAACGTTTAATTACCCAAATTAGGTGACATCATCAGTGCTGGTAAGGAGTGCTGTTTGCTGTCAGTTTACATTCTGGTGGCTTGTTTATCAGCGTTGGTGGTGTTGGTCTTCAGAGATTCTTTGGTTGGGCTGTTTGCTATTGGCTTCTTTGGCAGTTTCTTGCCTGGGGTATTGTTTACTTCATTGTTGGTCTGATGTTAACCTTGGAATTAATCTAGGCTCCAGCTGGTGCAGAATGCGGCCGCGCGGGTAGTGATGGGAGCATCCCGATACTCCCATATTACACCCCTCCTGCGTGAGCTGCATTGGTTACCGGTTGTCTTCCGGGTGAGATTTAAGGTGCTGGTACTTACCTTTAAAGCCCTACATGGCCTAGGCCCGGGATATTTGCAGGATCGTCTGCTGCCGGGGACGACTTCCCATCACACAGGAAGGGCCTCCTCAGGGTGCCGTCGGCCAGACAATGTCGGCTGGCGACCCCCAAGGGGAGGGCCTTCTCTGTGGGAGCGCCAGCCCTGTGGAACCAACTCCCCCTTGAGCTCCGGATGGCCCCAGATCTCCGGTCCTTTCGCCGCAGCCTCAAAACTTTCCTTTTCCATCAGGCTGACCTGGACTGAAGACAGGGGTTTTTAAAATGTTTTTTTTAATTTTTAATTGTTTAGTTTAACTTATTTATTGGGGCTGTTTATTTAATTTCTTTTAACTTTTGTATTGTTGTTTTTATTGTTGTTAGCCGCCCTGAGTCCTTCGGGAGATAGGGCGGCATATAAGTCCCAAAAATAAATAAATAAATAAATAAATAAATAAATAAATAAATAAATAAATAAATAGGTGCTGATTGCTGGTGGAGAAGTGCTTGGGTCTTTCTGGTCCCTTTTGGGCTGGGTGATAAGTCTTTTTCGCACTATCGATAGATGTTAATGTCTATGGGTCTATTGATGGCTGATTTGTCAGAGTGCCAGGCTTCTAGAAATTTCCTGGTGCTTTTGGACCTTGGCTTAGTTTAGGATGGTCATGTTTTCCCAATTGAAACTATGGTTAAATCTGTCTATACGTCGTTAAATTAAATCAGTGCCCTTACTAGCACTGATGATGTTACCTAGTTTGGGTAATGAAAAGTTTGCAAGAAAACAAGCAAGCTCAGAGAACACCAAGGACCTCTCAGAGAACGAAGCCTATGTTTCTTATGTGCTAAAGCCCCACCTCTCTAAAGTACTAAATAATGGCTAGCACTAAAATGTATGCATGCAATTTTAACTAGCACTGATGATACCTAGTTTAGGTAATGAAAGGTCTGCAAGAAAAAAACCAAGTTCATAAAGCACCAACCACCTAGAATGCAATTTTATACAATCAGATTATTTGCACTTTTGTCAGTAGACTTGGAGTCGGGGGGAAAAAAGGAATATAAGAATATAAACTAATAAAACAGCGCAAATGATAGAATATCTTCCAAATAGGGACTGTTGAATTACAGAAAAAAAATTGTTTAGATGCCTGGCTGGGTCTTTAGGATTTAAAATGCTAATTGATGTTCCCAGCCATGCATATGCACACAGAGTTACTGGAATAAATGATTTATTTTCCTGGGTTGGTTTGTGCAATTAGGGGCACTTAGTTGTTTCTCACATCACAAAAGACCACTTTGCATTTCAGTGTTTTCTAGCAGGTGGTTCGTACTCTTTGGAACTGACTCCTCTTCGAAAGATATTTGAAATCCAAACTTTTGAGGTTCAAAAAATGTCCTTTTACGAAACTGGAAGGGTCTTTCATTTCAAAATGTTTTAAACATTTATTTATAATATTTTATTGTTAATCCTTGCTTCGTTTGGACTACTGCAACGCTCTCTTTACATGGGGCTGCCCTTGAGGACCATTCGGAGGCTCCAACTGGTACAGAATGCAGCCGCGAGAGTTGTGTTGGGAGTCTCCCGATACTCCCATGTTACACCTCTGCTCCGTGAGCTGCATTGGCTCCCAGTTGTCTTCCGGGTAAGATTCAATGTGCTGGTAATGGTCTTTAAAGCCCTAGATGGCATGGGTCCGGCGCACCTTAGGGATCACCTGCTGCCGGCATCAACTTCCCTCCGCCCTGTGCGCTCCCACAGAGAGGGCCTCCTCAGGGTGCCACCGGTCAGAGAATGTCGTCTGGTAGCCCCCAGGGGGAGGTCCTTCTCTGTGGGCGCGCTGGATTTGTGGAACCGTTTGCCGATTGAGCTCCGGATGGCGCCCGACCTTCGCTTCTTCCGACGCGATCTGAAGACCTACTTGTTCGAACAAGCCGGCCTGGCCTGAAGGGTGATGGGTTTGGATTTTAATATTGTTCTAATGTATTTTAACCTATTGTTGTTAGTTTCTGGGCACCTTGTTTAATCTCTTTTAATATTTGTATTCTTGTATTTTTATATGTTTGCCCTGTTCACCGCCCTGAGTCCTTCGGGAGAAGGGCGGTATACAAATAAAATTATTATTATTATTATTATTATTATTATTATTATTATTATTATTATTATTATTATTATTATTATTATTATTATTGGATTCCATTTGGATCACACTTAGGTGTTAGCCCATATCAAATAACAATACTACTACTATTATTATTACTACTGCTACTACTGGAGAAAGAATGCCCTTCCAGCATTCAAGTACCAATCAATTTATAATCAATTATAATCCTGCCTTAGACATGAAGCCAATATTTAAAAGATGTTCTCCTACCTTTGTCAAGACAGCAGTATGTTCATTTCCACAGCTGATGTAGACAACTTTTTGAGTCCTTAAAAGTTTCACATGGCAAGGAGTTTCCCGATCTGCATGAAAGAGTATAAAAGACTATAAAATTACTTACAAAAACAAAGAAGGCTGCTTCGGAAATAACCAAGTAAAATAAACTATTATTGCTATTGATAGGTAAAGGTAAAGGTTCCCCCGCACATGCATGCTAGTCGTTTCCAACTAGGGGCTGGTGCTCATCTCCGTTTCAAAGCCGAAGAGCCAGCGCTTCTCCGAGGACGTCTCCGTGGTCATGTGGCCGGCATGACTAGACGCCAAAGGCGCACGGAACGCTGTTACCTTCCCACTGTAGTGCTCCCTATTTTTCTACTTGCATTTTTTACGTGCTTTTAAACTGCTAGGTTGGCAGAAGCTGGGATGACTAACAGGTGCTCACTCTCTTACGCGGCACTTGGGATTCGACCCGCCAAACTGCCGACATTCTGATCGACAAGCTCAGCATCCTAACCCACTAAGCCACCACATCCCTTTTATTGCTATAGATACTCTTCTCAAAAATAAACCATAAAAAGCAGCTGAAAGATGTGTCTAGGATTTAGTAGTTAAAATTTATTTTTATTTTATTGAATTTATATACCGCCCTTTCCCGAAGGACTCAGGGTGGTTTACAGGGTACTTAAAACATTGATACAAAAATTAAAAATGATTAAAAAGATTAAATTTAATCCCTGAAAAAATATAAAAAAACCCAATTAAAACTCTCAGCCTGGGCCGGAAACCTCAAAGAGCCAGGTCTTCAGGTCCCGGCGAAATGAACGAAGGTCGGGGGCAGTCCTAAGCTCTGTGGGCAGCTGGTTCCAAAGGGCAGGCGCACCCACAGAGAAGGCCCTCCGCCTGGGTGTTATCCGCCGGCAATCTTTTACCGCCGGCACCCTGAGAAGGCCCTCCCTGTGAGAGCGCATTCGATGAAGGGAACTTGATGTGGTGTTCCCTCAGATATCCCGGACCCAAACCATTTAGGGCTTTATAGGTCATCACCAGCACCTTGAATCTCACCCAGAGGGCAACTGGAAGCCAATGCAGCTCGCGGAGTAGAGGTGTTACATGGGAGTGTCAGGAAGCCCCCATCACAACTCGCGTGGCCGCATTCTGCACCAGCTGAAGCCTCTGAGTGGTCCTCAAGGGCAGCCCCACGTAGAGAGCATTGCAGTAGTCTAAACAGGAGGTCACGAACGCATGGGTGACTGTGTGTAGGGCATCTCGGTCCAGGTAGGGTCGCAACTGGCACACCAGGCGAACCTCGGCAAAAGCCCCCCTGGTCACGGCTCCTATGTGGTCTTCAAAATTGAGCCGTGAATCCAGGAGGACGCCCAAGTTGCGAGCCCTATCAACAGGGGGTAACACCTCACCCCCCATCGTTAAAGATGGAATAGTCTGGTTAACCCGAGATGCCGGTATGCACAGCCACTCAGTCTTGGCAGGATTGAGACGAAGCCTGTTTCTCCCCATCCAGATCCGAACCGCCTCCAGGCAACGGGACATCACGGAGAGGGCATCACTGGGTTGGTTCGGGGTGGAGAAAAAAAGTTGGGTATCATCAGCATACTGATGATACCCCACCCCGAAACCCCGAATGATCTTGCCCAGTGGCTTCATATAGATGTTGAACAGGAGGGGAGAGAGAACCGACCCCTGAGGGACTCCACAAACGAGAGGCCTCGGGGCGGATCTCTGCCCTCCCATCAACACCGACTGCGAGTGGCCCAGGAGATAGGAGGAGAACCACCGTAGAATGGTGCCTCCCACTTCCAACCCCCTGAGACGCCGCAGTAGGATACCATGGTTGATGGTATCAAAAGCTGCTGAGAGATCTCATACGACTAGGACAGAGGAACAACCCCTGTCCTGAGCCTGCCAGAGATCATTCACCAGCGCGACCAATGCCGTCTCCGTGCTGTGCCCGGGCCTGAAACCCGATTAGTACGGGTCCAGATAATCAGTTTCCTCCAGGAACAGAGGAAGCTGATGCGCCACCACACTCTCAACAACCTTCGCCAAAAAGCGAAGGTTGGAGATCGGACGATAGTTATTTAAAACAGCCGGGTCCAGGGCAGGCTTCTTGAGGAGGGGTCTCACCACCGCCTCCTTCAACGGCCCATTCTGCTACAGAAGAAACACATTAGTTTGGGAGCCCCGATTGCATAAATTATAGTTTCTTTTTTGCATGCTGCATTTGGGTACAAGAGATAAGGAGGATCTACATTCAAACCCAGGCTGCAATAAGAGTGTAAAATTCTTATGCGGGACTGTAACATATTGATTGAGTTTGCTTTTCACAAAGGATTCAGACAAGCACGGTGGCAATGTTATTAACTCATTCCACTCATTCCATACACATGCCCAACTACACAGCTGTTCTCGCGTCAATTCCACCAGGCTGATTTACACACACCAGAGATGGTTTTGTGGACCTTAAGTATCTGAACTAAACAGAAAAGAGAAAGAAAGCATTTCATCTCCTTAAAACCTCCCTCTCTCGCTTCCCATTTCTGTAGCCATTCAGAGACATGCTTGGGCTGAGGGAAGAGGCATAAAGAAAGCTCTGAGAAAAACAGAAGGATCGAGTTAGAAACCTCTGCAAAATCTGAATTAAAAAACCTCTTTTATGGATGTTTGTCACAAGTACCTTTCTCGTCACTCAAACCCAGCTGTCCGGAGGTGTTTTTCCCCCAGCCAAAGACGGCTCCTGAGAGGGACAAAGCAAAGCTGTGTGCTCCACCTGCAGCCACCTGAGACAAAGGGATCCCATCAAGCGATCTGACACGCTGAGGAGAGTCCTGCGAAGGGAACTCTTTACCCAGACCAAGCTGTCCATAGTTGTTCTGTCCCCATGCGAAGAACTGTCCATCTGTGGGGGGGAGAGAAATAAGGCCTAGAGCTCAGAAAACAAACAATCCTTTTTCATCTCCCAGCACGCAGGTAATCCTTGACTTACAACTGTTCGTTTAGTGACCATGCAAAGTTACAACGGCACAGACAAAGGCGATTTACGTCGGGGGGTTTTTTACACGTACGACCTTTGTAGCATCCCCAGGATCAAGTGATCAAAATTCAGATGCTCGGCAACTGGTTCATACTTACGACGGTTGCAGTGTCCCGGGGTCACCTGATCCCCTTTTGCAACCGTTTGACAAGCAAAGTCAATGGGGGAGCCAGATTCATTTAAACAACCATGTTACTACCTTAGTATCAACTGCAGTGATTCACTTAAAATTGTGGCAACAAAGGTCATGGAATGGGGGCAAAGCTCACTTAACACAGCTTAACAAGAAAAAATGTTGGGCTCAATTGTGATCCTAAGTCGAGGACTACCTGTACTGCAATCCCATGGAGAAAAGCTAACATGCTATTTATTTAAAACATTTATACAGCTTTCCAACTTATATCGAGAGAGAATCATAGAGAGCCAGTTTGGTCTAGTGCAGGGGTAGACAACCTTGGCTTTTTTATGACAAGTGGACTTCAACTCCCAGAATTCCTGAGCCAGCCATGCTGAGGGAAAAGGGAGAGTTTCCAAGCTGAGCCATGCTGGCTCAGGAATTCTGGGAGTTGAAGTCCACGAGTCATAAAAGAGCCAAGGTTGCCTACCCCTGGCTCTAGTGCAAAGTGTCCAATCTTGGAATTTTAAGACTTGTGGACTTCAGTTCCCAGAGTTCCCCAGCCATTATAGCTCCATTACAGTTGTATGTCAAGAACTATCTGTAGCATGCCAAATAGGGGTACGTTTGAGAAGTCCTATTGTTGAAACTAGTATATTTCAGATATTACAGAGAATTATCATTTTTAGAAACCTTATCTTCTGAAAAAGAAGTGAGGATTATCCTCTTTTTGAAACTTTTCCCAGAACTGTGATTATCACTGAGTACAAACTTGTTTAATTTAATAATGTTACAGCTCTAGGAAGGGAAGTCGAATTATTAAATGTTAAAATGGTCATACCAGCTGCTAGAGCTAGACAATGCCAGTTGCCGCATGAGACCTGCAGGATCATCTCTTGATTCAGCTTTTTTATTAACCTAAGAAAACAAACAAATTACACACTTTAACAAAGTTGCAGATGTGCAATATAATTTATCTAGTCTTCATTATTATCCTCTCTATTAAAGAGACTGTGACAGTGAGACTAGTTTAGACAATATTATCAGAGTCCTAAAACATTATTGGTTTGGTCGCTCCTAAAGCAGGCTTGGATGTTGACAGAGTAAAGTGTTTTTGGCATGGTTCAGGTGGGATGCTCTCCTATTACTAAGAATGGTTGTCGCTGAGACGTTCACTTGGGTTGGAACTTGCAGCCAATCGACACAGACCGTTCCTCTGATGATCCATCCGAGTTCCGTGTTATTGGCCACTGGGGAACCTGGTGGGCCTTTGATCTTTTCATCAGAACCAATGGATTCAGGGACGCCCCAAATATCACGGTGGAAATGAAAATGAATCAACAGATGTCCACAAGACATTGTTGCGAACTGAGATAAAGAAAAAAATTTGGTCATTAAAATTTAGCAGTATAAATATTAATAGCTAATTTGAATATTGATTTGTGCATAAAAGTCATGTAAAGGTGAATAATGTAGGCAAGCTAAAAACCTATTGTTGAAAGTAATAAATAGGTCTATATGGAATGTTAAAAACAAAAATTATCAGTTTAACCAAGAGATAGCAGATACAAAGAGGAAAAGAGGAAGTATTAAATATTGAAATAAAAAGAAATTTTGATTGCTACTTAAAAAAAACAACTGAAAATTAGCAAAAAGGAAGGATATCATATTGTATCCTTAACTTGTTGACATAGAGGGTGACAAGTTAAGTAAATGGGATGTGCATTTTGAATATTAGATTTTGTGAGGAATGGTGATAGATGAATTGGGAGTATACTAAAAATCTTGGGAATGATAAATATCAAACGTTAAATCTAAATGTTAGTGGAAATTAAAATTGAAAAATCTAGTAGGTCATTGATTGTCTAAAAGATTGTATGTTAAAACAATTACAATATATTTAAACTAAAAATAAGGATATATGTAAGAAAGTTATTTTCTATGTGATTGATAGGATAAAACTTGTCTTTAAATCTACAAATAGACAGTATATAGGAAGGGAAGAAGAGAGGAAATGTTTATGGTAGCAATTTGAAATATGTACTAATGATATCTGTATGTAATTGAATTACTACTACCCAGCCACCATGTTGCTTTCCAAATATGTGAATGTAATATTAGAAAATCAATAAAATTTGTAAAAAAAAGAAGAAGAAATCATTTGCATGTAATAGAATATAAAAGTTGGAAGGGACCTTGGGGGTCCTCTAGTCCAATCCCTCACTCAGGCAGGAAACCCTATACTATTTCAGACAAATGGCTGTCCAATCTCTTCTTAAAAACTTCCAGTGATGGATCACCCACAACTTCTAAAGGCAAGCCATTCAACTGATTAATTGTCGTAACTGTTAGGAAAATTCTCCTTAGTTCTAGGTTGCTTCTCTCCTTGATTAGTTTCCATCCTTTGCTTCTTGTCCTGCCTTCAGGAGCTTTGGAGAATAGCTTGACTCCCTCTTCTTTATGGCAATGTCTTAGATATTGAAACACTGCTATCATGTCACCCCCTACTCCTTTTTTTCCCCATTAAATTAAACATACCCAGTTCCAACTACCTTTCTTTATATATTTTAGCCTCCAGTCCTCTAATCACTGCTCTTCTCTGCACTCTTTCTAGAGTCTGAACATCTTTTTTACATCATGGTAACCAAACTGGATGCAGTATTCCAAGTATGGCCTTACTAAGGTATTAACACTTCACATGATCTTGAGTCTGCTAACATATCTGCAATCTTCCACTGTCTTCCACTTTTTTTATGGAAAAACAGATTTCCTTGAAATCACTTGAATGTATCTACAATCTTCCACAACAGCCTTGGTGGAGCAGTGGGCTAATGCCTCCTTAAGTAACACCAGCTGCCTGCAATTAGTGCAGGTTCGCATCCCACCAGGCTCAAGGTTGACTCAGCCTTCCATCCTTCCGAGGTAGGTAAATGAGGACCCAGATTGTTGGGGGCAATTAAGCTGACTTTGTAATAATGCCTCTTGGGGTGGGCGAAAGCCCTAATAAGCAGGCATATACATAGAATGAAGGCTATTGCTAAGCACATTGATTTGTGTTTTAAATTGTAAGCAGCCCTGAGTTTTTGGAGAAGGGCGGGATATAAATGGGATTAAAAAAAATAGGAAAAGTCTCACAACCATAATCTCTCATATTTACCTTGGAATTGTTACAGCATCTTCTGTTGTTGTAAGACCCAACTGACCATCACTTCCTGCGCCCCAGGAAAAAAGCTGGCCTTGGTCACTAAGAGCCACATTATGAGACTCACCGCAGGCCACATGGACAATGTGCTGATCAGCTAGAGCATCAATTTGTTCTGAGGGAAAACAAGAGAAAGGTTGAACATTCTAAGAATCCAAAACATTTTACCTAGTGCAGGGGTAGGCAACCTCGGCTCTTTTATGACACATGGACTTCAACTCCCAGAATTCCTGAGCAAGCATAGCTGGGAGTTGAAGTCCATGAGTCCATGAGTCATAAAAGAGCCAAGGTTGCCTACCCCTGACCTAGTGCAAACATTCAAAACAAAACGAGTGGAAGGGAAAGAAGGGGGACATTCCAAAACCCAAGGTTTGTTAAAGCTATCGTAGCTGAGCTGACCATGAGACTCAAAACCTAAATGCATAGAGGTAGTATCTTCGTAGGTCATCTGAGGTTGTACAAAATTGCTGAAAAAAATTGAGTTTCCAGAATTCTCCATCAAGCAAGAGGACTGGAAAAGAAGAAGTGGTTGGTAGATTTCTATTTGTTAAACAAAAGATTGATTTATTTAGGAAAATGTATGTGGCCGCCCAACTCACTGTCAGTGACTCCAGGTAGCTAACAAGGATAAAAACCCAATACAAAAACGATAAAAAAATCAAGACGTCCCCACTACTCTGGCAACAAAATCAAATGAATCACCTATGGGCTCCATCCTACTTTGGGATCCCCAGTCCCATTGGCAAAAGTAGATCTTCAGGGCCTTGCAATAGACTGTCAAATTAAGGGCCAATCTTATCTCCAAGGGGATGATATTTCACAGGGAGGGAGCCACCACAGAGAAGGCCATTCTCCTTGGACCTGCTAGGACCTCCTGAGGACCCAAAACAATCTCTGCCTCCCCACTCTAGTGGGTCAGGTAGATGTGTCTGGCAAAAGATGGTCCTGCAAAGATTTGGTTCCTCCTGCAGCTTATCATAACTTTACACTACTTTGCATCTAAAAATATACAATTTGCATGTCTGAAACGTCCCTATTATGCTACCTAACAGCATGAGATAGATACTCCCATGTTACACCTCTCCTGCGCAAGCTGCATTGGCTTCCAGTTGCCCTCTGGTGCTGGTAATTACCTTTAAAGCGCTACATGGCTTAGGCCTGGGGTACTTGCGAGACCACCTGCTGCCAATGTCCACCTCCCTTCGCCCGGTTCGCTCCCACAGAGTCGGCCTCCTCAGGGTTCCGTCGGCTAGGCAATGCCGGCTGGCGACCCACAGGGGGAGAGCCTTCTCTGTGGGCGCGCCGACCCTCTGGAATGAACTGCCTCTGGAGCTGCGGATGGCCCCTGACCTTCGATCCTTCTGCCGTGACCTGAAGACATGGTTGTTCCAACAAGCGGGCCTGGACTGACCATGGTTTTTAATTTGGTTTTTATTGTGTTAAATTGTCCCGTATTTCTTATATTCATTGTTTAATTCTTTTTTAATTTTTGTATTTTATGTCTCTTAATTTTTATTGTTGTGAGCCGCCCTGAGTCCTTAGGGAGAAGGGCGGCATATAAATTTAATAAATCCTAATCCATGCCAGGTATGCAGTGAAGGCCAAGGGAAGTAACTGGTTCTGTTACAAAAACTGTAGTGTTGCCAGCTTCTCATAACGTTAAACTGCAGCTATCCTCCACAGCAATTTTTTTTCTCTAGGCGGCAAGGAGACGGCTTTGTTTCTCCATTATACTGGAATACAATGGGCAGTGATGCTTTACCAGTATTAAGTGCACTGCTCCTGACAAAGCGCTCAAGTGTTAATTGGAGACAAGGACATTTAGCATGCAAAGTATACTAAGGCACACACTTTTCACTTTTCCAAGGCTTTCTAGGAGGATGCTATGAAGCAGTGAAAAACATCTCTGAGATGATCTCCAGTTAACACCCCAGCATTTCTATCAAGAGCTCGCTAGACTGAAAATAGCAATTCAGGAGAACAGCCTCTCCTAGTTTCCTTTAAGAGGCTGTGTAGAATTTCAAAGCAGATGGATTAGCAACCTTCCAGATGGAATGTAATTTTCGACGGTGCAGCTTGTTCCTTTTAATGCCACTTGAGTTCCAGAGGAAGTAGAAAAGATATGCAAAATTCCCTTAGTTGGGCCATCTCAGACTGTACAAGTGATGGCTTTAAGGTGCTTACCCAATGCCTAGAAGCGGTGAGGGCATAAACAAGGATAAACTGATTGCAACTTGGTGGAGCAGTGGGCTAATGCCTCCTTCAGTAACACCAGCTGCCTGCAATTAGTGCAGGTTCGAGTCCCACCAGGCTCAAGGTTGACTCAGCCTTCCATCCTTCCGAGGTAGGTAAAATGAGGACCCAGATTGTTGGGGGCAATAAGCTGACTTTGTAATAATGCCGCTTGAGGGGGGGCCGAAAGCCCTAATAAGCAGGCATATACATAGAATGAAGGCTATTGCTAAGCACACTGATTTGTGCTTTAGATTGTAAGCCGCCCTGAGTCTTCGGAGAAGGGCGGGATATAAATGGGATTAAAACAAAAAAACAAAAAACCCCTCAATACTGCGTTTTTGAGCCCCTTGGTTTTGGAGCTATTACATCTACAACTTTAGATGAGGCAGCACTTCCCCAGACAGAATGGGTATGTGATCTGGAAGCCCTCCTGGCGTCCTAATTTGAGGAGCAGGTGGTAGCCATAGCTAGCAGGGCTTTTGCACAAATCCATTTTATGCCTCAGTTGGCCCGGGTTAGGAGGTCCTGCTCTTGTTCACTACCATTTTTAATCAATCCCGATTGGATTACTGCAATCACTCTACACGGGACAGCACTTGAAAAGCATCTGAAAATTTCAAAAAGGCCAGAATGCAATGGTGCATCCAGTATTGGGGGCACTAAGGTTTGTCCATATGACACTGGTAACACAATAGTTAGAATGCAGTATTGCAGGCTAACTCTGCCCACAGCCAGGAGTTCAACTCAAGGTTGACTCAGTCTCCCATCCTTCCAAGGTCAGTAAAATGAGGACCCAGATTGTTGGGAGAAATATGCTAACTCTGTAAACTGCTTAAGAGAAGGCTGCAGAACACTATGGGGCAGTATATATGTCTAAATATTGTTATTGCTAACACTATGACGCTGCTGCTGGATAAGCTATGCTGTCTGCTAGTGCAGGAGTCCCCAACCTGTGGGCCATGGCCCACTACCGGGTCGTGGTCTGCTGGCCAGAGGGCCATGGAAACAGGCTGACCAGTGCACACACATGCGTGCGCGCACTACCGCCACTCGCGCTAGTGCCGCTATGAAAAAGGGGCACCACACGGCGAAAATGAGGCGGTGCTAGTGTCCATGCGGCAAAAACGGGGAGGTGCTAGAGAGTCTCACATGGGCGCTAGCACTGCCCCATTTGTATCGCGTGTGCTCGCAGCCCTCTTTATGTGTGCGCGCGTGTAAAAAGCTTCCCCCTCCCTTTCCCTCCGGTCTGCCAGCCGAGAAAGTTTGGAGACCTCTGTTCTTGTAGATATCTGGCTACAATTCAAGATGCTGGTTACCATCCTTAAAGTTGTGCACAGGGTCAGTTATTTATGGGGCCACTTGACTCCAGTTGTTTCCCAAGAGATCAGACTGGGTGGGCCTGCTCCAGAGGCCCTCAGTGAAACAGTGCCATCATGCAGGGCCCAAGAAAACATGTCACTTATCACTCTGTGGAAGAACCTCCTTCAGAAGATCCAGATAACCTCAATTCTTCTGGACATATGAAATGTTAGGAAAGGTATGATGGCTAGGTAGCTAGTACTGCTCAATATGTGCAAGTTTGGGACTGTGAGTTGTTTGTGAGATACCTTGGTTCTGGCATTTGCTCGCTTTGTTTTTAATTATATTGTTCATTTTGTTATATCTTGGCTTTGTCCACTATTGTCAATCACTGAGAGTTTTTTTTTGTTTCAGATGGGCAACCATATACATTTTCTAAATAAATAAAATAAAATTCCAGGTCCAAAAGTATTTTGGTGTTGACAAATGAGCAAAGAAGAACAAAAGGAATATAATTCTTTCATTTCCACCATGTGGCAAACGCAGTCAATTTTAATTACTTATGTAATTTTGGGCCATAACTTTCTTGAAGGTGGAAGACACTGTGTTTGGGATAAGGGAGAAATAAAATACTCCCTCTTAGTAATGTCATGAATTTTAGAATTCATATGGGTTTTTTGTTTCAAATTCTTCTACAGCGGGAGGGGGGTGGTCAACCTTTAAAAAATTTTGGGTTGGAAAGGCACATGAATTTAGTGAAATAAATAAACATAATCATGGAAGTTTGACCAAACTCTCCTCAAGTTAGTACATATATTTTGCAGTTCTTAACCAAGCTAGAAACTAGACTGTATTCATATTGGAAAAGTACAACATGTTACAGGCACGTTTCCAAAATCTACTCCACAGATGGCAAAATGTAATTATTTTACGAAAAACCTGAGTTTTGGTGGGAATAATCTCTAGAGGATAACAGGACTAAACTGGACTGTTGGATTCTGCAAGCAAATACGTTGAGAAGGAAAATCCATGTGAGAATGAGAGATTCATTTTTTTTTAATTGAAAAGTTTTAACATACAATTTTTTCTTTAAAAATCCCCCCTCCCCCTCCCTTCTCCCTCCCTTCTCCCTCCCCCCCTACCTCTCCCCCCTCCCCCCCTCCCCCCCTCATTTTTAAAAGTTGCTTGTTGCCACTGGCGCCAGTTCAAAAGATAGACCAAATTTTGCCCAATATGTCTAGTTACAAACTTTTTCACTTCTCTACCTACAGTAATACATATATGAACACTTAGGGTTTTTTCCTTACTTGTTCAATCATCAATGTTTGGAATGCTGACTGGCAATATCCTTAATTCCATGGGGTACCTTAAAGCAACTTAGCCTTAACAGAGAAAATATACAATTACACTGATAAAGCAAATATTTAAAGTATTTGAAATCAGCCCAGTAAAAAAAAATTAAGACAAAAATGATGAAACATACTGAAGTTACCTAAAGGGGAAAGAACCAAATGACTGTATGTGTGTTTGTGTCCGTGCGCGTATGTGTGTATTTCATGGGTAAAAGTCTAGGTAAAGGTGATGCTTAAAGGTATCCCCATCTTGTCTGTCTGAGGCCAATCATGGACATTTTCCGATTCTGAAGAAATGTGTTCACTTATCACATTTACTGTATTAATGTGCATATATTAATAAAAATTAGTTTAAAGATTTTGATATAAAACTTTAAAACTTGTCCTTAAAATGGCAGGATCAAAAGAAAAAAAATGAGAAGCTACCAACTGTTATTCACGATTCATAAACACAGTAAATATTTACTATGTAAATACATAATGTAATAACCACTGATTTAAATGGATTGCCTGTAAAATAAAGGGGGGCTGCATATCCCCTATTCACATACGAGAAGGGAAGGGACAATATGGTGTTTGTGTATGTATCTGCCTATGTACATGTGTATACCATGTCAAGTGAACATCTGTGTGGGCTAAAGAGAGAGAAGCTTTGAGTCTATTCCTTTAAGAGTTGAATCTCTCAACAATGAAGGGAATGCTTCGAACTGCTGTGGTTCCACGGCTGCGACCAGGCCTTGGTGGAGCAGTGGGCTAATGCCTCCTTAAGTAACACCAGCTGCCTGCAATGAGTGCAGGTTCGAGTCCCACCAGGCTCAAGGTTGACTCAGCCTTCCATCCTTCCGAGGTAGGTGAAATGAGGACCCAGATTGTTGGGGGCAATTAAGCTGACTTTGTAATAATGCCGCTTGGGGGTGTGTGTGTGAAAGCCCTAATAAGCAGGCATATACATAGAATGAAGGCTACTGCTAAGCTTGTAAGCCGCCCTGAGTCTTTGGAGAAGGGCGGGATATAAATGGAATAAAAAATAAAAATAAAAAAATAAAATATTGTGCATCTTCCAACTTTGGGACTATGCATCCCTTTCTGTTATTTGTGAATGGTTGGATACAGGGTTTGATCCTGTCATATGTCCAGTTATTCAAATGTTTGGTAACTGCGAAAGTATTGTGTGTGATTTGTAAGTTGAGTACATACAAGAAGAAAGTTGAAGGTTTTGTTGTTTATTGTCTATCATATAATCTTCATTTCATTACGAGTGGGAGTATTGCGTGTGTCTGTGTGTGTATTGTATCATCCTGAATATCCTCCCTTCTCTGTCACCCTTAAAAAGGGAAATGTGGTGGCACAGTGGTTAGAATACAGTACTACAGGCTAACTCACTGCTCCCTTGCGGAGTTCGAGTTTGAACGGCTCAAGGTTGACTCAGCCTTCCATCCTTATGAGGTCAGTAAAATGAAGACTCAGAGTGTTGAGGGCAATATGCTGACTCTGTAAACCGCTTAGAGAGGGCTGAAAAGCACTATGAAGCGGTATATAAGCCTAAGTGATATTACTGTTGCTTATGCTAGGTTTCTTGTATATACATAAGAAACTCTTATCTGTATGTGTTTATATCTCCCCTGGTTTGGTTTCATGACGATTTCTTTATTCCAACTGGTTTGTGTGTCAGTGCTGCAAACATTGACATGTTTTTGCACTGACAAAATAAGAGACAGCTTGTTACTTTAACTGCTTCGCTTGGGGGAAAGCAAAGCTACCCGGATGTTTTAAGAAGATAAGAACTTGGCGGGTTGTCTAACGGAAGAGAAACTAATTCTTTAAATTAATTGGAGAATGTGACTAATGACAAAATTAGAAAGGTGGAGAATTGTATTTAATATATTTTGCAAGGGGGCGGAGATTTCAGATTCTGGCATCCCTCCATGAGTGCCGATGTTTCGTTTTATGATTAAGACTTTTTAGATAAACAAGGCTTGCATTCTGTTTGATTTGTCTCATTTATCGGAACCTTGACATTGCGCTTGTGTGTGTGTGTGTAAATTCGTATAAATATCCCCCTTGCTGATCAGGGCTGTTTGTTTGGTTTCCTATTTCCAAGTGAAGAACTGAAACCTATTATGTGCCTATTCTCCTTGTTAAGATCAAGTCTGCCTTGAGCAGGGGGTTGTACTAGAAAAGGGGTCTCCAACCTTGGCGACTTTCTGATTTGTGGACCTCAACTCCCATAGCTGGCTGAGGAATTCTAGGAGTTGAAGTCCACAAGTTGTAAAGTTGCCAACATTGGAGACCCCCTGAACTAGAAGACCTCCAAGACCCCTTCCCACTCTGTTATTCTCTTATACTCCTTCCTTCTTCTCTTTTCCTCACAACCACCTTGTGAGGTTGAGTGGGGTCACAGGGACCAGCCCAAAGTCACCCAGCCGGCTTTGATGCTTAAGGCGGGAATAGGATACCACCATGCCCCTATCACATCCCTGAGACCTTAACAACATTTTAAAAAGCAAAAAAGCAGTCTGTGGTCATGAAGAGATTTCCCCATCCCTGTCTTTTAGAATCTGAAGACATCGATATCACCTGAGACTTTCTATCCATCAAACCGCAGGAGAAAGCAAGCTGCTGCTTTAGTGCTTGCTGTGAAAGCCACTGTTTGCAAAAGTTGCCAAAATCTGAACAGGCAAGGGACTAGCATTCTTTTATTTCTCTACCAACATCATGGACAAAGTGAACCAGGGTTGCTCTTGATCAGGAGCCTTCAAACTTGGCCCTTTTATGACTTGTGCACTTCAACTCCCAGAATTCCTCAGCCAGGCGTGCCTATCTGAGGAATTCTGGGAGTTGAAGTCCACAAGTCATAAAAGGGCCAAGTTTGAAGACCTTGATGCTGTAAATGTAAGGAAAAGGATAGAATTTGAACAAGACACACTCTTGACGTGACGCTTCATGGTTCCTGGCAAAGGTTATTTTGAGGTCACACAGAAAAAGCACCTTATGTCAAAATCTAGATGAGAAGAAAATACTGTAACTAGTGTGAAGTACAGCAGTCCTCAACTTACAACAGTTCATTTAGTGACTGTTCAAAGTTATAAGAGCACTGGAAAAAGTGACTTATGACCATTTTTCATATTTATGACCGTTGCAGCATCCCCACGGTCATGTGATCAAAATTCAGACACTTGGCAACAGGCTCGTATTTATGACGGTTGCAGTGTGCCGCAGCCATGGCATCCCTTTTTCTGATCTTCTGACAAGCAAAGTCAACAGAGAAAGCAGATTCACTTAACAACCGTGTTACTAACTTAACAGCTGCAATGATTCACTTAACAACTGTGGTAAGAACAATGGGGCACAATGGGTCGTAGTGGGGGGCAAAACTCACTTAACAAATGTCTGGCTTAGCAACATAAATTGTAGACTCAATTGTGGGCGTAAGTCAAGGAGTACCTGTAGAGCAATTCTTAGTTCACCGTTAAAAAGCCTCTGCTTCTTACCTTTCCTCATACCTGCCACACCCTTAAATAATTTAACTAATCCATTATTAAACATAGTATTGATAATATTTATAATCTCGCCCCCCCACCCCAGTGTTTCCACCATTTGGATCAGGAGATGCAGCAGCCCTTTTGTCAAAATGTCCTTTAACTTGCTTTCAAAAGTTCAGATATGCCCATCAGCACAAAAACATTTGGAACCCCTGAATAAAAATAAAAATAATGATTGTTGTGCAAAAAGAAGAATATGAGGATTGTGAAAAGAATAAAGGGTTGGGCTTCTGGAGAAAGAATGAAGGAATGAAGATGACTACACAAAAAGTAGAACTAATGACAGTGAAGATTGGAGATCTGGCAAGTGATCAACTCTTTCAATCTCTCTGGACAAAGGAAAGTATGTCCAGAACTGCCGATGGAGCTTCGGACTGCCCCTGACCTTCGCTCGTTTCGCCGGGACTTAAAAACCTGGTTGTTTGAATTGCCTGGCCTGGACTGAGGGATTTTAAATTTTAAATTATTTTAATTAAATCAAATCAAATTAAATTAAATTAAATTTAAAATTTTAATTTTTACTGTTATTATTAATTGTGGGCTTGTACTAATTTAATTTCATTTTATTCTCTTCTTTGTACTGTTTTAACTGCCCTGTGAACCGCCCTGAGTCCTTCGGGAATAGGGCGGTATATAAATTCAACTACCGGTAATAAATAATAAATAATTAACAAAGGAGTCACAGAAAAAGCATAAATATAAGAACGATAATTCAAAACTACTGGAAGCAACAGATGCCTACAGAGACAAACCAAGAAAGCGAAAGAATTTAGGGTCAAGTACTCAGAACAAACCTACCTGGCTTGCCGCCTTCTCTCTCATGACCAAGTTGCCCTTTGGTGTTCACACCACAGGTGTACACTTCCCCATCTTCCAGCAAGAACACAGAGTGGTTTTTCCCACAAGCCACTTCCTTGACACTCCTCTCACGAACGAATTCAGTGGTCCGGGGTTCAGGGATGACTGCCTGTAGAGTGCTATCTGAGCCAGGAAATCCGAAAGACCAATATCCCCAGCATAACATCTTCTCTGCTTTCAGCAAGGCATGGATCTTGAAATTTTCCTGCAAGCGAAAGGAGAAGAAATCTCTCTCTCAAAAAAAGGGAAAATAATAGGGGTCCTCTGCAGATCAAACAAAGGGCAACAGAAAGGGGTATCCGGTTTCTTTTAAAAAAACTATTTCACAGGTACTTGTTGACTTACAAAACCATTTAGTGACCAAAGTGAAAACTGCACTGAAAAAGTGACCTGTGACCGTTTTTCACACTTATGACCGTTGCAGCATCCCCATGGTCATGTGATCAACATTCAGATGCTTGGCAACGGACTCGAGATTGCAGCGTTCCAGGATCGTGTGATCACCTTTTGTGACCTTCCGGCAATAGAGAAGCCAGATTCACTTAACAACCGTGTTACTGACTTAACAACTGCAGTGTTCCACCTAACAACTGTGGCAGGAAAAGTCATAAAATGGGGCAAAAACTCACTTAACAGCTGTCTCACTTAGCAACAGAAACTTTGGGCTCAGTTGTGGTCGTACGTCACGGACAATCTGCATATCAGTAAATAACATTCAAGGGCAAAAATCACAAGTCTGTTTGGTAGCCTCATTTTCATGAAACAAGAGCTTAAGACTGCAGGCCTTTTCCTAACAAAAGAAGCTGGCCTATTCATTGATCGATATAAGCATTTTGATATGTGGAGTGATGCTTTGTGCACAGATTTCTCAAGCCTGGTTTTCAACCATTTCCTGACAGCATGGTTGACGCAGGTTTCAACAACCCAAGGGCAACGTTTCAGCAACTACAACCGTGAGTGGACATCTTGTGAACCAATGTGCCTCCAGAAAAAGCTTCCTGCAGCCTCCAAAGCACTTCTTCATTTGGTACCAATGCTCAACAATGCAGCCAAACATTTTCTGCAATGGCAGATATTTGGCTCACCAAAGTCCACGGCTGCCACGTGCCACTCGAACCATTTCGCCCCACCTTTCTTTTGGACCTTCCTCCCCTTTTCTTATGTCACCCCTATTACTATATCCTACCTCTTCCAACAGCTGAAACTGCTTCTCCCTGCCCACTCTTCTTTTAAGGTGGAGTGGCACTTATGAATTAATAAACGAACCTTTATTATCAAAGTACAACATGGATGCAGTGAAATTGGCTGAGACTCCCTTCGTGCCCCCCACCACAACTCACAGGGACAACAAACCCACCATCTTGTTACACCATGTGAGCTAATTGCACAACACACCAGCCTCGCAAGTCAATCATACATAGAGTTATTTCCCATTCAGGAACTGGACAGCCCATGAATAGAAGCTGTTCTTCAGCCTGTTGGTACAGCTGGCTATACTCCTGTATCTCCTACCCAATGGTAGGAGGGTGTGAGTCATCCCTGAGAATTTTCCTCACTCTTCCAAGGCAGCGGGCCTGGCGATGTCATCCAGTGGTGTCAGGAGACAGCCCACGATGTTTTGTGCTGTGCTCACCACCCTCTGTAATACTTTCCTATCCACGGCTGTCAGACCAGCATACCAAAACCACAATACAGTACGAGAGGATGCTCTCTATAGTAGATCGGTAAAAGAAGGTCATTAGTCGTTGTTCTACCCTGTTCTTCTGCAAGATGCTGAGGAAGTGGAAACTCTGTTGGGCCTTTCTGGCCACCTGGGTTGTATTGACTTTCCAGGTAATACAGAGGTAGACTCCCAGGAATTTAAAGGAGGAGATTCTCTCAACACAGCCCCCCCCCCGATGTAAAGTGTGGCAGGTTCCTCTCTTTTCCTCCTGAAGTCTAGCACCATCTCCTTTGTCTTGTTCAAGTTGTTCTCTAAACACCATAAGGATAGTTTTTGTACCTCCCCCCTGTACGCTGTTTCATCTCCACCTGTAATAAGGCCCACTACGGTGGTATCATCTGCAAACTTAATGATGGCAGTGGATGGGTCAGATGATACACAATCGTATGTGTACAGTGAATACAGGTAGGGGCTAAGCACACAGCCCTGTGGTGAGCCCGTGCAAAGCTTCAGGGGGGTGGATAAAACAGACCCGACCCTCACTGTTTGTAGCCGGTCCCTCAGAAAGTGTTTAATCCTATCACAGATGGGGGGGGGGGGGAATTCAAGTCAGTTTTTCAATAAGGATGCTCAGCAGAATAGTGTTGAAAGCCAAGCTATAGTCAATGAAAAGCATCCTGACATAACTTCCAGGTTTCTGCAGATGGCTTGCTGCAGAATGTAAAGCAGTAGCTATGGCATTGTCTGTCAACCTATTCCCCCTGTAGGCAAACTGATGTTAGTTGAAGTCCGGTGGAAGGCATGTCCTAAGATGTTGGAGAACCAGTCTTTTGAAGCATTTCATCACTACAGATGTTAATGCAATAAGTTCTGTGGTCATTTAGGCACTCGATTTCTGTTTTCTTCAAGACTGGGACAATGGTAGTTGCTTTCAAGCATGATGGTACACAGGGCTAACACTTATTTTAGGGCTAACACCTGAGTTGTGAAATCCTAGGAAGCCACTAGATGGCAGTAACAACATTGTATAAATCAGGGGCCCCCAACCTGCAGGCCACGTGGCCTACTGGCCACTGGGCCACAGGACAGGCTGGCTGTTCTCTTCCAGCCTACGGCCGGCCCTGTTTGTGTGTCAGGGACAACCCCTTTTTCCTTTTAACAATCAATAGGCTGGAAAAAACCCAACCCAAAGTTATTTACAGTTCCAAATAATAAAGTCTTTCAAACAAAAAAGCAGCAGAATATTTTCTTCAACCAAAAATACGATTCAAAACATCCAACAAGAGTCAAACAAGAGTCAAAAAGATTAGCAAGAACAGACCAGGATTCTCTTTGAATGTCTCTGAACGGTTGCCTTCAGCAACCAGCACCATTCACACCTTCCCCTTTTATTATCTGTCCCAAGGTGTGGCTTCTCAATGCCTTCTCCTCCTTTCACTGAGTTTCCTCATAGATTTTCTCTGCTCTGCTCTGCTGGATTGCCTTCTGCTTCTAGCGTCTCTGAACAGATTCAGCTGTGACTCCTCTTAGTCCGACACCTCTTCCTCACACAGCTGAACCTCATGAGGAACACGACTGAAGGGGCCAAGCTGAGTCCTGCAGTGCATCAGAACCTCCCTCTGACACCGAAGGCTCTCCAAACCCCTCCTCCTCCTCCTCCTCCTCCTCCTCTGACTCAGCTGCTGGGAGCACAGGCTGACACTGAATCACAACACTGGCCAGTGCATGCACACACACACACTTCTGCTAGCGCTGTGGCCACAAAGCAAGAAAACAGGACACTGCGCCGCATAGCACGATAACAGGCTGACACCGCACTTTGGGGCACAAAAACGTGACGCTGACACACCATGGGGCATGAAAACGGGCCGATGCTGCGCCACGGGGCATGAAAACAGGGCACTGTGCAAGAACGGGATATGAATACTGACAATTAGTACATGATGTTGAGTGTTGCGTTTTGCAGGGTGCCATGTTTCCTACCCCTTCTTTAGATGACCAACATACATGAAATGAAACAAACATTCATACACCATATACATGTGGATCTTACCCAGATTGAATAACACACCACACGTTTCCAATGAGTCTCTTTTCAGAGACCACACAAGTCTGCAGTCTTCCATGAAATTCCTTTGAGAAACATTTTCACAGCACCCTTGGGGTACCTTGTTATTTTGTATTAAGCTTTCTCCAGAAATCTGTTTGCCAGACCACTCCCCCATTGTGGGACCCCAACGAAAAGCAGAGATTTTATTTCTGATTCTGATTCTTGAGAAAGCATCAGCAATAGTTGTGTTGAAATCTCAAGCTGTCACTTCTGGAAAGGGCAGCTTCTGCTCTGCTGATCATTACTGGCTAACTACAAATTACTCTTATTTGCTGCCCACATTATCAGCAGCAATAACCAAAAGTGCTGAACTATGAACTATATTAACTATAACAAAGAAGAGTGGAATTTTTCTGCCCTTTTCCGCCTACCCTCAAGGAAAACAGATCTGCCACTATCTGTTTATCCTCAGGTTATGCTTAATTACCTTATGCTGGAAAGAATAAATTATATAAGTTGCTGCAACAGCACACAACACATATTGCTAGAGTACTCCTCCCCTTCTCTCTTCAGAAAATTAAAGCCTACAGGTCAAAACAAAGTACGTGTCAAATTCAACTAGGAAGAAGCACTTGGGAAAATACAAGATGGGAAACGGAACACTTGTTTACAAGTAGTATTCTCCAGCTGTAGCTGTTTTCATGAGTTTCAATTAGAGTTTTGGAAAACAAGTAGCCAATAAAGCACTTATCTAGATAGATATATTAATTACGGTTCAAGACTAGTACAAAAATAACTTAACCAAGCAAGATCCCAAAGTACAATGAACAGTTTAGTAGCCTAATTCATGGTGTCCATCTGTTAACAAGGTTGGATATAACATACCTTTATGGCTAAGGCATGCAATTTATCTATTAATGCACATATGACATTATGCCAAGGTTGCTTTTTCCTAAGGTTACGCACATACAGTCATAACTGACAAAGAAGAAGAGAAGTGGAAATTAATGGCAAGGGAAGAGAATCCATAAGAAGCAACCTGTTAAATCAGGTTGCAATTGGTTAGACTGATCTAGTATTTGGTGTTCACAGAGAGGCCAAACAAATGCATTCTAGATCTAGAAGCTTACATATATGGTCAGGAAAATGCCAACCTTTTTCATTGTCACTTCCTAACAGCTGATATATAAAGCATGTTTCGTAACAAAGATGAAATACGGTACATCCGTCACTTATGTATTTGAGGACCATCTTATATCAATTTTCTCCCAATTTCTAAGATAATTTTCAGATTAGTACATAAAATTCCTGAACTTTGGAAAATGTCTACTATCAATATTCTCTTGCTAGAATTGCTTAATTGTTCTGTTACAGAAAATAGAATTGTCTGCTTATTCTGAGATAAAGATAATATTTCAAGCACTTATCTATACATGGGCGCTTTCAGGATATAGCTGTTTTCATAGGTTTCAATGAAGATTTTGGAAAACAAGATAACAAATAGAGCACTTGTCTACAAGTCGGCATTTTCAAGATATAGCTGTTTTCGAGTTTCAATGAAGGTTTTGGAAAACAGGTAGCAAATAAAGCAGGGGTGTCCAAACTTTTTTCAAAGAGGGCCAGATTGGATGAGGTGAACATGCTGGAGGGCCGAACATTTTTCCGAACATTCTTTGAACAATTGCAATTAAATGCAAATGAATTATTTTATGCCAAGTTAATTGCAAATGGCATACTTTTCATTTTATAACATTAAGATCAACTGGCAGCTGAGTTTTCACTATGTCGGCAACCCGCGGCTCCGGAGCCACATGCGGCTCTTTGAGCCGTCTCCTGCGGCTCCCAACCGCCCGGTGCGCGCGCACCTCTTTGAACGGGCAGTGGTGCGTGCGCACCTCTCCAAATGGAGAGTGGCACCACCCGTTCTGAGAGGTGCGCGCGCACCTTTCCGAAGGGCGGAAGTGCACGCGCACCTCTCCAAGCCGCCGCCGTCCGGAGACCTGCCGACATTTGGGGAGGTTTGGGGAGGTGCGCGCCGGGGAAAAGGCCGCGAGACGAGGGGGGAGGAAGGATGGGGTGGGGGAGAAGGAGGCTTCCCGGGCTGGGGTGGAAAAGCAGAAGCGAGGGATCAGGACTCCTCCCGCTTGGCTGCTGCCACCGCCGCCGCTCCTACGGCCGCCGCCGCCTGCTCTCTTGGCTGGTTGCTTTCCGCTTCTCTCCCCCCGCCTGCCCTCCTTCCTGCCTTCCTCCCCTCCGCCTCGCCTTCCCCGCTCCCGCGTTTTCCCTCTCCCCGCCTCGGATTCGGGGTAATTCCCCGGGAGAGGGCGATGGGATTCTGGTGAGCTTTAAAGCCTTCTCGGTGGTCTCTGGCACGGCTCAGGAAGCGTTTCTGCGCCGCCCGGTCGGAGCCTTTGCCTCCTTCCCTCCCCCAAGCAAGGCGTCCTTTTTCAAGTTGCAAAACCAAGCGGGGTGAAGCGGGCTGTCGGGAAAGACATTCAGGAGGGTCCCCCTGGAGAGGAGCGGGAGAAGGAGGAGGAGGGAAAGGAGGAGGAGGAGGTGATCGACTCGCCCAACCCAGTCCGGGCCGGCCAGCCCCGTAACGTCCGAACTCGCACCGCGGGCGGAGAGGCAGGAAGCCGAGAGGAAGGAGACCGCCAGGAAGCTGCCTCTGCAGCCGCCGCCACCGCCTCCTCCTCCACCGCCGCTGCCTCTGTCTCTGTCGCCGCCGCTGCTAAGAAGGCTGCCGGTGCTGCGGCCGCCTCCGCCGATGCCACTGCCTCCTCCGCCACCGGGGCCTGACCCGGGGTGTTGCTGCTGGATCGCGCTTGTCCCCGCCACGAGTCTTCTTCCTCTCGGCTTCCTGCCTCTCCGCCCGCGGTGCGAGTTCAGACGTTACGGGGCTGGCCGGCCCGGACTGGGTTGGGCGAGTCGATCACCTCCTCCTCCTCCTTTCCCTCCTCCTCCTCCTTCTCCCGCTCCTCTCCAGGGGGACCCTCCTGAATGTCTTTCCCGACAGCCCGCTTCACCCCGCTTGGTTTTGCAACTTGAAAAAGGACGCCTTGCTTGGGGGAGGGAAGGAGGCAAAGGCTCCGACCGGGCGGCGCAGAAACGCTTCCTGAGCCGTGCCGGAGACCGCCGAGAAGGCTTGAAAGCTCACCGGAATCCCATCGCCCTCTCCCGGGGAATCACCCTGAATCCGAGGCGGGGAGAGGGAAAACGCGGGAGCGGGGAAGGCGAGGCGGAGGGGAGGAAGGCAGGAAGGAGGGCAGGCGGGGGGTGAGAAGCGGAAAGCAACCAGCCAAGAGAGCAGGCGGCGGCCGTAGGAGTGGTGGCGGCGGCGGCAGCAGCCAAGCGGGAGGAGCCCTGATCCCTCGCTTCTGCTTTCCCCCCCCAGCCCGGGAAGCCTCCTTCTCCCCCACCCCATCCCTCCCCCCCAGCCCGGACCCCCTTCTCTCCCGGCCTTTTCCCCAGCGCGCACCTCCCCAAACCTCCCCAAACGTCGGCAGGTTTGGGGAGGTGCGCACGCACCTCTCGGAATGGGTAGCAGAGAGTCAATACGGCAGGAGGAGGAGCAGCAGCAGCAGCAGCAAGCAGCCGCAGTTGTTAGCTTTACCTCCGGGAAAGGAGGAGACGGAGGACGGCGAGAGCGCGAACTTGATGCACTTGTAGTAGGGCAGTGAGTCCCGCCAGGCCCGCCCCGCGCCTGCGCCGCTCGTCTTCCAAGTTTGGGCAGTGACGTCAGGATGTGGCCCTCTCACCGCCCTCCTGCGGCAGACAGTCTTCTGCTTGCAACCCTCAATCAGAAGGGAGGGCTGCATTTGCACAGAGCAGGGAGGGCTGTTAGAGGGCCGGATTAAACCGCCCCGCGGGCCGCAAATGGCCCGCGGGCCGGACTTTGGACATGCCTGAAATAAAGCACTTATCTATAAATAGGTAGGTGTGTTCATGAGTTCAGTGTGGGTCTTGGAAAGCAAGACAGCAAACAAAGCACTTGTTTATAAGTAATTTCTAAATGTAGCTGTTTTCATGAGTTTCAGATGAGTGCTACATTCATTCTCCCTCACATTCTAGAACACCTCTTTCCTTCCTCCTGATTCATCCCAAATTAAATTCTACACCACTCTAGCCAATCTCTGCATTTGAGGAGGTGAGCTACAGCTCACACAACCTCATTCCTTTTAATCATTTTTTTAAGGGGAAAAGGTGCTATTACACTGCATCTGGCCTCTTCCAAACTGAATCCAAACACTTCTTTCTAACCAAATGTGAAGTCTTGCGAAACTATAAAGAGAAAACATTTCTAACACGGTTCTTGCCAGTTGGCAAAGCAACCATCAGGGGAGATAAGTCTCAGTACTGATGTTGGTTGGACATTAATGCCAAAACAAATGTGTTTCTCTAGACCAGGGGTAGGCAACCTTGGCTCTTTTACGACTCGTGGACTTCAACTCCCAGAATTCCTGAGTCAGCCAAGCTGACTCAGGAATTCTGGGAATTGAAGTCCACGAGTCGTAAAAGAGCCGAGGTTGCCTACCCCTGCTCTAGACATGGTTGGTAATTTATCGCTTGCTCATTCCACCAGAAGCTACGCAAGGAAAAGCACAGCATATCCTCTTATTTTATGACAATGTAATCTTTCAGTAAAAAGCATCCATTAAAATTAGAATTAGATAGAATTAGGGACCAGTAGTTTAGCAGCCTAACTAATAGCTCAATTCATGCGAAACCGTTCCTATGGGGGGGAAGTGGGGGGAAGAGAGAGAAATGGTAAGAGAGTGAAGGAAAAGCACCTGTGTATAAATAGGATTGTGTGTTCGGTGTTAAAGACTCACACTGAGATCTCCTGAGTACAGCTTACTCCAAACTGAAGCCGTCTGAGAATTCTGTGCTCCTAAACAGAGGCTGGAAAAATTGTGCTGACAGTCTTCTGATTGCACAAAATAACCACTCTGTGCCAGGCTCTTATTTATTAAGGAGGAAAAAAACAGAGCAGGTCTGTATCTTAAAGAGCTGACTAAAAAAGTTCCTATTACTCTTATAGGAGCTTTTCAAATGTACAAAATTGAGCTCAGCTATCTTTGACTCAATTCATACAAAGCTGCTAATAATCTTGTGTAGGGGCACGCGCGTGCCTTTGAGTCAGTTTTGACTTCAGGCAATTTCCTGGGGTGATCCCTGCAGTTTTCTTGGCAAGGTTTCTTGGAAGTGGCTTGCCCTTGCTTCCTGCCTAGGGCTGAGAGGAAATGACTGGCTCAAAGTCACCCATCTAGCTCCGTGCCTAAGGCAGAAGTAGAACCCATCACGATCACTTGGTTTCTAATATGGTACCTTAACCACTACATCAACATGGCTCTCATGTTGTTGTTGTTAGTTGTGAAGTAGTGTCCGACCCATCGCGACCCCATGGACACCATTCCTCCAGGCCTTCCTGTCCTCTACCATCTTCTGGAGTCCATTTAGGCTCACGCCTACTGCTTCAGTGACTCCATCCAGCCACCTCATTCTCTGTCGTCCCCTTCTTCTATTGCCCTCAATCTTTCCCAGCATTAGGCTCTTCTCCAGTGAGTCCTTCCTTCTTATTAGGTGGCCAAAGTATTTGAGTTTTAGCTTCAGGATCTGGCCTTCTAAAGAGCAGTCAGGGTTGATCTCCTCTAGGACTGACCGGTTTGATCGCCTTGCAGTCTAAGGGACTCGCAGGAGTCTTCTCCAGCACCATAGTTCAAAGGCCTCAATTTTTGCCTTTTGGTACTGTCCATAGGGTTTTCATGGCAAAGATACTGGAGTGGGTTGCCATTTCCTTCTCCAGTGGATCACGTTTTGTCAGAACTCTCTGCTATGACCTGTCCGTCTTGGATGGCCCTGCACAGCATAGCTCATAGCTTCATTGAGTTAAGCAAGCCCCTTCGCCGCGACAAGGCAGTAATCCATAAAGGGATGGCTCTCATTACAATCAATAGTATGGTGGGGGTTTTTACAACAAGGATACAAGCAAAGACTGAAAATATTGTTTTCTCTACAGCAGAAATTACAGTCAATTGGAAATGCACTTTACTGAACATTTACATAAATATTTTTACAATGCAATTGCCACACTTGGTGGAATTATACAAAAACTCCAAATTATATTATCTTCCAGTGGAACATATTTTTCGGCTAATTGTTCCAACTCTCTCTCTCTCTCTCTCTCTCTCTCTCTCTCTCTCTCTCTCTCTCTCTCTCTCTCTCTCTCTCTTCTCTCTCTCTCCCTCTCTCCCTCTCTCTCTCTTTCTCTCTCTCTCTCTTTTGCTTATCACCAGAAAATCCCTTGCAAAAGGAAAAAGGAACAGCTGTACAACTGATAAAATTAGAAGCTCTTCACCAGGAAACATTCCAAGAATAATATTCCATCCAGGCAAACATTACTGTCATGGCAATAAAAAGTCTGGGAGAAGAGTGCAGTAAAAGCAATAAGGTTTGCATAGCATAAAGCCAAGGGGTTCTTCATCATACTGCATTCTGCTACTCACTCCTTGGCTGCTTCCCATTCACTGACACACGAAGAGAGAAATCAGTGGTCAGGTCTGTATATATATCCCCATTACCAATCTGCTAAAATGTATACTATACTCAAACACACAAAAGCAAGCTCCAATTCATGAAAGAGGCACGTCTCTGTGTGTGGGGGTATATATGAGTATGCAGTTGCACCCACCTCACTGCTCTTTTTTGTTTTCACAAAAAACTCTGTGGTGGATTTAAACTTTCTGCTGTCCGTTCCCTCTCGTTCTTGAAAGAAGCTGGACGCAACAACATACTGCCCGCCCTAAGCTTTGCATCTAAGAGATGATCTGCACACTCAAAAGCATGCATCACAGTGATGAGGTCATCACCAACTCCTGGGAACTGACTGCTGGGAAACAGACAAGGAAAAAAAACCTCCCAGGTTATACCAGTCAATCTGGATGACTGGAAAAAGAAGAGATGGGGGGGGGACAGGGAAATAACTTTCAACAGCTTCTCCAGCACTACCAGTTCTGCTAGGTGCAAACCCTAGAAAAGAAAGCCAGTAACAGGACAGAGTACAATTCTGCTGCATAGCTCTTCAGGATTTATATTGCCCCCTGTGGGTTCTGCTTTCCTTAGACCAGGGGTCTTCAAACTTGGCCCTTTTATGACTTGTGGACTTCCACTCCCAGAATTCCTCAGCCAGCGTGCCTGGCTGAGGAATTCTGGGAGTGGAAGTCCACAAGTCATAAAAGGGCCAAGTTTGAAGACCCCTGCCTTAGACCAGGTGTCACACGCCAAGCTACCTGGCATGTCTGGAGGCCATAGAAGAATTCCTGAGATCAATAGCAACACTCACTCTACTCACACAATGCTTTCTCATTATCCCAGGTCTTTGAAAGTCAACTAATATCTGCAATGGAGTAAATAAACTGTTTAAACATAGCAATTGCTTTTCCAAAATATATTCTACAAGTTCCTCTGTGGGGATCCCTCAGAACGAGATGTTCCTGCACAAGGACTGCCAAAAGGGAATGGACATCCTGCATTGGATTGTGCGCAGAAATCTTTGAATTACAAAACAGGGAGGAGCCATTTGGCCATCAAGTCTCCCAGAAATCTTAGATTTTTTTAAAAAAAAATCTATATTGGTTGGAATCCATTCTTCCCATCCCATAGCAAAGAACAGAAATGGGGATTTCCTATTCAAACCAAAAATTTGGTGTCCCCTAATAAGCACAAGATTTATTGTATGCGTTTGAAAGGAGATCATACAGACATAACTTAAAATAGAGCATCCTGTCTTATCGATCCCAAAGGTGCTTTTTCAAAAGGCAACTGGACTTCGTGTTTCCTTGAAGACGTTTTGCTTCTCATCCAAGAAGCTCAGTGCTTTTTTCGTAAAAGAAAAAGGTGCCGGAACTCACACATGTCATACAACCCGCTTTGCCTACCCTACAAGGTTCCATCCAAAAAAAGGTGCCGGAACTCCGTTCTGAGCGTTCTATGAGAAAAAAAAAAGCCCTGAAGAAGCGTCTTCGGTTTCAGTACTTGGAACTGAAGAAGCTCCTTGGATGAGAAGCGAAACGTCTTCAAGGAAAAACAAAGTCCTTTTGAGAAAGAAAAACAACAACACACTTTTGAGACAACCTTGACTTGGATGATTGAGACTCTCCATAGACACTTTCTCGTCTACCGTGCTCCAGAGACACCTCGGTCTGTCACAGAACCCCATGACCAGGGCTTTTTTTTTTCCTCATAGAACGCTCAGAACGGAGTTCCGGCACCTTTTTTGGATGGAACCTTGTAGGGTAGGCAAGGCGGGTTGTATGACATGTGTGAGTTCCGGCACCTTTTTCTTTTACAAAAAAAAGCAGTGCCCATGACTGTATCCCCAAAATCAATGCCAATCTTGCCCAGGACGGGGCAGGAACCTTGGTAATAATAATAATAATAATAATAATAATAATAATAATAATAATAATAATAATAATAATAATAATAATAATAATAATAATAATAATAATAATAATAATATTTTTATTTTTATACCGCCCTTCTCCCGAAGGACTCAGGGCGGTGAACAGGGCAGAGATATACAAAAATACAAAAATACAAAAGTTAAACCTGGGGGGTAGCTAGGTTTCAAAAGAAAGAGCCGGGTAAATCCACCGTTTCTTTTTCCGCTTCGTTCATGGAATGAGCGGGATCTGCTTTCTTTCTTTCTTTTTTTTCCCTCCCTCCCATCCGCCCCATGCGGAAAGTTGGGGGAGGCGATGGGGATGGGCACCCAGCGAGGCCTGACTCAGGAGACACGCATGCACGCATGCACGCATGCATGCATGCATGCATGCAGGTGGAGCCCAAATTAAGGGGGGGGGAGGCCGATCCTAGCCCGCGCTCCTCTAGGGTCAGCTCAGTCCTAAAGACGCCCGTCCCGACGGCGACCACCCAATTGCTGCAACAGACAGGGGTCGATCCCCCTTCCCCGTCGGTGCCCAAGCACCAGCGCGGTGGAAAGATGGAAAACACCTGGTCGGGAGGCTCACCGGCTCCAGCTGGGGCTCCCCAGCCGCCGAAGCCCCCGGGATCCGGCTACGACCGCAGACTCCGGCAGGGAGCGTCACCCCAAAAGAAGGAAGTTTTCCTCCTCCTCCTTCTCCTCCCCCGCCCCTCCCCGCGAGCGCCAGTCAGCCAGACAGTCGGCAGAGGTCTTCAAACTCGGCCCTTTTATGACTCGTGGACTTCAACTCCCAGAATTCCTCAGCCAGCATGCCTGGCTGAGGAATTCTGGGAGTTGAAGTCCACGAGTCATAAAAAGGCTGAGTTTGAAGAAGACCCCTGAATGGGTAGACTTTCCTCCTGGGCCAATCGGGAGCTCGCCAGATGATGACGTGGCGGAGAGGCGGGGCTACGACCCTGTTTCGGGGTGGGCGAAGGAGAAGGGAATCATTAACCCCGCAGAGGCTGCCCGGGGAGGCGGAGGCGGCCTCTGCCGTCCAACGTCCAGCGGGCGAGAGGCTGGAAAAGCGCGCCAGGGATTCCTGAGGAACGCTCGGAGGCCATCATCCCATTCAGTCAGATCGACTCAGGACAAACAAACAAACAAAAAAAATCTGAACGCAGATTGTCCTCGACTTACAACAGCTCGTTTAGGGACCATTTGGAGTTACAGTGGCATTTTTTTTTAAAAAAAAAAAGTGGCTTAGGACCCTTTTTCACACTTACGGAAAAGTGTGCGGCATCCCCGTGGCCGGGTGATCTAAATTCAGATGCTCGGCAAACTGGTTCATATTTGTGACCAGTGCTTTTTTGTAAAAGAAAAAGGTGCCGGAACTCACACACGTCATACAACCCGCCTTGCCTACCCTACAAGGTTCCATCCAGAAAAGGTGCTGGAACTCCATTCTGAGTGTTCTATGAGAAAAAAAGCCCGGTTTTTGACGGTTCCCTTTTGCCACCTTCTGACCAGCAAAGTCAATGGAGAAGCCACTTAACAACTGTGACAGCTCGGGACAGGGGATATTCCTCTGTCCTAGTCCTATTAGACCTCTCAGCGGCTTTCGATACCATTGACCATGGCATCCTGCTGCGGCGTCTCAGGGGATTGGGAGTGGGAGGCACGGTCCTTCAGTGGTTCTCCTCCTATCTCCTGGGACGCTCGCAGTCGGTGTTGGCAGGGGGGCAGAGGTCGACCTCGAGGCCTCTCTTTTGTGGAGTCCCTCGGGTCAGTCCTCTCGCCTCTCCTGTTCAACATCTATATGAAACCACTGGGTGAGATCATTCGTGGTTTTGGAGTTGGGTATCATCAGTATGCTGATGATACCCAGCTTTTCATTTTGACCCCAAACCACCCCAGTGATGCCCTCGACGTGATGTCCCGCTGCCTGGAGGCAGTTCGGGTCTGGATGGGGAGGAACAGGCTTCAACTCAACCCTGACAAGACCGAGTGGCTGTGCGTACTGGCATCTCGGGATATTCAGGATATCCCATCTCTCTCTATGGGGGGTGAGTTATTACCCCCCCGTAGATAGGGCTCGCAACTTGGGAGTCCTCCTAGATTCACAGCTTTCTCTAGAAGACCATATAGTAGCTGTGACTAGGGGGCCTTCGCCCAGGTTCGCCTGGTGCGCCAGTTGCGGCCCTATCTTGACCGGGATGCCTTACGTACGGTCACTCACGCCCTCGTGACCTCTTGTCTGGACTACTGCAACGCTCTCTACATGGGGCTACCCTTGAAGACCACTCGGAGGCTCCAGCTGGTACAGAATGCAGCCGCGAGAGTTGTGTTGGGAGTTTCCTGACACTCCCATGTTACACCTCTGCTCTGCGAGCTGCATTGGCTTCCAGTTGTCTTCCGGGTGAGATTCAAGGTGTTGATAATGACCTACAAAGCCCTACATGGCATGGGTCCGGAATACCTTGGGGAGCACCTGCGGCCGGCGTCAACTTCCCTCCACCCTGTACGCTCCCACAGAGAGGGCCTCCTCAGGGTGCCACCGGTCAAAGAATGTCGACTGGTGGCCCCCAGGGGGAGGGCATTCTCTGTGGGCGCACCGGGTTTATGGAACCATCTTCCAGTTGAGTTCCGGATGGCGCCTGACCTCCGCTCCTTCCGGTGCGATCTCAAAATCTAACTTTTTGAACAAGCTGGCCTGGCCTGATGGGATGGGGTTGGGTTGTATTAATCTGTTTTAATCTATTTTTAATGTGTTTTAACTTATTCATGGGCATTTGTTTAATCGTTTTTAATTTTTGTATCTTGTTTTTTAATATGTATTGCCCTGTTCACCGCCCTGAGTCCTCCGGGAGAAGGGCGGTATACAAATAAAATTATTATTATTATTATTATTATTATTATTATTATTATTATTATTATTATTATTAATAATAATAATAATAATAATAATAATAATAAAATAACAATATTAATTTAACAATTGCAGTGATTTGCTTAGCAAATGGGGCAAGAAGAGTTGTCAAATGGGGCAAAACTCACTAAACAAATGTCTCACTTAGCGGCATAAATTCTGGGATCAGTTGTGGTCGTATGTTGAGGACTGCCTTTATAGTGTATTGATGCCATTGGATATAATGCCACCTTCCTCCTCGTATTGTTGACAGGGGACAAAGATAGTTTTATTCTCTTACGATTTTTAACTTATTACATTGCATCGGAGGTGAATTAATATTATTACTGTTCTTTTTGCGTTTTGTTATGGGAAAAGGTTTTAAAATGATCACGTTTTTAAAAAAAAACAACTGCTGTCTTGAGTTTACTTTGTTAGATTGTGATTTTAAAGCTACCTTGGGCAAATGTCTGATTTGAAGGGCTCTGCGTAAAACTTGTGTCTACATTCAGTCCCAGGCTTAGCAGGTTCAAAGCTGACATTCAAATAGAATAGAATAGAGCTGGAAGGGACTTTGGAGGTCTTCTAGTCCAGC
Source organism: Vipera ursinii (assembly GCF_947247035.1). Classification (NCBI taxonomy): domain Eukaryota; kingdom Metazoa; phylum Chordata; class Lepidosauria; order Squamata; family Viperidae; genus Vipera; species Vipera ursinii. Next base: position 64,966,311 of record NC_139521.1, read on the forward strand.
CCCCCCGCTCAAGCAGGAGAACCTATAACAGGGGTGTCAAACTCAATTTCATTGAGGGCTGCATCAGCATTGCGGTTGCCCTTAGGGGGCTGGGTGGGTGTGGCCAGGGTGGGTGTGGCCTACTGGGTGGGCGTGGCTAGAGTGCTTATGGCCTACTGGGTGGGCATGGCCAGCTGTACATCATTCGCATCAAGGGTGCCTATGGGGGCCTGGGCAGGAGTGGGACAGATCTGAGGGTCTCTGGCAGAAGGAGGGTCTCTGGGCCAGGGCCAAGGCAGTGGGGGCCGTTCCCTCACTGTTTCCAGGATGGCTTCGCGGGCCGCATGAAACCACTTCACGGGCCGGATCTGGCCCCCAGGCCTTGTGGTTGACATGTCTGACCTATAACATCTCAGACAAGTCCACTCTCTTCTTAAATACCTCCAGTGATGGAGCGCCCATGATTTCTGGAGGCAAGCTGTTCCACTGTCCTCACTGTCAGGAAGTTTCTCCTTAGTTCCAGGTTGCTTCTCTCTTTGATCAGTTTCCAACCATTGTTTCTCTCCTTCCCTCTGGTGAACAACCTGACCCCCTCTTCCTTGTGGCAGCCCCTCAGATACTGGAAATACTGCTATCATGTCTCCCCTATTTCTTCTTTTCTTTAGACTAACTAGCCAAACCCAAGTCCTGCAGCCGTTCTTTGTATGTTTTAGTCTCCAGGCCTTTGATCATTTTAGTTGCTCTTCTCTGAACTTTTTCCAAGGTCTCAACATCTTTTTTTGTAGCATGGTGACCAAAATTGGTTGCAGTATTCCAGGTGTGGCCTTATTCATTTAAATTGATAAATTCAAACAATGGTCTAGAGTCTAGACCAGGGGTAGGCAACCTTGGCTCTTTTATGACTCATGGACTTCAACTCACAGAATTCCTGAGCCAGCATGGCTCAGTTGGAAACCTCTCTCTTTCCCCTCAGCATGGCTGGCTCAGGAATTCTGGGAGTTGAAGTCCACGAGTCATAAAAGATCCGAGGTTGCCTACCCCTGGTCTAGACTCTAGATAGAAGATCCTAGAAGAATGCACGACTCACCTTATTCCATCAGAGGGGACTGAACAGCATAGCCTTTAGAAATCTTCTATGGTAGGAGAATATATGAAGGAAAGCTGAAGCCAAAGAGACTTTATCTTTAATGATCTGGGATAATGCTCAAAAAGTTGAGTGGTCTCCTATAAATAAAAACAGATGGAATTACGTACTGGAATTACCCAGAATATTTGTATGGATTAGCACCCCAAAGCATAACAACTGCCATTACAGGAAGTTCTTGACTTACAACAATTATTTTAGTGACCGTTTGAACTCACAACGGCACTTAAAATAGTGACTTATGACCGTTTTCCACAGGACCATTGCAGCATCCCCATGGTCATGTGATCAAAATTCAGATGTTTGGCAACTGACTCATATTTATGACGGTTGCAGAGGCCTGGGGTCATGTGATCACCTTTTGTGACCTCTGAACAAACATAGTTAATGGAGCAAAGTAAGTTAATGGAGAAGCCAGATCCACTTAACAACCATGTTACTAACTTGACAACTGCAGTGATTCACTTAACAACTATGCTAGGAAAGGTCATAAAATGGGGCAAAATTTCCTTAAGAAATGTCTCCTTAGCAACAGAAATTTTGAGCTCCGTTCAGATCATAAGTCAAGGACTACCTGTATTTTGTTTCTTGCATTCTCATATTTTGGGGTTCTATGCTTGAAAGAAAATCTATTTGCATAGATGTAGTCCTTTACGTTTTTAGTTTCCCAAACAATTTTGTCTCTTATATCAGAACAGATGGAAAGATTTTATCCTCTAAATCAGGAGTGTCACTCTCAACGTCATGTGACATGTTGCGACGTATTGCGACTTTTTTTCCATTGCCAGCAATGGGGTGCGTGCTATATCAAACTTTATCCTGATTTGAAAGCCTGTTCTATAGCAAATGTATTGTTTTTTAAAGTGCAAGAATCATAAAATCATAGCACTGAGAGGGACTTTGGCGCTCCATCCCCAACAAAGGTTCTTTGCTATTTTTTCGACATAGGAGCAGAAAGAAGAATGAGCTGTAAATCAAATGGCAGAATAACAATAAAGGGCAAAAGGCACAATCTGCAGTGGTTCAATTAAAGCTGAAATGTACTCAAATAACAATTCCCCCTTTTTTAAAAAGTGCATTAATATATAGTCATAAACAAAAATATATATATAAAAAAAACAATCAGAAAAGAGAGGGGAAATGGCTGAATGTTAATTGTTAGAAAACAGGTCAGGTTTTGAAAACAGCATTAAGTCTTAAGCAACATTGGTCACTTAGTAATATTGATCATTCATTATGCTGATAGAAACTCATAAACAGAGAACAAACACAAAGTCTTAGTCTATCTTGGGTTGAACTAGCTTTGCATTGTAAAGAGTAATCTTTAGTGCTATTTTCCTTGCTTGATAAATTCGATAGGCGTCAACCGTTGTCCGCAGGAAATGTTTTATGACGTTTTGTATTATGTCATAAAATGCTTTATGATAATTCTTATGTCATAAAATGCTCTATAAAATCTACCAAATTTTAATTCTATGGGAGTCATGAGTCCTGAGTTTGGGATGCATTTTGCAAATTAGGCTATTATACTTTTGGTTCAAAAAGTATTGCCTTACAATGCAGTGTTTCACCCTGTTAAACAGACAAGAGAGTTTTAGTATGTGGAGATAGAAACACAGCCATTCAACTTTTGCCATTGCTGAACTCCTATAACCATCAAATCATGGATTGCCCCTCCCAGAAGAAATAGTGTTCAGATATAGACTTCCAAGTACTATTGAAACTTTCCCATCCTTTGCTTGTCCCAAAGGTGCTTTTTTCAAAAGACAGACTTTGTTTTTCCTTGAAGACATTTTTGCTTCTCATCCTAGAAGCTTCTTCAGTTCTGACTATACGAACTGAAGAAACTTCTTGGATGAGAAGCGAAATGTCTTCAAGGAAAAACAAAGTCCAGTTGCCATTTGAAAAAACCACCTTTGGGACAACCATGACCTGGATAACTGAAAATCTCCGTAGACATCAAGCATTTGCTTGTTCAAGTCTGAAATTCTGAACTTAGTGAACTTAGTAAAAGACTATTTAAAAAAAACAGCAGCAGCCGATTTTGTAAATTTCCAATATAAGCAACTGGAAGGAAAAAAAAACCCCTTTGGATCAGATTCTGCTGAAGGCGGAATCCATCTGATGCTAAGTGAGCATCTAGTGAGCTTCTAGGAAAGCACATTTGTGCTGATCTGGGAAAGCTTATGTTGCAATTGATATACACTTGCTGAATCATTGGTGTTTAGAATAAACCTCTAGGGAGATTGTTGTTGTTAGCTGTGAAGTCGTGTCCGACCCATCGCGACCCTATGGACAACGTTCCTCCAGGCCTTCCTGTCCTCTACCATCTTCTGGAGTCCATTTAAGCTCACGCCTACTGCTTCAGTGACTCCATCCAGCCACCTCATTCCCTGTCGTCCCCTTCTTCTCTTGCCCTCAACCTTTCCCAGCATGAGGCTCTTCTCCAGTGAGTCCTTCCTTCTCATTAGGTGGCCAAAGTATTTGAGTTTTAGCTTCAGGATCTGGCCTTCTAAAGAGCAGTCAGGGTTGATCTCCTCTAGGACTGACCGGTTTGATCGCCTTGCAGTCCAAGGGACTCGCAGGAGTCTTTTCCAGCACCATAGTTCAAAGGCCTCAATTCTTTGGCGCTCAGCCTTTCTTATGGTCCAACTTTCACTGCCATACATTGCAACTGGGAAGACCATAGCCTTGACTATACGCACTTTTGTTGACAGGGTGATGTCTCTGCTTTTTAGTGTGCTGTCTAGATTTGCCATGGCTTTCCTCCCGAGGAGCAAGCGTCTTTTAATTTCTTGGCTGCAGTCCCCATCTGCAGTGATCTTGGAGCCCAGGAAAATAAAATCTGTCACTACCTCCATTTCTTCCCCATCTATTTGCCAGGAATTGAGAGGGCCAGATGCCATGATCTTGGTTTTCTTAATGTTTAGTTTCAACCCAAGTTTTGCACTCTCCTTCTTCACCCGCAACAAGAGGCTCTTTAGTTCCTCTTCACTTTCTGCCATTAGAGAGGGAGATAGGCCATTTAAAAATAAGATATAAAAATTAAAAAATATATTTTTGGAGCAGGATATTCTTACTGTTGGGCAGCAAGAGAAACTTGTGAAAGACAAGATGATGAATGCTTTTCCTTTTGCTCCCCCCTTTCAGCCTGTCACCAACCAGCGGAAAGAACCGCTACCTGTCAGGTAACTGAAACTTCAAAAAAACACAAGGAAGATACAAGCTTTTACATGGTCAGATTCCTGTCCTTGGATTTAAATGTCCCCAAAAAGCCACAGAGGGACCCAGGTGCAAGGAGGCATCTCAATTCTGCATAGCAACCAATAAGGCAAGACACAGTCTAAATTAAAAAGTTGATACGCCCCATGTTGGAAAACTATTTCTGAAGGAGAACAGGAAGACATGTTCATAGCTCGCCCATATGATGGGTCAGCAACGAACTCAAGAGGACACTGCTTACTCAAATCTTCTCAGTGTGACTGCTGATGTGCGAATAACCTACGGTGATGTGGTTATATGGAAATGTTATTAGTGTAACAGCTGTTACAAACCTGGGGGCTGTTGCTTGGTGGTATTAGCGTAAAGGAGGAAATACAACTGCTATATACTGGAGGTAAAGGTGATGGCTTAAGCTTGTCTCATTTATGGACTGGGGTAGAGACAAAGTAATGGCAACATTATGGAGCCAAGGGAGAAAATACACATTGTCAAGGCAGGATTTTTCTTTAGCAATGTGTAAGTGGAGATCCATCTTTCGATGCACTCCACAAATATATAAAAATGAGTCTATTCATTTAGCTGGCTGGAGAATTCTGGGAGTTGAAGTCCACGTATCTTAAAATTGCTGAGGTTGAGAAGCACTGACTTAGACTTAATTACTCGTTTTAAATAAAGTCATGTGTCCAAATCCAGGTTCCTAACATTAGGTAGAGATGAACATTATTCAGTTCTCAATCAAATACTCAGTTCCACAACATTATGTATTTGTTCCAATCCTAGTTTTTAAGGAACTTTCCATTGCCTGTTAAGATCGTAGAGAGAGGTTAATCTTGATAGGTAAATGTCAAAACAGCATCCTGGAAATAAAAAATGAGATTAAAGGTGGATGCTTTGCTTTTTAGCATTTGCCTAATCATTTAAAAAATTAAAACTAAAAAAACTATCAAGAACCCTGATCGCAGGGACATTGGTGACTATGAACTGCAGGCTTTAAGGCCTGGGCAAGTTATAAATCTGAGATTCTGGTAGATCTTAGCTTGATTACAAACAGAGGCCATCTGCAGGGTACCAAGCAAAGAAGGAGAAAAGACTAACTTGTAAAAGCTTCCAACATCAGAGGTGGGTTAGTATTTAAACAGCAAGTACTCTAATTTTATGTTCTGTTGCCTAAAGCTCCTAGAGTAGGGGGTGTCCAAATCTGGCTACTTAAAAGACTTGTGGAATTCAACTTCCAGAAATCCCCAGCTAACCAATTCTGGGAATTGAAGTCCACAAGACTTAAAGTTGAGGGTTGGACATCTTTGTCCTAAGCAATGGATATGTCATCAATCAATCAATCAATCAATCAATCAATCAGAATAGAGCTGGAAGAGATCTTGGAGGTCTTCTACTCTAACCCCCTGCTCAAGAAGGAGACCTGTACCATTTCAGATAGGTTACTGTCTAGTCTTTTCTTAAAAACTGCGAGTGATGAAGCTCCTACAACTTTTGAAGGCAAGCTGTTCCACTGGTTAATTGACCTCACTGTTAGGAAGTTTCTCCTTAAGGTGCTTCTCACTTTGATTAGTTTCCATCCATTGTTTCTTCTCTTGCCTTCTGATGCTTTGGAGAATAAGTTGACCCCCTTCTCTTTGTGGCAACCCCTCAAATACTGGAATCCTGCTATCATGTCCCGCCCCTAGTCCTTCTTTTCTCTAAACTGGCCAAACCCAAATCCTGCAACTGTTCTTCATGTTTTAGTCTCCAGGCCTTTAATTATCCTAGTTTCCAAAATCTCGACATCTTGTTTGTAATGTGGTGACCAAAACTGGATGCAGTATTCCAGATGTGGCCTTACTAAGGATTTATAAAGCGATACTAATAATTCACATGACTTTGATTCTGTGCCTCTGCTTATACAAGCAAGGATTGTATTAGCTTTTTTGGGCTGCTGCCACCACACTGCTGTGTGCGGCATTGAGAACCATGTAAACAGATGATGGCGATGCTGATTGCAACTCAGGGAATGCATTTGGAGTTGTTTATTATTATTATTATTATTATTATTATTATTATTATTATTATTATTATTATTATTATTATTACTATTATTATGGAGCAGCAAAGTGAGCACTGGGAAGCTATTCTAGCATTCAGCATCAAACCAATCTGAGATTATTCTAACTAGGAGAAGACAAAAGTATCACAAAGGCTCCAGATGATGCTCAGGCATAAACATTCCAAAGGACTGGCAGAGTTCCAGGGTTTCTAGCAGTGCAAGGAAGTTATCACTGGCAGCTGTTACAGCAACACATCTGGCGGTGTGTAAAACTAGATGGAATATAAAAATCAGAAGGTACCGCAGAGTGGCAAGAGAAACAACCCTATGATTTTATGGAGAATTATTGGGGGGAACAGATGACAGAGGACAGCTGTTCTTTGTAGCTCTTTATTTCTTTTGAGTGACATGACCTGTGATCCCTTAAAGTAGCCTCCCAAAAATTGAAATAATGCAGCTACCAGTCCCGTGGTCAGTCTGTCAATGGATAATAAAGTACCAATAAAGAAGAATATTTGTAGCTCAGGGTTGAAATGAGGGGTCCTTGGTGTCCTTTGAGCTTGTTCCCTTGCAGACATTTCATTATCCAAACTAAGCAACGTTATCAGTGCACTGATAGGAAAGTGAGGTAAGCAAATGAAGCTGTAATATAATGACTGAAGGAGGTTAGAAAGAACCCATTCCTGATTAAATGGGCATGTTTGTAGTTGTGTAGAACAGAGTTCCCCAACCTTTCTGGCTTTACAAATTGCTGGGGGGAGGGGGGGAAAAGAGGAGATAGTTCTGCATGAGCGGTGGACATGCGTACATGTTCATGCAGACATTTGCGCAAGCAGCGGGCGCACACGTTGCTCGGGCAAGTGGGGATGCTCATCTGCCACTTCCGCAACCTTGTTCCCAACCGCTCAAGGCCCGGTAGTGGGCTGCAGGCTGGGGGATGGGAATCCCTGGTGTAGAAAAGTCACATTGGGCTCATCAGAGCACAGAATTAAACCGTGCCCACTACAATTACTTCAAAAACTGGGCAATACTGTAAACCCTCTGAGGTAAACCAGGCAGGAAACATGACTAGATGAGCTAATTCTACTTTATTGTAAGGCTACATTAATAGAATCTTACACACTTGTCACTGCTGCTTTTAAGCACTGTTCCCTCAGGATGAGCCCTCCCTAAGTTTCTTTCTCTGACCATTAAGCCACTGGGGGCTTCTGCCTCTGTTATATGATTGTTTCCCAAGCAGTTATCTCTTGCCCTCTCTTCCATTCCAGATGCCTTCACCTGCTGCTCAGACAAAAACCAGTCCAGTTACCTAGGAATTCTATTCCAGAAAATGGCTTCCAAGTTTGTAGCAGCTAGGGGTTGTGAGAAAAGACACACTCCGAAGCATCCGTGGTCTTGAAACACGGTATAGCCCTAGTTCACAGGTCTGCAACCCGCGGCCCCGGAGCCACATGCGGCTCTTTCAGCCGTCTCCTGCGGCTCCCAGTCCTCTGCCATGTGCAGTCCCCCCCAAAAAAAGTGGGAGTAAAAAAGTTCAACCAATCAATTCAAATATGCAGGGTAGGTGCATATCTCGCCTTGGCTCCACTCTTCAGTCAAACCCTGTTCTGCGCATGTGCGTATGTACGCGCATGTGCACACATTTTTTGCGGCTCCCAGTTTTTCCTTTTGTGAGGGAACTGGTTCCGAGTGGCTCTTTCACTGTTTCAGGTTGCTGACCCCTGCCCTAGTTATTACTTCATTTTGTCTTGGATGTTTTGCCCTAACCTGGGAAGCAGGTAGCCAAACTTAAGAGCAAACAAATTAGAAGTCACTTATTTAAAGCCACTTTGCCTTTCTTCTATTTAACCATCTGCGCCTTGCATACCTGAACACAAAGGATGCATTACTGTGTTACCACATATTGGCAACTCTCCAGGTGACATGGATCTTCAAAGCCAAATGTCCTCCTACATTCAGCTACCAGCTACCCACCCTCACGGGGGCCTGTAGTTCACTCTGATCCCATTAAGTGATTGAGGCTGAAGGCAGTTAGCTCACAAAAGACTTTAGTTTTGTAGTTGCTGCTCATCTAATGACTTCATAGATCTTTGGTTTTGATTCAACAATACAAAACATTTTTGTCTATCGATTGGTAGTTAAGGAACAGGGCAAGAAAGTGATTTTCCCCACTAGTGGAATATTTTGTATGCCAAGTTGAAATAAAGCATTTCTGGATGATTCAGTTCTATAATTAGACCTACAGAAGTAGAAACTGGATTTATAACTTGAGTTAGCAGAGGCAAAAATATTACTTCAATGTAGATTTTGACTTTTTTTTATTAAAAAGTTTTATAATACATTTTATGTTTAACAACCCAAAAAAAAGAAAAAAACCCTCCCCACCCCTTCCCCCCCACCCTCTTCCCCCTCCCCAACCCTCCCCAACCCCTCCCTCCCTTTCCCCTCCCCCCCCGGCTTCCCAGAGCAAAATACACGGTATAAAAATACAAACAATCATAATCTAACTTACGCAAACAATCCTAAACTATTAAAACTACCGAACTTTAACTCATATAAGAAAATTCCAAACATATATATATATATATATATCATATCAATAATTATACAAATACAGAATAATACTTTCCAATCTAATACCAAAACACAGGGTATTAAAATACAAACAATCATAATCTAACTTACGCAAACAATCCTAAACTATTCAAACTATCAAACTTTAACTCATATAGGTAAATTCCAAACATACATATATATATCATATCAAAGATTATTCAAATACAAAATAATACCTTCCAATCTGATACCCAATAAAAACAATCTCAAATAAACCAATTTATATCAATTGTCTAAAACTATTCCTCATTCCAACTAATCTTTAAATTCACATTATCCTAATGTATTATACAACTTAAAATACCATAGATTACTTTCCAAACTTAAGAAATTTTTATATAATTACATCATTCTTGTATTCCTATATTCTATTACCTATTCCAATATTACCCATAAAAATATTACAAATTAACTTCAATCACAAAGAAAACAATTTATATCAATTTTATAAAACTATTCTTCTATCCAAATAAAAGCTTAAAATTTTTCATCCAAATAACAGATCATAACCTACAGAATATCAATAAACACTACTACAAATCTTCCCAATTAACTTTTCATAATCATCTCAGAACTAAAGCAACACAAAATATTACATAATTATTTTATAAGGGTAAAAAATATATCCCCAAATATTTAGTCCTTCTAGCAATTCCAATTCCCATAATCCTTATTACATTATTGTCTCTTACAGTTATGTGACTAAATCTTCAGGCTTGATTCATTCGTCCAGAAGTAACACGCCTCTTCCAATTTTTGGCCTTCTCCAGTGATAATGAAGTTTGACCCCCTCCTGTATCTTTCACGTCTACCTGCGTTAACCCTTCAGCAACTTGCAGGTTCTCTCTGGAACGTTGAGACTCTCTCTCGCCTTTTTTCCTTGCAGATTCCAAAGATGGTATGGGGACTGCTTTTAAAACATTACTGTAGAAATCACGTGCCTGAATCTCCGTAGTAAAACAGTACCTTATACCTTCATGGGTCACCACCATGCCCACTGGTATTTGCCACCTAAACTTAATATCACGTCGTCTCAATTCTTGTGTCAAAAAAGCAAATTCCTTCCTTTTCCTTAAAATCTTTGCAGGGATCTCTTTTAAAATCAGAACTTTTTGCTCAGCAATTACAAAATCAATATTGTAGGAGGCCTGGATAACTTCATTTCTAATCACCCTCTATTGTTAACTACGCACTTTCACTTACAGATTCAGCAAAGTCCATTGAGTTAAAGATCAAAACATCATCTTCACCAAAATCTCCTGCATCGCTTTGCCTGCGTCCTCGTTCTCAAAAGCTCTTCCTTGCTAGCAGGGATGGTTGCGAACGCCCTGTTCTGCTCCAAAAAACCCGGAGCAGAGGCGCCTCACAGTCCGGAGCATGCCCAGGCTTTGGGGGGGCTCAATCCTTCCACCGCCAAAACTCTACGTTCTGGCAGACCCGGAGAGCTCTACCCCTACCTGGACGCTCACCCCCTCCTCTTCTCCCGAGGTGAGGACTTCCGAGCTGCCGAACAGCTGATCAGCGCTGTTTTCGGCGGCTCTATGGAGCTGCGAGGCTGACAGCCAAGAAATGGCTGCCTCCGGCGTCGCCTTGCCATCCGGAAGCCTAGATTTTGACTTTTTAAAATATTCTTTCTGATCCTGGAAGAACAGGCATGCACATATTAAAACAAATATCCTTTCATCTTTTTTTTTTTAAAAAGTCCACCAGACTGCAGAAATGCAAGACTGGGTCCACTTCTGAATGGACTGCAGCCAACTTCCTGGGGATTATGGAAAGCTGGCAGTTGCATTTATCAGCAACACAAAATACAATTGAATGAAAGCTGCTAGCCTTTCTTCTCCCCAACATCAATACCTTTCCGTTCATTCATTCATCCATTTAGCTTGTGTTCAGTTCGATTATCTAGTATCTTGGGCAAAGGGAATATTAAATTGTGGGGAGCAGAACGGAATTTCTTGCCTGCAGCATCAGATCTCAGCTGTGGCTTAAAGTAAAACAATGTAAAACAACATTTGTGTTTTTTTGTTTTTGTTTTTAAAAAGGGGCAAACCCACTGAGTAAATGAAGCCCATTTTTCTTCTTTAGAAATGTAAAGCAGCACAACAAATCATAATGGTGAAGCAGTTCATGACTGCTTTGGTGATAAATGGATCAAATGCCTGAAATGCTTGATTTTGACAGAACTTTCATACAAAAAAGAACATCAGACATACAGAATATAGAACAACAGAGTTGGAAGGGACCTTTGCAGTCTTCTAGTCCAACCTTTTGCTCAAGCAGATCTTATCCCAAACTGGACAAACGGACATGGTACTTTGCTGAAGATATATACAGTCTCTTGTCATGATGTGTGGATGTGGTGACATCTTGAAGACAGTGATGCTTTGCTGCTTCCTTAGCAATAATTCTACTACACAGAACAGGAACTGCAATGAAATTATATATTTCAGCATCTTTATATCAAGCTGTCGCCCTTCTCTAAAGACAAATATAGCACACATCAGGGTTACATTAACCATTTATTTATTCTTTCTTCAAGAATCGCCAGCCTGCACAAAGGCTCATTGCTCCTTTATCATCATGTGATGCACTTCAGGATCACTCAGGAAGCTGCATGGTGGTGCGGGATCCTGAATTTAAATATTCCAGCCCTCCTGGGCATAAGAACCAAACGTCCAAGTATCATAGCAGAATAAAGACCAGATCTGGCTTTCAAGCCAGGCCAAAATCCCTAAAGTTTTCTATAACATACAATAACTTTTTCGCAAGAATGTGTTTATCAGTGTATCTAGGGAGAAACAAAATTCGATGGCAAGTGTGAACTCTGGGCAACGATTCGTCTGGATTTTCGTCATGTGCGTCAACAATCGTAATTGAGAAATTGTCCATCTTTTCTCCTGGAATGTGAATGGTTCCTGTAAGAAAAGCTGAAGAGACAGTTGGAATCAAACAATTGCATTGTAGTAAGAACATAACTTAAGCACCTAGACTTCATACTTAGCTCTAACATTTTTCCCAACAGGACGGGGAAGATAACACATTCACTTTCTCTACTTTCTCTCTATCTGTACCTTTTTGAGGAATTGATTAATATACACATTTAGTACTTCCTGATTATATTCTCTATTGATTGCACGTTAAGCTGCCTATCAAAGTTTCTAAATCAATCACCACTATATCAGAACAGCTTGTTTGGCTTCTTTTCCTTAGTCAGGAAATTATTAGTTTGTTTTTTAAAGAAATAGTTATTACCAAGAAAATCCTCCTTGCTTTCTTCAGGAAGCCCATAAAACACTGCCCAAAAGTTCTTGATTGTTTCATCTGACCCTTCAAAACCTTCATATTTGACGTTCTGCAGAAAGAATAAACATAAATCTCCCTGTTAACGGTTCAGTATCTCTTTATGTAATCCAACCTTCACTGCCAACATAACCCAGTTATATATTTCAGTCGACCTTGGATCTTTTTCTAGATAGCATTTAAGACCACTCTGTGCTTGAAATGCTACGGACTTCTTTTCTTTTTTCCCAGGTTTACCAAAAACGTAGTTTCAAATATGTGTTGCCCCTCTCCCTCGATGTCTGTAAAACTGTAGAAACTCAAAGCTAACTGCAAGCATTTCTGAACTTGGGAACTGACAGACATTGGACTGGGATGCAACTTACAAACTCCCCATTTTGGCCTTAAGAGAGTCTGCTGATTAATATTAATATTAATTATTCCTTCTGCCTTTTTTCCCCAGTGTTGTTATACATAAGAAATCCAGCACAACTAGTTATTTTGCACTGCTTTCAGTACGGCTCAGCTCATGGAATCTATAGTCCCAAGCACTTCTACTTCATTTAAGACAGGGGTCCCCAACCCCTTCTGGTTGGCTTGGGAATCGGGCCACGCAAGCAGAGGGCGAGAGCACAAGCACGCGAAGCTACGTCTGTGCAAGAGGCGCACATGCGAAACCATCCCCGTCCCCCCAGCCATTGCTAGTCCACAGAGCCAGGAACTTGGGAACTGCCGATTTAAGAAGTATACCAGAGGGCCAGTTAAATTGTTGCACAACACTGAGGAATAAAAATGTGGCTCCTAAGGATGTTGCAACCTAAGGAACTGCTACTGTCTGAATCAGGCTCGACACTTACAGCCTTAACCTGGGTAATCCCTATACTCGGAAGAAACCCCTACTGCGTTCAAATGGGATTTGGTGCCAAGCAAATGTATGTTTGATTGCTTTGTTGATATATTTATTTTGATAGTGCACCTCTCTGAATTACTTAGTTATCTGAATTTGTTTGGGGTAACGTTTTCTCTCCTAATACGTATTTAAGGATCAATCAATTTCTATGCCCAACTGTCAGGTTTCCGAGGTATGGGCTTTTCAAGTGACTCTGAGGCATTGTTTACCTTAAAAGTCCTTTATTCAGCCTAATACACCGGCAAATGCTTGCTCGAAGGAAGCTGGAATCTGAAGTCTCCGCCCCTTGCACAATATATTAAAACAAAATTCTCCCCCTTTCTAATTTTGTCATTAATCATATTCTCCAATTCATTTAAAGAATCAGTTTCCCTTCCGTTAGAAAACCTGCCAAGGTCTTATCTTCTTTAGTTAGAGAAGGCCTTGAAGGTACAATCTTCCTCTTCCCCCCTCCCAACCTTAAACACAAACTCTTAAAGCAATACATAAGTTTAACATATGAAATAGCTACTTCTTCATCTCTTGTCAAGCACTAACATTCGATGATGTTAGCAGTGTTGACACCAACATTCAGCCCTCCCACAAATTAAGAGAAAAATAATGACAGTTCCACAAAGACACTGAAATAAAGACCAGTACAATAAGGACTGCAGCATAGGAGCACATTCTACCTTTTCTAATTGGTCCCATTGATATGCCGTATTTCCAAACAGGATACCGCGGAGCTCAACAGGAAGAAACATTTTCCACGTTGCACTTGGGCAACCTCTTTGAAATCCACGTACGAAGTCCCCAAACTGCTTCTCCACGGAAACATTGAATGTGTAATTCACGCAGGCATCAACGTATTCTTTTCTGTAAGTAGGTGCATTTGATTGTTTAGTAGAATTTATAAAACAAAAATTGGCTCATAGAACAGCACTTACCGGCTTGCAGAGTCTGAGGGAGAAGGAACTGTGCAGGCTGCCCTAGCCCTCAGCATTCCCTAGGCCAGTGATGGCAAACCTTTTAGAGACCGAGTGCCCAAACTGCAACCCAAAACCCACTTATGTATCATCGGGTGCCGGGTGGGCGTGGCCATTTGGATGGGTGTGACTGTGGTTCAATCAATTCCAACTTTGCGGGGTCTTTTTTTTCCCCGCGAGAAGTTGAAATTGACTGATTGATTGAACCTTTTTTTTGCACACGGTGGCAGAGGCCTAAAGCGAAAAGGTTTTATAAAACCCAGCTGAAGGCCTAGGACTGGGCCGACGGCGTGTGTGCCCACAGAGAGGGCTCTGCGTGCCACCTGTGGCACCCGTGCCTTAGGTTCGCCACCACGGCCCTAGGACGTGTGCCTCTGCCCCGGAAGAGGGCACAATTCCGGATCAGCCAAAATTCATTGCAGCTGCTCAAAAAAAAATGGTGCTTGTTTCTGGGACAGAGTCACGCGGCCTACGGATGCTGTGGAGCAACCTGCTGTCGCAATCTCCAGAGCTTCCGAGAGGTCATGAGTGGAAGCGGGATGGGTGTGGGACCTGGTGGGATGGGAAGCAGGCCCAAGATCTGCAGGAACCAAGAGGTGTGGGAAGTGAAACATGAGGTGCCTCAGGGTGTGGGGGGGGAAGCCTTGGGAGCTCCAGGACAGGTGGGCTTTCACTAGGCCTTCCCCATCCCTGAGACACCTCATGCTCTGCTCAACAACTGCATTGGGGACAGCAGGGAGGGAAGCTGCTAAACATGGTGATCACCGTGTATCTTGCTTAACAACCGTCCCTAATGAGCAAGTTCCATTACAGTTGAAAGTCAAAGACTAAAAGACTGATTTGGGAATTAAAAAATCCTGAGGTGTGATTTCTCTTTTGGTACTGAATTTGCAACTTTGGAAACCCACTCCCTTGACCTATAAAACTCTTAATGCCATTGAATATCCTAAAGTACCCAATTTATATCAGAGTAAAGTAATTGAATGTCTTTAGAGTTCTAAAGAAGATGCTAAGCATTATTTTTAGTAGATCAATGACAGACTTGCCATCCAGGTTTATAGACACCACACTTATGGTGACTGAAGACTTTTAAACCATCCTAAAAATCTCCATCCACTGTTCACTGAGGACTTTTTTTGGTAGCTGCCTCATGGATCCAGCTATGAGTCAGCCCATCAGGGCACACAGAAAGGCAATGAAGCCATTGGATTAAATTCATCCATTCTCAACTTTCCCACCCTTAATAAAAGCCCTACTTGAGAAACATATCCCTCTTAAGCTAGAATACATTTATGTCCAATTTTTTTCTATTCTTTTTAACTATATTCAAACAAATGTTTAATCTTTAAATATTCCATCTAATAAATCCAATCATCTAATCTTTTAAAACTATTCAAAACATTCTTATCAATTGAAATTTTCTCAAAATCAATTACACTTAAGTATCTAAAACATTTCCCTCATATAAATCATCCCAACATTTTTAGATTTCTCCTATCATAAAAATCTAGTAACTTTAGCTGATGGAAAACTTTTAAGTCTTCCAACAGAATTAGGGGTCTTTTCTACCAAGAATCTAAATTAGCCAAGTCCTACTAAACTATGTTGAGATTCCAAAATTGCACTGAGAAAATTTATATTCCATATTGCTACCTGAACAAATGAGTAGTTTCAAAAAGACTGGAGTGAGAAAAGCAAGTAGAATGCCTACTATGCAAGAGTATCTCTCTGTGGGTCTATGTGTGTGTCAAAAAGCCAACACTGTGGTTGCAATCACGCAATCAAAGCTCCGCTCTTTTTTAATATATGAATTGAATACATGGTAGACGCAAAAAAGGAGGGGGCTTTGGTCACAGAGTTGTGGCTGCCATCAAGGTGTTGGTAATGACTTACAAAGCCCTACATGGGATGGGTCTGGATTACCTACGGCAACACCAGCGGCCGGCGTCAACTTCCCTCCGTCCAGTGTGCTCCCACAGAGAGGGCCTCCTCAGGGTGCCTCCGATCAGAGAATGTCGACTGGTGGTCCCCAGGGGGAGGGCGTTCTCTGTGGGCGCCCCAGACCTTTGGAACCGCTTGCCGGTTGAGCTCCGGATGGCCCCCGACCTGCGCTCCTTCCGACGTGATCTAAAAACTTACTTATTTGAGCAATCCGGCCTGGTTTGATGGGTTTGGGGTTTTAACATGGTTTTTTAATTATTGTATATATCGGGCATAATATTTGTTTTTTTAACTTTTGTATTTTGTCTTTTAGTATTTATTGCCCTGTACACCGCCCTGAGTCCTTCGGGAGAAGGGCAGTATAAAAATTTAATAAATATAAATATAAATATCTTGATTTTTTTTATCCTGCTCCCACACGTGGCAGGTACGTGGCTATTTTCTTCCCACAGCTATTTTGTGTCTAGCCAGGTTTACTAATGTTATCAGAGCATGACTGGGATGTGGAAAGTACTTCAAGAAGGGGGAAAAACAGTTTTGCAGGAGATGAATATTCACAAGGGGAACAAAAATATAACATATAGTAGAAAAGGAAATAAATTTCTGTTACCCAACTATTCTTACCCCCTCTGCATCAGGAGGCTGTTGGAAATTCTGGATTAGAAAGTGTCAAGATTTTTTTCAAGTATATTCTTCTATCCAAAGGTAATCGTAATTAAAAGTGAACAAACAAATCCATTCCTGGGAAAACTGACCTGTTGTATGAAGTAACAGGTATGTTGGCACCGTTTTCTTTCAACTCAACCTCAGATACGGATCCTTCTTCTACGAACTGCATAGTGATAAGAGTATAAAAGATTAATATGGATGATTCTGCTTGTTTTCAGAACATTAGGTATTATGGGCAGATGGGTGAAATATAGAAATGGAACATTTCCCCTCATTAGGAGGGCTGGTATTTCACATCACTGTCAGACACTTTAGAAGAGGCAAGCGATGAGAAAGGACTTCATTTTATTTGGATATCAGTTCTGGAATTTGCTGGCCACAGGAAATGGGTTCACTAATTCTTTAGGCAGCAAGGTAGCTTTTAACAGCAATTGTTTACCATGGCTGTGTGGTTGTGGAAACAATGGTATATGCATATTATCAAACACAAGCCATGAATTATGTACTTGCATCAGACACTCTGAGACAACAAGTACATAATTGCAAGTATATCATATTTTGACAGTCATGATTTAGTACAAATTCCACCATGGGCATCATCAGAGAATGGTCAGTGATGTCAAAATGGTAAAATCTATAGGTTGACTGAACTCCATCACCGTGTGGTGATAAGTGGAGCGTGTTAAAAAAGGGAAGATTTTTGATTGCTTTGTTGCACCTGCGTCTTTGATGGTGACCCCCAGTGTGGGGTCTGGATGTCATTGTGAATTACATTTGTAGTGAATTGCAGAATTTTGTGCTGTTTTATTGTTATGATTGATGTGCCTGTATCTATGTACATACAGTAGTGGCCAAAATTGTGGAAACCTTTTGGGAAAAGTGTACAGTAGAAATGCCACCTTTGGTTAAGTTTCCACCAATTTTCCTTCTAATTTCTTTATAACTGTAGCCTTGTTCACTTAACAATACTATTTTACATCACTTTCTGGGCAACTCTTTGTACCATTACTTTAAATTTATTACGTTTTACAAGCTCACTAAAGGAAAGAACACACAAAAAAACCCGACCAACTTGACAGCGATCACATAACACACTGACAAATGTCCTCCTCTCAGCTTCAATACATGACGTCAATAACTGAATTGTGAACTGATTGACTCATTGCCAAAACAAGATGACACCTGATTGGCTCTCTAAACACTCATGCTCATTGGCTACAGTCAGATGAAGGAAAGCTACCTGATATCAACCTAAGCAAGTTGTGTTTCTTTTTGCTGGTTATTTGGCTATAACTTTTCATAGAATACAGTACAGATAATTGAACACACTTTGTTGCGTTACATTCTTGATTAAATTATCTTTCCATTGATATATAATTTCATGGTACTACTCCCAAAACAAAGTGGTGTTATTAGCCATCAAACCTCAAAAACACACTTTTCCCAAAAGGTTTCCACAATTTTGGCCACTACTGTATACACAGCTACTTGTTGTTATTTGTGCTTATGAAAACAAAATCTAGCAGAGATTACCCACCCCACGGATAAGACACCCAGAGACAAACTGAGTGAGGTGGTATGTGCAATACAATGCAGTGAGACATGTGCAAGATTTATACATTGGTGAATCAAAGCAACCACTTCACAAGCGTGTGGCAGGAGAACAAGATTCAGGGGTCCACTGCATTTGAAAGATAAGGGTCACTTATATCCCTTACGTTACAAGAAGCCAAGGAAAATGGAGGTTTTGGTTTGCCAGAGTGGGTCTTATACTATCAAGCATCTGTATTAACATGGATAAAAGAATGGATAACTTTGAGAAACAAAAGGTTGTTATATTTGGAGGGACTTGATTTACAACTGGGGTAGTAAGTTTTTTTTATGGAATGGAGAAAAATAAAATCCGTAAGTACTTTCAAAATCACTATATAAGAAAAGCATTATTATTAACCTGGGAAAAAATAAAATGTAAAATATATTTGAAAATTCCAGGATGGCTTTCAACAATGGAAGCATTTGTACATCCAAATTTAGTTAATTTTGAAAAAAATCGGACATGGAGATATTCTAAATCAGGGGTGTCAAACTGCCGGCCCCTGGAAGCTGCACCCACCCCGTTGCCGGCAATAGCAAAACTGTCCTGATACATTGCGTGACATCACGTGACGTTGCAAGTTTGACATGTCTGCTCTAAATTCTGAAGGGAACTTAAATCTAAACAAGGAATGGAAAATCAGGGTATTAATCTATCATGGTGGGCACACTTACAAATGCAAGTCAGATATGATAAACATGTTAAACTGTATGGATTTTATAAGGAGCAAACCTTGCTTGATAAGATATTATTAACCTCTGGTGATAAATTACGGTAATTAAGAAAATTTATAATTTTCTATTAAATTTGAAAATAGAAAGCAAACAAGCTAAAGAAACAATGACAATATGGGCAAAAATTTTTGGATACAATATAGAATTAGAAAAATGGCAAAACTTATGGGAAAGAAATTATAAATTGACAATGTCAACTTCTTACAAAGAAAATTTATATAAAATGTTTTACAAATGGCACTTGCCACCAGCAAGATTAGCAAAAAAAGGTTTAAAAACATGTCAGATAGGAAGGGTCACTTTTTTGAAGACAGCAAATTCCGTCTTTTGAATAGAGAAAACTGCTGGTTTGAAAGAGGAGTCAAAGAGGCCATAATATATGTTAAAAATTAGCAGCCCTCTTTTTTTTTTTAATCCCATTTATATCCTGCCCTTCTCCCAAGGCTCAGGGCGGCTTACAATCTAAGCACAAATCAATGTGCTTAGCAATAAGCCTTCATTCTATGTATATGCCTGCTTATTAGGGCTTTCGCCCCCCCCCAAGCGGCATTATTACAAAGTCAGCTTATTGCCCCCAACAATCTGGGTCCTCATTTTACCTACCTCGGAAGGATGGAAGGCTGAGTCAACCTTGAGCCTGGTGGGATGCGAACCTGCACTAATTGCAGGCAGCTGGTGTTACTTAAGGAGGCATTAGCCCACTGCTCCACCAAGGCTCTTTTATTTAAACATAGGGGAGGAATAAGAAATCACCTATCTCGTCTACAACACAGTCCTTTCAGCAGTTCTAAGAAGATTCCACACCCCTTCCAAACCCCCCTCCCCCAATCCTGTCAGAACTGATGAAGCTTCGCAGATGAGACCGGAAATGTCTTCAAGGGGGAAAAACAACACATTTCTTAAGAAAAAACATAGTCTAGTTGACTTTTGAAAAAAGCACTTTTGAGACAACCATGATTTGGATGATTGGGAATCTCCATAGACATTTTAGCAGAGATTAAGTAAGCAATTACATTACCATGGTTTGGTCAAATACAATTGGCTGAGCTCAGATGACACTTAAACCTGAAGTCAAAGAAATTACATTACAGTGTAGCACAGCTTTCTCCAACTAAATATTCTCAAGATAACTAGAAACTGCAGAGCATACAGTGTTATATAACACAGTCAGCCCAAGACATCTTTTCCTCTGAGGCATTCAAGAGTGGCAGTAGAGAAACGCTGGTCTAACTCAACCAGATTGTCCTACCGTGAAATCCAACATCATGTTTTTAAGGACGTCATCATAGGGTTCATCCAATACAGTCTGAAGTTGACTAAAGGGAAAAAGAATAAAGTGAAACAAACTGTTTCCCCAAAACTAAAATAATTCATTTACTTATGACATGTTAATTTTAACAGAAATTGATTCCGCATAATATTCTTAAGCCTTCGGGTTAGTTTTGTCTGTATTCAGTTAAAACAAGACTGTCTGGCATCCAGTTCCTAAATGGAGAAAATAAAGGAGACTTTATGTCAAGATCAACTCCTGGAACTATATTCCTGCAATTTTCTTGGCAGCATTAAAGGAAGTAGTTAGGCATTGCTGCCTTCACTCTTCTTTTAAATAACCCAGTCTAGCCAACACTTGGATTCTCAAATGTCTTTCATCTAAGTATCAACTAGGTCAGACATGGCTTAGCTTCCAATATCAGCGTGTGTATATCCACAGAAAAAGAAATTGAGTACTTGATCTGCAATATCAATTACCACCATATGGTTCTGAGGAATAACACTATGCCATACCATCCAATCGTAGGAGAGAGTTCTTTTAAATCTTCCAGCGTCGGCTCAATATTTGCCAATTTCTTGAACAACGCAAGAGGAAAGGGTAAAGGAATTATCTTCAGATTGTAGAGCGCTATTCCAAACAGGTTCCCAATTAAAAAATATATTTCTTCAGGGGTCGATTCCTAATTTTAAAAATCAATAGACAAGTACTGAAAAATACACTGTAGAGACTGCCTACTTACAAAATAAATGTTGTATTTCTGAGACTTCTAAACTATTTCAAACTTATTTCCCATGACTAGACTTTAGCTCAAAGAGGCTGCCTGCCTATATCTCCTTTCTACACTTTCATCAACATCTCTGCTTGCCAGTTTTCTCTCTGGCTGCTCTTTGTTCTTCCAGCAATGTGGATCCTACATAGACATATGGACTCCTAACTTTAACCAACACCAAAGGATGGTCAGCCCTTTCATCTGTGATATTTCAACAGGGAATGAACCTGAGATCTGTGGCATGCTGAGCAAGTCAGCTGACCTTAAGCTACAGTTCTTCCTGTACAGGTAGTCTTTGACTTATGACCGTAATTGAGCCCAAAATTTCTGTTGATAAGTGTGAATCGCTACAGTTGTTAAGTGACTTAACATGGTTATGAAGTGAATCTGGCTTCCCCAGTGACTTTGCTTGTCAGAAGGTTGCAAAAGATGATTTACCCTGGGACCCTGGAACCATCATAAATATGAGTCAGTTGCCAAATGTCTGAATTTTGATTGCATGACAATGGGGATGCTGCAATAGTTGTTAAGTGTGAAAAATGGTCATGAGTCACTTTTTTCAGTGCTGTTGTAACTTTGAACGGCCACTAAAGGAATTGTTGTAAGTCAACAACTGCCTGTACTAGGAAACAATGGAAAGCACATGACTCTTGATTCTAAAAAAGGAAAGCAAAAGTAGTAAAGGAAATCGAATCTCTGAGTAACTTATATGCATGCCCTACTTGTGGGATTTCTACCATATTATTGCTTCATAGTTGTTTTAAAAGGAATAACTTTTCACACCAGAATAAAGATAAAGCTTGATGCAATATCCATGTTATAAGTAGAAACTGTTCCATTTCATCAGATAATGATCTAATGTAGCTTTTATTAATGTTAACCATTTCCCCATTAATAGAGGAAAAATATATCAACAACTGTTATCCATGAAAGCTAGATGGACAACAAATTTCCAGGACTACAAATAATATATCTCTGCATAGACAATGCCAGAAAGAGGTCAGCTATCATCTCTCATTCCTTTTAGGGGCCATCATGCACATTTTCTAACCTCTTTTGAAAAGTCAATGGTCAAAGAGATGCATTACCTCCAAGGTAATTCCTTTTATAGCTAGCAGCAGAAAGCATAAATAAATGCAGTACATGTTTATACATACCTCATGAGAGAACCAAATACGATTTGATTCTTCAAAGTGCTTGAATACTTGTGCTTCTGGACTACACAATTGTCTGCTGATAATTGTGAAGAATTCCTGGATCAGGCCCCCATACTTGATGTCAGGTTCTCCTTCAAAACGCACCTGAAGAATTAAGTAAAATTAGCCAGATATTTACACTAATTTAGACTGATAAACTAAACATAAAAATATTTCTGGTTGCTCAGAAAATAGAACATCTTCCACCAGTTCTTTCCTTTGAATTAAAGCTGTAACCTTAAATTATTCAGATCCCTGAAAGTTCTACCGAATCCTGTTTTAGATGTGCTAGCAGCCTTTCAAGACCAAACCCTCTCCTTAAAACTGAAAAAAAATGCCCAAATTAAATTGTGACACACACCCCTGATCAGAAATCAGTGAAATTCCCAGGAAAAATAAACAGGATCAGGAGTTACTCAATGTATACCTCGCCTTACAAAACAAAAACAAACACCAACAGCAAAACCAAACAGAGATCCATGTGCAATCTTATTCTTAATTTTTTCTCTTTTACTTAGAACCGTGTTCTCCAACCTAGGCAATTTGAAATGTGTGGCCTTCCGGCACCTAGAATTCCCTAGCTACCATGCTGCCCAAGGAATTAAGGGAGTTGAAGGTTCCCGTGGCAACTTTTAAGACTTGCGAACTTCAACACCCAGAATTCCTCAGCCACCGTGCTGCCGCCCGAGGAATTCTGGGAGCCGAAGGCCACACATCTTCAAAGGTTGCGAAACACCGGCTTAGAAGGCGCTTGGCTGTGGTAAGTCCACCTAACCTAGTCATCCAGATCCGAGCCATCTCGTTCCTCTTCTCCCGGACCGCGCAGTCCATCCGCCTCGCATACTTGGGGGTTCAGGTTCGCCCACCTTTTGCACCAAGGAGGAAAACCAGCAGACCAAACCCCCACCCGGAACCAAACGCACAGGGCTTAAAGGTACGGGGGTTCGCTTTGCGAGCGTTCTGCTGCCCCGGAAGTAGTTCCCGCAAAACCGGATCCATTTCCTGGTTGGTTCGACTTTCCTGCGCTGCGGCGGATCATGCTCGCCCTGCGGCTTCTGACTCGCCTCCCGCGCCAGGGGCTCGTGCGGGCTAGCCGAGCGGCTTGCGCGGCGGCGGAGAACGGGGGGGAAATCAGCGGCCAAGGACAACAAGGCCCGACCTTCGACGCCGGGCTGCTGGAGATCCTCGTGTGTCCCCTGTCGAAAAAGCCGCTCAGGTCGGCCTGGCAGCTTTTACCCTTGTTTTTACTATCCGCCCGTTCTCGTTTGCCCGTCGCGGCTTTTGCCAGGCCGCCCGGTGCGTCGGGCTAAACCCGCTCCCCATGGCCAGCACGTATTCCCTGGTAGCAATGGGTTATGTAGTCCAACGCAGCGGCTCCTCGCCGGATGAGAGAAACTCATCCTGCCCGCCTTTCCCTAATGTCAAGTAGTTTGCAATTGAATTGCTTATGGAGCATAGGTTTTTATATGCTTAATAACTTATGGTTAATAGCTTCATAGAAACTCTTCCCAATAGATCTAGGAGACTTTTGGGGCGAGGAGCATCTTATTCCCTTCATCGATCTTCATGTAAAAAGCTGCCACATCGTGAAATTACTCAATTCAGTCATTTAATTTAATTGAACAATTTCTATTTCTAACAGCTGATGCAGAGTAGTCGTGGTTATTTTTACAACTGCCACCTCAGAAATCCTTATTAAGATAACATTACATATCTTTTTTTCCTCCCTTTCTTACATTGAGTGGTTTCTCCCCCTCCTAATTCCCAATAAAAGAATAGCATTCTAGATTTTGAGCTGCTCTGCAGCTTCCCACTGAGTGACTTTGTCCATCCATTATTTGACCCACAACTAGGGAATTTATGCCAGTCCTGCCCATTCAGGATTCCTCTGAATGCTTTTATTTTATGTATAGTTCCTCTACTTCCAAGTGCTGAGTGTCTCTTCCACCCCACCCCTCCCCACCATGTGCTAGCTTACTATTTATGTATATAGTATATTTCTTAAGAACAGTCAATCTCATGAGTCATTATTTGCTGTTTTTTCTAGATATAATGAATCTACAAATGAGTTAATTAATGAAGAACTAGGCATAGCGTACCCCATCATAGATGGCATTCCTAATATGATCCCTCAGGTGGCAAGAATGATTGGCAAGGAGAAGCAGGAAACAGAATCTGAACAAACCTAGAAGATTATCTTCTTGAAAGGAAGTTGGAAGACAATTGGAGTAAGATGTTTCCCTCGTTTCCTACCATGACTGTGCTTATCCCACTGTTGTCTTTAGCTGGTCTCTTCTATTCAGCCAGTGTGGATGAAAACTTCCCCCAGGGCTGCACAAGTACAACCAGCATCTGTTTCTACAGTCTGCTGCTTCCAATTACAATCCCAGTTTATGTATTTTTCCATCTTTGGACTTGGATGGGCCTTAAACTTTTTCGCCACAATTAGATTCTGCTTAACTCTTAAGAACGCTCTTAAAATAAAGAATGAAGCTTTTTTGAAAACCAATTCCTAATATTCTGACCCATAAACTACATCTGAAATGATCTTTTGAAACAGAGGCTATCTTCAGATGCAAGTACATCCAAGCAAATTGAAAAGCCACTTGCGTTTTTAGGGCATGACTACAGTACTGTACACAAATATAGCAAGCAATATGAAGTGATGCAGGCAAATCTTATCTCAACAAAGGACCTTAGGCATGCAACAAGGCAATCTAGATGTGTGTGCTTGTCTAGAAAATATCACTTTTCTAGTCTTTGGTGAAAAAAGTTCTGTAGAGTTATTCTGAAAGACAGGTTTATTACCTGATGATTGCAGGCAATTATTTATATATACTGTGAGTGCAAAGTAGTGCTTTATCAAATTCACAGATGAAAAGCTTTGAATGTGTAACGTGATCACAGGTAAACTATATATAGAGAGGTTTTGGCTTACTGATGATGTAATGTTAGCTTTGATTCCCATTTAATTAAGCTACACTCTGTTCTGCACAGACCCAGAACTTTGAATTCAGCTCCACAAATAAATTAGAGTGGTGTGTCATGAAACTTAACACTAAATGAAAAATAATGAAGTTGAATAGAACATTGTTTATAATAAAGCATCTGCAGTGCCTATGTATTTTATATACTTACTGTTGTATTTTTAAATATGCTGTGAGTCTTTTTTTCAAAGTACACAGTATTTCTATTCAGGTTTTATAAGGAAAGGATCTAAATCAGGGCTTTTCAACCTTTTCACCCATTGTACCACTTTTAGTATATGGCAGCATCTGAGTACCACCAGTCGCCTAGCAAGGTGTCAAAAACTTGACCAAAAAAAAAAAAGAAAATGATGAAGTACAGGTAGTTCTCGACTTACAACAGTTCGCTTAGTGACTGTTCGAAGTTACAATGGCACTGAAAAAAGTACCCCTCAAGCCACAGCTGAGCAAGACACCTGCCTGCCCGCCGGCGCTCTTCCTCCTGTCCGAGGTTTTCATTGTGAGCGTTTCTGTTGAGATTGGCAGCGGGGCTGGGCTGGGGTGTATTTGGTTTTTATTGGTCCCCCAATCTACTGGGTGGTTGCAGCATGTTTTGGTCACTTCACATGACCCTGGGACACTGTGATCATCATAAATGTGAATCAGTTGCCAAGCATCTGAATGTACATCACAAGACCCTGGAGATGCTGCAACATTCCAGCTGATCGGCGCTTCTTCTGGGCTCAGCAAGCTAGAGCCTGGCGCTAAACCTGGCGCTTCCTCTGAGCCCTGACAGCCCCGAAGAAGGACTGATCCTGGTGCTTCCACTGAGCCCTGACAGTCCTGCAGCTCCAGCCATCTCTTGCTCAGGCTTGTGCGGTGCTACCACCAGTTCAGCTCATTCCCCTCCCCCGCTACCACTTTTCTAGGATGTTCGCGTACTACCTGCCAGGTGCCAATGTACCACAGGTGGTACCCGTACCACTGGTTGAAAAGCCCTGATCTAAATGATGTATCAGCCAGAATTACTCCAACATTGCAGTTGGTTGCATGTCAAAATGAGCCTCTAGATAAGGGATCCCCAACCCACAGTCTGTGGACTAGTACCGGGCCATGGCATGCCAGCAACCGGTCTGCACAAACAAGGAAAGCCCCATCCAGAGGATGCAGGCCACACACAAAACCACACCCCCTCCCAGTCCGCAGAAAAACCTCTCTCCACGTAACAGGTCCCTGGTGCCCAAAAGATTGGGGATCTCTGTTCTAGATTGTTACTTCTCAGTTGAGAGGTAATTGCCTGCCAGTCTCTTACATTTCTGTCACATAACTATAGCTTGATTATAAATGTACAATATTGGATACTTACTGTAAAAAAATCCTGAAAGCAACTTTCTTCTGCACTTCTTAGATAGTGCCAGGTATCCTGTAGTAAATATTGCCTCCTTACTTTCATTACAGAGGGTACAGTGTGTTCCTAGGATACAAACACTGGGTTACAAGTCATTTCAGCAAATTTTGTTAATGTTGCATTATGTTCCTGGATATACATACATTTGTGCGTTTCTTGTGCAACACCTTACACGCTAGTTCATGCACCAGAATTTTATCTTCAAGATTCAGTATCAAAGGAAATTGGCAGAACTCTGACAAAGCCAGCTGAAATAACAGGGGAGGAATTTTTTATGATTTAAGACATGTACATTTTAAAGTTGACTTATTATAAACCAAAACCTAACTAATCATGTTATCATACAGAATAAAAACCACTGAATCCAGCCCACAGTAAAGGCAACCATTTTAATGGAAGAAACTGTCTGTAGCTCAGGGGTGAGCTGTGAATTCTTGGTGCTCTCTGATCTTAGCTCACAGATGTTTCATTATCCAAGTACATAACATTATCAGTGCAAATAGGTGGGGTTTATTTCTTGCTTATATGACCTTACCCTGCCAGTTTGGGGGAGGGTGTGTTTTTCTGCTTGGTAGTTTCTTGATTACAATGTTGTTTTCTGCCTGATTGGTGTTAATCCCTGCTTAAAAGCATGCATTTTAGAAAGATCCCACCATTACAGACCATGCCATTCTAAAACTTCATGTTCGGGCCATAATATTGATATAAAATGGCCAGGAAAGAATGGCTCCTTATTTCTTTTAAGATACCCCCAGCAAAACACTTCCCTCTGATAGAAATGAATAAAAAAGGGATATTTGACCAGTAATGAAATAATTTATATACAACTCACTTTTAGGAAATATGTGAACTCCCGCAGAAACCTGAACTGCTCACAAAAACAAAACAAAAAGAATTAGCTACATTGCAATCATGCTTAAAGAATGGTCCCTTTGCTGGAATAAGTACCAATCCTGAGAGCTATGCAAAAATTTCCTATCAATTTTCAGTATAGTCACATAAATAGGCACATTTACTTTCTATTCAGAGTGGCATTTTAAAATAGTTCACTGATATAAGGTGCAATAGGGAAATCAATCTGAAGTCTAAATTGCATGTCAGTCTTGTGGTTTTATACCTCCAAATTTAGATCTTGTGAGAAGATGGAGAGAAGAGAATTAGAATTTCTTCCTTATGTATACTGTACCAGTGGTGTCAAAGTCAGTCAGAAATGTAGGCCACTAAACCATACCTTATGATCCCTGCAGACCTAATAGTCATATTACATTTTTAAAATTAATACATCAACACAATAATCAGGAACTAGACATAACAAGTACATTTAAAATATTACTATGATTTTATGTTTATGTGTACAAGAAGTCCTTGATTCACAACAGTTTGTTTAGTGACCCAAAGTTACAACGGCACTGAAAAAAGTGACCATTTTTTCACACTTAACGACCTTTGCAGCATCCCCATGGTCATGTGATTTACATTTGGATGCTTGACAATAGGTTCATATTTATAACAGTTGTAGTGTTCCAGGTTCATGTAATCCCCTTTTTGCGACTTTCCAACAAGCAAAGTCAATGGGGAAGCCAGATTCTCTTAACAACTGTGTTACTAATTTAACATCTGCAGTGATTCATTTAACAAATGTGGCCAGAAAAGTCATAAAATGGGGCAAAACTCACTTAACAATTTTTTCACTTAGGGTCATAAGTCGAGGACTACTTGTATTCATATAGATAGTCCTTGACTTACAGCCATTTGTTTAGTGACCGTTCAAAGTTACACTTCAGACCAATGAAATACTGTAAAAGGTGGTCATGTGATTTTATTTGAACAACTGTTCCTAGTCTATTGGCTAATATCAAAAACTTAACCCAAAGCCATTATCCAGTTTAATACTATTCTACCATTTTCAGATACCTTTTATATTGGAAGCAACATATTTTTTAATTTGAAAACCCCAAATCATCAGAATTCAAGCAGGTCTAAATTTAAAATAAAACAAACAAATAAGCACTTACACCGTTGGAAGGTATGAACTCAATCCAATTAAAAATAATTTTGCTTACTTCGGGTACATAAAAATTACTTTCCTGAATTTTGAAGTCAGACCTGCAATTTACCTGCAATTATAAACAGAATTAAAGCAGAAGTTAATCTGGGGACAAGATAATCAGTTAAAATACAAACAAAAATAAATTCTGCACTTGTCAATCCAGCATTTGCACCTAATTTTAATATAAAAACAAATACACAGATATTTTAGAAGGTTTTTCCTAGACAAGGGTGTTCCCAAATGATGGGTAACTTTTAAGAAATCTTTTTCAAAATCCACAAAGGTTATTCTTAAGAAAATCAGTCCCTAAACAGAACTTTTCCAAAGGACTTCACTTCAGATTCCACATTCATAATGCAAAACACAAGAAAAAATATGAATGACTTTCCACTATGGACCAAAGGGATTCAAGCTGTCTCACTTTTCAAGGATATGTTTTTGTTCTGCTTCTGTAAAGATGTACTTTTGATGCAACCCAATCAAAATGCAAAACAAATGGCAAAATAATGGGGGTGGCAAGGGATCGGCATTGAAGTTATGACCTGCATGGGGAGATAGGGCAGAAGGCAGGGGGTAAACCATCTGGGAGTTTATAGCCACCGTGGCAACCATGGATCTGATCCAGCTTATGGATGGCCCAACTCAAAGGAGGTCATACCTTGAATCTAGTCTTTGTCTCAAGGGATGGCAAAGTGATCTGGGGATTAGAGGATGTTAACATCTCTCCTTTTTGGCTGTGAAATTCTCTGCAGCTGCCCCCCATCACAGGGAGGTTAGGTCTATTCAATTGGTGCATCCTAGTTGACTGATGTAAGGGACGCGGTGGCTCAGCTGTTTAGGACGCTGAGCTTGTTGTTCAGAAGATCGGCAGTTTGGCAGGTCGAATCCCAAGTGCCGCGTAGCAGTGAGCACCTGTTACTCATTCCAGCTTCTGCCAACCTAACAGTTCGAAAGCACGTAAAAATGCAAGTAGAAAAATAGGGACCACTACGGTGGGAAGGTAACAGCGTTCCGTGCGCCTTTGGCATCCAGTCATGCCGGCCATGTGACCACGGAGACGTCCTCGGACAAGCGCTGGCTCTTCGGCTTTGAAACGGAGATGAGCACCGGCCCCTACAGTCGGAAACGACTAGCACACATGTGCAGGGGAACCTTTACCTTTATCTTTACGTTAGACCAGTAGGGTTTCAAATAGAGTTTGCAGTTATTCCTGAAGCCCTGGTACATGAATTAGCTAAGGCCTCAATTGTGGCCTGGAATGGGCACGCAATGAGAGCCTTGGATCAGATGGTGACTGTGGAGACTCTGTGTTCGTGAATCCCATAGGGTCCTGTGCATAGTATTAAGAGTTAGCTTATAATTTCTGCACTCCAGATTATTCTTGATTTATTTTATTGCGCTATGGATGCCTAGGCTAGGATTCAATTAAGATCAAGTCACCGGATGCCTAGTAGTACTTGGTGATCCAAGTACTTCATCCTGAGCAATTCCCATTTTTGGTTAAGGGCTGTGTTTACTCTGGGCCAATCTATCCATGACTAAAAGCCACTATTTAACAAAATCAAAGGCAGTTAAAAATAGATATGTGTGTGTCATCATTCCTTTGTGTGTGTGTGTGTGTGTGTATGTTTTTTTCTCTTCATGTTGATTGTACAGATTTAATACAAGGATAGAAAGGAAAATGTACAAAGTACCAAAGAACACACAAAAAGGAAGGGGGGGGGGAATAAATGAAACTAAAGAACAAAATGCACTATTCAAACTGAATGTTGAAAAAAACATTAGTATTTTCAGCCCAAGTTTATTTCTTACCTGATAAAGCATTCGGAAGACCTTAAGAAGTATAATATGCTCATTTTTCTCTGGACACCAACTACTGTGTGGTTTATAATACGAAAGCATATTAACAGTAATAAGCCTTTGAAACATGGACACCAGATCCTTAAATAAGTGGGCTTCCAGATTGGACCATAGAGTTTCTGAAAAGAGAGCAGACAATCAAAGAACACAGAACATTTTCCTTTATCTTAACTCAGATTCACAATGGGATACGTTTGTACTATTGCTACTGGATAAGGCTAGAATCTGGGCTGATTAAAATTGAAACAAAAACCTGGGAAGCCATATTTAATTACAGATTCAAAATCGTTTTGTCAGGCCATATTATTATTTTATTATTATTTATTGAATTTTTATACCGCCCTTCTCCCGAAGGACTCAGGGCGGTGAACAGGGCATATAAATAGAAATACAAAAGTTAAAAAAAGATTAAAAAATTGCCCAATTAAAACAATCAAAATGTAAAACCCATTAAAACCCTAAGGTTCCCCCATCAGGCCAGGCCAGCTTGTTCGAATAAATGGGTCTTTAACCCGCGCCGGAAGGAGCAAAGATCCGGTGCCATCCGGAGCTCAACCGGCAGTTGGTTCCATAAAGCCGGGGCGCCCACAGAGAAGGCCCTCCCCCTGGGGGCCACCAGTCGACATTCTCTGACCGGTGGCACCCTGAGGAGGCCCTCTCTGTGGGAACGCACAGGGCGGAGGGGAGTCGACGCCGGTAGCAGGTGGTCTCCGAGGTATTCCGAACCCATGCCATGTAAGGACTTAAAAACCATCACCAAAACCTTGAACCGCACCCGGAAGACAACTGGTAACCAATGCAGCTCGCGGAGCAAAGGTGTAACATGGGAGTACCGGGAAACTCGGTCACATATAATGAAGCCATCTTGCAGGCTCCCTGTTTCCAAGAGATCCCTAGGACTGCCGGAAAAGTCACATATTGAAGGATTTCTGGGAGGTTACCGGGGGTCAGAGCTAGTCCCACAGTGGAAAGAAAGGGGTAATGCTCCAAAGGATGTGTGCCATAACAGAAAAGGCCCAGGTCCTGGGCCCCATCAGATGTAACTCCTTAATAGATGGGGTCTGCAATAGGCCCTTCCTGGCTGGCCTGACAGGATGGGCAGATGTAATTGTGAAGAGGTGATTTCCTCAAATAGTTTGATATTGATGATGATGATAATAAATAATAATAATAATAATAATAATAATAATAATAATAATAATAATAATAATAATAATAATAATAATAATAAGTAGTAGTAGTAGTAGTTGGAAGGGACCTTGGAGGTCATCTAGTCCAACCCCCTGCTCAGGCAGGAAACCCTATACCATTTCAGACAAATGGCTGGCCAGTCTCTTCTTAAAAACTTCCAGTGTTGGAGCATTCACCACTTCTGGAGGCAGGTTGTTCCACTGGTTAGTTGTTCTAACTGTCAGGAAGTTTCTCCTTAGTTCTAGGTTGCTTCTCTCCTTGACTAGTTTCCATCCGTTGCTTCTTGTCCTGCTTTCAGGTGCTTTGGAGAATAGCTTGACTCCCTCTTCTTTGTGGCAGCCCCTGAGATATTGGAACACTGCTATCATGTCACCCCCTCACCCTTCTCTTCATTAAACTAAAAAAGGTAAAGGTAAAGTTTCCCCCACACATGTGTGCTAGTCGTTTCCGACTCTAGGGTCCGGTGCTCATCTCCGTTTCAAAGCCGAAGAGCCAGCGCTTGTCCGAGGACGTCTCCGTGGTCATGTGGCCGGCATGACTAGACGCCAAAGGCGCACGGAACGCTGTTACCTTCCCAACGTAGTGGTCCCTATTTTTCTACTTGCATTTTTACGTGCTTTCGAACTGTTAGGTTGGCAGAAGCTGGGACGAGTAACAGGTGCTCACTCTGCTACGCGGCACTCGGGATTTGACCCGCCAAACTGCCGACCTTCTGATTGACAAGCTCAGCGTCCTAACCCACTGAGCCACCGCATCCCTCTAAACTACACATACCCAATTCTAGCAACCGTTCCCTATATGTTTTAGCCTCCAGTCCCCCAATCATCTTTGTTGCTCTTCTCTGTACTCTTTGTAGAGTCTCGACATCTTTTTTACATCGTGGTGACCAAAACTGGATGCAGTATTCCAGGTGTGGCCTTACCAAGGCATTGTAAAGTGGTATTAGTACTTCACGTGATCTTGATTCTATCCCTGTTAATGCAGCCTAGCACTGTGTTAGCTTTTTTGGCAGCTGCAGCACACTGCTGGCTCATAATGAAGTGATTGTCTACTAGGACTCCGAGATCCCTCTCACAGTTACTACTATTGAGCAAGGTACCACCTATACTATACCTGTGCATTTGATTTTTCCTGCCTAAATGTAGAACCTTACTTTTTTCACCATTGAATTTCATTTTGTTAGATAGCGCCCAGTGTTTGAGTCTGTCCAGATCCTCCTGTATCTTAAGCCTGTCTTCTGGAGTTGGCTATTCCTGCCAGCTTGGTGTCATCTGCAAATTTGATGAGTTCCCCATCTATCCCCTCGTCCCCTGATACTTCTCTGGAAGTTTGAAATGTCAGCGAAATTAGCAAATGAACGCCTGCCTTACCTAAGGCTTGCTTGCCCTTCTCTGGGAGGTTCCAGATTGCTTTTGCCAGTTGGTAAAGAAGAGGATGCGAATTGAAATCTTGCTTTTGTAAAAGTACGGGCACAATGAGGAAGATCCTGAGTGCTTCTGGCGAGGTTGGGGAGTAAAAGGGACAATCCAGAAGGCTCTTCAGGGCCCTTTTCACCTTTGAAGAGAAGAAAGGAAGAAGAAAGTAGGCATTTTTAATTCATTTCTTGAGTCCAGTTTTCCTTCTTGCTTTTCCCTATCTGAAATATCTGAGCACATGATCAAACTAGCCTTGTATCAAACTAGCCTTGTGGTGCGGCCAGAAGAATCTTGAACTAAACACACTCAAAACTGTAGAAATGATAGTAGATTTTAAGAGAAACCCTAAAATCTACCACCTGTTGCAATACTAGATAACACAGTATCAACAGTAGAGACCTTCATGTTTCTAGGTGCTATAGTATCTCAAGACTTAAAAAAGTCACCTAACATTAAAATAAAGGGCGGTGGCTCAGTGGGTTAGGACGCTGAGCTTGTCAATCAGAAGGTCGGCAATTTGGCGGGTCGAATCCCGGGTGCTGCGTAACAGAGTGAGCGCCTGTTACTCGTCCCAGCTTCTGCCAACCTAGCAGTTCGAAAGCATGTAAAAATGCAAGTAGAAAAATAGGGACCACTACAGTGGGAAGGTAACAGCATTCTGTCCGCCTTTGGCGTCCAGTCATGCCGGCCACATGACCATAGAGACGTCCTCGGACAAGCACTGGCTCTTCGGCTTTGAAACGGAGATGAGCACCGGCCCCTAGAGTCGGAAACAACTAGCACCCATGTGCGGGGGAACCTTTACCTTTACCTTTTAACATTAAAATGTCATCAAAAAAGCACAAGAAAAAATGTTCTTTCCGCGCCAACTCAGAAAGCTCAGATGCCCAAGGAGCTACTGATACAGTTCTACAGAGGAATTATTGAGTCTGTCATCTGCTCCTCTATAACTGTCTGGCTTGGCTCTGCAACCAAACAAGATAGACACAGACTTCAATGGATAGTTAGGACTGTAGGAAAAAACAGTTGCTACCAGACTGCCTTCCATTGAGGACCTGTATACTGCACCAGTCAAAAAGAAGGCTGTGAAAATATCTACAGACCCCTCACATCCTGGACATAAATTGTTTCAACTTCTACCCTCCAAACAACACTATAGGACATTGTACACCAGAACAACTAGACACAAGGACAATTTTTCCCCCATGCCATCACTCTGCTAAACAAGTAACTCCCACAACACTGTGAAACTATTTAGTAAGACTGTATTACTATTACTATTCTATTATTATTTTTCCTATTACCTATCTCCTTATATCTTTGTTGTTTGTATCTTACGATTTATACTGTTTTATTTAGTTCGTAGTATGATTTATGTTGATTGCTTATTTAGTATCCTATGACCATCACTAAGTGTTGTATCTTATGATTTATGATGAATGTATTTTTACCATGACTATAATCATGATTTATCACTTATAGCTTTTATGTACAATGAGAGCTTATGCACCGAAGACAAATTCCTTGTGTGTCCAATCACACTTGGTCAATAAAGAATTCTATCTATCTATCCAGCTCTTTACTGACTTTTCTTACAGCAAATGCATGGGACAAAATAGGGTATAGTACTGAACACAGCATAAAGTCTAATGGGGAAAACCAGAGAGAAAGTATTTGAATTGTAAGTCAAGGACTCAGACTGAGAGTTATTGCTAGAGACTTCTCTAAGTTCTGCATTTTCAATCAGGGGAGACATCTTATGTAACATGTATGCCATGAAACATATTCTGCAAGGGGAATGCACATGAATTGACAGCATAATCTAGAACAGTTCTTCTCCAATCTGTGGTTTCCAGGTGTGCTGGGATTACAAGCTCCATTAAGAGCCTCTGTTTAGTAGAAATCTTCAGGATCATTAAGAATTTGAATGCTTATTCTTGCATTGGATTTGTTTTCCCCCTGAGAACCAGTTTGACCAGAACCAGACAATCAAACAGGCTAACCATGCCTTCATTATAGTCTATATTTTCATTATATTGCCCTGCTGCCTGGGCATTGATGGGAGGCAAAGACAAAATGAGATTGATGCTGTCACCGCACAAATACCATGAGCTAGCTAGACTCATCAGGGATGCAAATGTATAATGGAGGCATTTGTATTATGCACTTGTTTTTGGTGACACTTTAGTTTGCTGTAGATCAGACATGTCAAACCCGTGATGTCACATGACGTCACACAATGTATAGGAGCTTTTTCACCATTGTTGGCAAGGTGGTTAACTGGTTGCTAAACATTCTCAACAGCCTAATTTAGCTGCTAAAAATGTTCATCATTTGTTTTGTCTATGAAACAGATGCAGAATTTTTTTAAGAAGTTACTGCAAAATAAATTAGGCCCATGGCTTGAGGTTTACATTCCTTCTCTGGAACATACTTATCCCAATTGTTCCAAAGAAGGTGAAGCAGTTTATTGGAAATTAATCCTCTAAAATTGGGATTAATTTATTTATTCCAAATAAAACATACTTGTTTTAAGCCAACCAAATTCAGGAGGAAGAAAAAAATGTTCCATTTTGTTATTTGTAGCGCCTTTATTAAACAAATACATTAAATGTTTCTCCAGCAATTATTAATTGATCCTCTAGGTCAGGGGTGTCAAACTGTGGGCCGCGGGCCAGACGCATCATCTGGAAGCCACGCCCACCCCACTGCTGGCAATGGCAAAACTGTCCTGATACGTTGTGCGACATCACATGACATTGTGAGTTTGACATGTCTGCTCTAGGTAAAAGAATTGCTGGCCTTGAATAAACCCTGCATTCTGCTGTAACCATAAATTACAGACAATCTTGGTATAAGCGGCTTTCTTATAAGCTTCTCAGCCCACTCAGAATGATTTACTTGGGTTTGACTCCCCATAGAGAAACACCAGGAAATAGTCTATTATATTCTATATGTGAAATCTTAATGGCATGTTATACCTTTTTGAAGACTTTAGGCTTACTGGCAATCTTCTCAAAGAAAAGAAGAACAGCTGACATATCAACACCAACAGTCTCCTCAAATGTTCTGAATTTTTCCTCTCTGCAAGAAAGATAAGGATCAATCACCATCATGGTCTCTTCTCTACCTAATGGAAACTTGTACATTGTGAAAAATTTGGATTAGATTTGGCTATAAAGGTTACTCTGTTGATTGCAAGACTGTAGCAACTAGACCCTTTTATAATAATTAGCAAGGTCCTCAAGATTGATAGCAATAGCACTCAGACTTATATACCGCTTCACAGTGCTTTACAGCCCTCTCTAAGGTGTTTACAGAGTCAGCCTATTGCCCCCAACATCTGGATCCTCATTTTACCGATCTTGGAAGGCTGAGTTAACATCAATTTGATCAGAATCGAACTTCTGGCAGTCGGCAGAATTAGCCTGCAATACTACATTCTAAACACTGCACCACCACTTGATAAATACACCTCTATGTTAAGCATGTCTTCCTCAATTTACAATAACAGTTAGAAAATGTATCAACTCTTTGATGGATGCAAATCACCTTTGGTGTAGAAAACTGCCATTGATGCAAGCTGCTGATGAGAAGATCAATTTAATATTCCTGTTTATGGAAAAGAAACACAAGCAGTGTTTTTTATTAGTTTGATTTCAGAACTGAGCTGGATTCACAACTAAGACGAAATGGACAAGAATCTTTGGTTATAAAGCTATCTAGCTGCTTCCAACTTCGTTTTGGAAATGAACTTTGTGGTACCTTTTGTCCCTTGCAGAAAGTCATATAGTACTAAAATCTTTGTAATAAAAGGGCAAGAGAGAAAAGGCAACATCAGGACCATGTCTATCACGTTCTTTATTATAGGACAAACATAAAAGGCCTTTTCTTCCATCAAAAGCCCTAAAGTTACTTGCTGGAATCAATAGACCCAGGAATCCAGTAGGCAGAAGTTACCATTTTGTCGGTAAAGTAATGTCAAAGTTTATAATACCTTCTACAGTTTAGCATCTTTTAGACATATTGTGAACGCCATAGTTAGGTGCAGATAATGGCTCTTGGTTCAGACATTAAAGAAGACGTTACTTTTAGGAAATAAAAAAATGGAAAGAGAAATATTTAATGCTCTTGGAAGGTGGTTGGTTTAGATTGCAATCCACGTGGCCCAATAGTTATAAGGTGGTGGTGACAATTATTGTTGTTTCTGTCTGACATATCTATTGGGAAGTTGTTTGATTTGATCTTCACATACATTTGTGTGCTCTTTGAAATGCTTATTTCAAAAAGAAACAGTGTAATGTATGCATGTACTTATGTACATATTCTTATATAAAATATATTGGTGACTTTTAGAATTAAGGACCAATGACTCTAGTTTAAACTATAGAATCCTTAAAGGGAGACTAATACCACTAAATCGAGAAACACCAGTCTATTTTTCATTGACCAGATATTGCCCAGTTGCATTTGATTCTGGATTTATAAGATTATTTTACAAACGCTAATTTATGACAGAGAGGTAGTCCTCATTCATTGACCACACATTCAGCAACAGTTATGATGGTGCTGAACAAGGGGGACAGCCAGTCCTCATAACTATGGCTACTGCAGGGTCCATTTGTGGTCCTCATTTTGACAAGCAAGTCGATGGGGAAGCCTGCAGGAGCTCACAAATGATGAAAATGTGATTGCAAGAAGCTGCATCCACACGGGATTTAAGTAATGATAGCAACTGGGATTGCTGGAGCAGCTGTCATGTGTCAATGCGGTTACATGCCATTGCGTTTTATGACTATATTACTTAACAATGGAGTTCCCAATCCCAATTACTGTTGATAAGTGAGGACTGTCTATTTGTTTCCAGCAATTGTGGAAATCAGATG
Organism: Vipera ursinii; assembly: GCF_947247035.1. Classification (NCBI taxonomy): domain Eukaryota; kingdom Metazoa; phylum Chordata; class Lepidosauria; order Squamata; family Viperidae; genus Vipera; species Vipera ursinii. Next base: position 65,004,419 of record NC_139521.1, read on the forward strand.
ATCCATGGTGGTATTTACCATTTTATATTATCCCAGCAGCTGGGATCCGAATTGGACAACCACTTAGTAAACTTTTCCTCCTCCACTGTGGCCAGTGTTTGTGTTACATTAGCGTATGTATTCTGCAAAAAAAAAAGGTAAAAATGTATTTTCACGTATCTGGTACAATGTATATGGCTTCATGTTTAAACTACGGATCAGGAGAAGCTGTACATAAAGGTACAGCTTCTGTTCTAATGCAGAGAACAGAATTATAAAAATATTGAAACTGTTGCATGAGCAACCCACAAAGAGCGAAGTTGATTTTCAAGCATGTGTATGTATCTATGTGTGTGTGCTTGTTTGGCCTTTTAAGAAATCAGTTTTTAGCAGAATGAAAATTACCTTACCTCAAATATTACTCCTAAGACCTAAGGGATAGAAAATATTTCCCCCGAACTGGCTATAAAATATATCAGGAAAAAGAAATTCAGGTTGTACATCCATTAATGTGGCGTTTCCATATATAATTTGGATCATACATGGATCCATGTATAATTTGGATCTCTCTTAGATACTAGAAGTTGCCTGATTATATTAACAATAGCTTGCTTGCCTCTCCTAGCAGGTGACAAGCTTTATGTCTTCTTCTGTTCCACTTCAATTCAGAAGTACAAACACAGCCTTTTATTAGAATCACAATTTATATATGGAGCCCTAAATACTATGCACGCATGTGCGGGGGAACCTTTACCTTTACCTTTAAATACTATGTTACTTTTTAAAAAACAGAGATCAGTGGAAAAAGAGTGATGAGCAGATGACAGCCCTTGCCTGACATTGCTTGGATTTGGAAAAAATTAAATTGGTTAATATCTGGACTGGAAATGACTAGAAAATACAAATGACTAGAGACTAGATTAGTGTTTCTCAACCTCAGCTACTTGTGGACTTCAACTCCCAGAATGGCTAGCTGGGGAATTCTGGGAACTGAAGTCTTAAGTACCTTAAAGTGACCAAGGCTGAGAAATACCAAACTAGACTGTGAACTTGGGAAAAATATTAAGGAAGAAAACCAGGATGAATTGTTTCTAAAGATTACCCTAAATCTAAAGTATAATTGTATACACCTGTTCCTAACACATCAAACATGTCTCAACAATATTGTTATCTTTCTACTGATAAAGGATAAAATGTGATTGAGACTAGAATTTACTAACTGTCTGGATAGACACTGAATAACCAATAAAACATTTTGGAACAATAATCCATGTCATGGATCATTGCATTTAGGCTTATCATGTGAGTGAAATAGGGCATTTTTTCAAAGCTTTAGGCAAGCCCTGCTTGACTCATGACAAGGCCAATTCTGGAATGAATTTTTTTAAAATATTAGAAGTCAAATGTTGGCATTTTGTGTTACAAATTATCTATGTTTGTTGGCAAGTTCCCCATCTGATTACCTTTTCTTCCAGATGAAGCACAATACTTTGGTTGTCTCCAGCAATGATTTTAACGACCTTGCCCAAGGAACTTCCTTTAGAAAAAGACAGAAAAAAGAGTGACTCCTCCTTTAAGATTAAGAAAGATTTCTATCTAGAACCCAGTTAGTAGAACTTTGACTAAGGACACTTACAGTGCAAGCTACTCAGCTAAAAGAAACTTCTCAGTATCTACTCAGAATCAATCACTGCATGTCAAGAATCAACTCAGCACATTGAAATAGAATCAGCTGCTGTAATCAAGATACTTATTTCCAGTGCTTTTTTTGTAAAAGAAAAAGGTGCCGGAACTCACACATGTCATACAACCCGCCTTGCCTACCCTACAAGGTTCCATCCAAAAAAAGGTGCCAGAACTCCGTTCTGAGCGTTCTATGAGAAAAAAAGCCCTGCTTATTTCAGAACACATATGCTGTCAAATCAGGATTGTCCATTAAGACAACATAATTGTCATCACAAGCCAATATCCCATCCCAATTTTGTTCTCTGACACAGCCTTTATTTGTGTCTTGGTCACATTTTTCCCTACTAGCCACATCTCTCTGTATGCATAAGTTTTTTTAATTGTAACCTGAAAATAATTTTCAGTCTTAGGATTTAGCTTGTAGCTTGCATACAACATCCAGCTGGAAAAACGGAGTGACTTACTGTACTTCATGTGTTTGTTACGAACAGCCAGATCAAGAGGAAGGGGAATCAGCTGATTACTTGTTCTTCCTTCTCCAAGTTGCCCTTCTCCTCCATAGCCAAATGCATATACTTCCCCAAGTGACGGGACATAAACCAAAGTGTGCCATCTGTTTGCAGAATCAAAGATAGTTTTATCGATCTCATCAGGCCTTTGTAAACTGAGACGATATTATGACCGTTGACCACAACATGTCCTTGTTCTGTTGTTTCTTTACAACTCTGAAGCAATAGCTTTTGATTAGCAACAACCCTTGATTTGGGGACCAAACAGAGACCTGTTCCATTTCTTGGTTTGCAGAATTTTTATTTCTTGATTCTGAAACAGTTGTTAGATTTGCCTTTATAGTATTTCTCTCTGCCATTGTTGTGATCTGCCTTCCCTGCATTTTTATTTACTGATTCATATTCGGGTTGACCTCTTTGAAAATCTTGAACACAGGAGTCAATTCTCTATTGCCAGATTTTAGCACTGAATATCACCAACCTATTTTTTTTTTAAAAAAAACCTCAGATGCCTTGCCAGTGGTGAGACATAGCTTGCTTTCCATTTTTCATATATTCCATTTTTCAGTATTCAAAATACATAGGCAAGATACTATCCAGTCGCTCAATACAGCACACACATATATATAAAAAATCCTACAGAGAGTTCCATCTACCCTACCCCAAGGCCTGGGAGAACAGCCAGGTCTTCAAGGCTTTCTTCAGGATGGAAGCCACACGGATCTCAAGAAGAATCGAATTCCAGAGAAATGATCTGGATTCCCCCTAGATGGCATTGTTTCATTGAAAGGACCTGGAGCTCACACACTCTGTTGGCTCATGGTGGATGGGCAGAAAGCATGGAAGATTAGGCAGTCCTTCAAGTAACCCTGGGCCTCTGCTATGTAGGTTTTTTAGGCAATAAGCAGCATCTGGAATCGAACCTAGGGCAATACGGGCACCACTACAGTTCATGAAGCAAAGGTGTCAGTTAGACAAGCTGAAGCATCACTTCAGCTGCTGTAATCTGGACCAGTTGAAGCTTCCAGTTGGTCTTCAGAGACAGCCACTTCTTGGTGCTCTCTGAGCTGGCTTGTTTTATTTATTTATTTTTATTTATTTTAATTGCATTTATATCCCGCCCTTCTCCGAAGACTCAAGGCGGCTTACAAGCTTAGCAGTAGCCTTCATTCTATGTATATGCCTGCTTATTAGGGCTTTCACACACACACCCCCAAGCGGCATTATTACAAAGTCAGCTTAATTGCCCCCAACAATCTGGGTCCTCATTTTACCTACCTCGGAAGGATGGAAGGCTGAGTCAACCTTGAGCCTGGTGGGATGCGAACCTGCACTAATTGCAGGCAGCTGGTGTTACTTAAGGAGGCATTAGCCCACTGCTCCACCAAGGCTTTATATTCTGGTGTCTTGCCTGTCTGGGTGGGTGGGGGTGGTCTTAGGGAAGACACCAGAATATAAACTGACTGCAAATAGCACCTCCTTACTAGCACTGATGATGTTACCGAGTTAGGTAATGAAACGTCTGCAAGAAAACAAGCAAGCTCTCTGAGGACTCCTCATGCCAACCCTGAGCTACAAATATTCTCCTTCATTGGTACCACACATTAATGTATGTGTTTCTCTTACTTGTTGTTGCCTCCTTCCCACTGATGTGCAACTATGGAGGGCAGGAACCTTTTCCTGACTTCACTTGATTCTAGTTGTCCTTCTGACACCATCAAATATTTGGAAGGAACGGGGATTTCTTACCTTCCACACGCTACCTGGGTCACTTGTGCACCAAACAGCTCTGCCACAAGACGTGGAAACAGCTCGTTGCAGGTGGAATTGTGGCCAAGTTGCCCGTAGCAGCCAGATCCAAAGGTGCAGACTAATCCATCCTTAGTGGGAAAGAGGAAAAACATGGCACCGTTCAATACAATGACTTTGTCACTTGGCTGGGAATATTAAAAGTTGTACACATTACGAAGGGAAAGAGGAATGGTAGTACATAGTAGAAAGTATGTAGTCTATATTCTGCACTACACAGACATCACCAAGGAAACTTAAATCTGTATCAAGGAGTGGGGTAATTGCAGTCTGTACAATCATGCAGTCCTCAACTTACAATCATTGTTTAGTGATCATTCAAAGTTAGAACAGTACTAAAAAAAGTGAATTATGATTATTTTTCACACTTACTACCATTGCAGCATCCGCAAGGTCACATGATCAAAATTCGGATGCTTGGCAACTGGTTCATATGATAGTTGAAGTGCCATATAATCATCTTTTATGACCTTCTGACAAGCAAAGTCAATGGGGAAGCCAGATTCACTTAACAACTGAGTTACTAATTTAACAACTGCAATGATTCACTTAACAACTGTGGAAAAGTCGTAAAATGGGGCAAACCCCACTGTCTCACCTAGCAATGGAAATTGTTTGGCTCAATTTTGGTTGTCAGTTGAAGGCTGCGTCTATTTTACTCCTGCTAAGAGTACACCTGTGTTGGACTTTGCATGGCTTATTGAGACCAACAGAATTGGCCAGAGGTCCTTTCACAGCCCTCCTATAAGCCTTGGAATTGTATCTGTAGACCTGCATGGCAAATGTTGAAGTCCCTTTTAATTTCCCACAGTGCCCTTAAACATAGCATTGCTGTAAGAGTTGATTCTGTGATTGAACAAGATTTTTTAAAAAAACTGTAACCCAGACATGTCAAACACAAGGCCCGGGGGCCGGATCCGGCCCGCGAAGTGGTTTCATGCGGCCCGCGAAGCCATCCTGGAAACAGTGAGGGAATGGCCCCCACTGCCTTGGCCCTGGCCCAGAGACCCTCCTTCTGCCAGAGACCCTCAGATCTGTCCCACTCCTGCCCAGGCCCCCATAGGCACCCTTGATGCCAACGATGTAGAGCTGGCCATGCCCACCCAGTAGGCCACACCCACTCTAGCCACACCCACCCAGTAGGCCATGCCCACCCAGGCCACACCTACCCGGCCCCCTGAGGGCAACCGCAATGCTGATGCGGCCCTCAATGAAATTGAGTTTGACACCCCTGCTGTAACCCTAACCCCATCCATGTATTGATGTGGGCAAAGAAGAAAATTCAAGCAAGGAAATAAAGATGTATTTATTTTACAGTATTTATGGATGCCTCAATTAATCACGATCCTCTTCTGGATTGTCCCATTTGTGTTTCTTTGACATTAGATGCAAAGCACCTTTATCTGAATGTGGTTTAGAATTCTAGATTAGACTGTAGTAGTACAGGTAATTTTTGACTTAGGATCCTTTGTTCAGAGCAGTGTGCCCTGCCCATATCACCATGGCAGCCACTGCAGCACAAGATGTCTCTGTTGGGTGGGCCCACCTGTAATGTATCGGGTTCTTCGTGCAGGAAAGAAGACGAGGCAAGTGAGTTCAGCAAAGCTCATGGTTTATAGCTTGCAGGATCTGAACGGAGAATTGGGCTGCAGCTTGCAGCAATTTATAGCCTGGCCCCTAGGCAGCAGCCAATAGATTTGAACTAACCCAATGCCGCCTAGGGCAGCCAATAGCAGCACTGGAAACCTGTAGTCTGGGTTGCTGGAGAGCTGTTAGCTGCTCCAGCTAACCACGTGGTGCTACAATTGAGCCCAATACATAACAGCACCAATGCACACACTTTCCCTTTGTGCCAACATTCCTGGAAAGCATAGGCCTTCTCCCTGTCCCACCACTCCTAGAAGGCTTGGGCCTTCTCCCCACCCACTCCCCACCCACTCACCTTATCTTTCTATACAGCTGCCAACAAGTATGCCCAGCCAACACGAGACACAATTACTGTAGAAAGCTAGCCAATGTAATATTTCCAAAGGTAGATACAGCCTCAGAACATTGTGTGTGGGTCAGTAGGTCATCTTGAGAGGTTTCTGAGACTCTTTCTAGCCTTCAGAATCATCATGAGGGCTGGCACCTGTCTCACTAGTTCTGAGACAAACTCCTAGAGGTGAATCCGAAAGGAAGGCATCACAGAAGATATCACACAAATCAGATGAAAAGTTTTTTAAAAATGGTAAATATAAACCTTTGAGAGAACTGCAGTGTGCTCGCCACCACATGAAATAAAAACTGTCTTCTTTTGCTCCAATGCCTTGACGTGTGCAGGAATGTATCTGTCTGAAAGGTAAAAGGAAAATTAAATATAACCACTTCCAATGACAATGCTTTTCAAAAAGGTGAAATAAAATCTGTTATTGTATTTAACACGTACAATAACAGATGGTTAACAGAGGGATTTGAAGATTAGTGTAATGCTTGGGCTAACGTGTTGACTTTTTTAAAAAAAATATGTACTATGATCCTGATGTTGGGCAGATTTGATTATCAGATAGAGATATCCTTACCAGGAATATTTTGTTTGTTTAATGTAGTGTTTTTGTTAAATTGGGACGGGAAAGCTTATAACTATTTGTAAACCCATTATTTAAAGAAGAGGAGAATTTATCATTTTTTCTTTTTTTATTATTATTATTTATTTATTATTTTATTAGATTTATATACCGCCCTTTCCCGAAGGACTCAGGGCAGTTTACAGGGTATTTTAAAATCAAACCAATACAAAATACAAAAGTTAAAAAACAATTTAAAAAGATTAAATTATCCCTAAAGATAAAAACCCCAGTTAAAAATTCTCAGCCTGGGCCGGAGAGCTCAAAGAGCCAGGTCTTGATGCTGGCAGCAGGTGTTCCCCTCAGCATCCAGTCAGGCTGAATTCTATATGTTTATGTTTAATGTTAAATCAATTTGATATTTAGCACATTTTTTTCTTTTTTGTATACATTTTTTCATTTGTTAGTGTTGGATGTATGTCTTTCTGTTTTGCACACACTTACACACACACACACTTACACACACAAACTTACACATACACACACACACACCAAAAAAAAATCAATAAAATTAGTGAACTCCGGGATATAAAAATAGCCTTTTTATTACTGAGCTTTCGTCAACTACCTGTTGACATCTTCAGAGTAAGGGCTGAACCTATATGTACATCCCACAGAGAGGGCCTCCTCAGGGTGCCTCCGGTCAGAGAATGTCGGCTGGCGGCCCCCAGGGGGAGGGCCTTCTCTGTGGGCGCTCCGGCTTTATGGAACCAGCTGCCGGTCGAGCTCCGGATGGCACCGGACCTTCGCTCCTTCCGACGTGGTCTGAAGACCCACTTATTCGAACAAGCTGGCCTGGCCTGATGGGGGGATTTTAGGGTTTTTAATGGGTTTTTATATTGTATTGTTTTATTGGGCGATTATTTAATTCTTTTTTAATTTTTGTATTTGCTATTTATATGTGCCCTGTTCACCGCCCTGAGTCCCTCGGGAGAAGGGCGGTATATAAATTTAAATAATAATAATAATAATAATAATAATAATAATAATAATAATAATAATAATAATAATAATAATAATAATAATAATTTGTGTGACCATTTTAATGGTCAGGACATAGAACATATATACAGCACGCTCACCACCCTCTCGCTCGCATATAGACTCAATTGTTCTGGCTTTGATTTAAAAACTGGTCTTGTCTGAAATTCAAAACTCCCTCCTCCCAGCTGTTCGGTGCATAAGTCTCACTGCACTGTGCACAGCCGCACGTCGGTTGTGTCTTCACGAGGTGTGCAATCGGCCTTTAGCCCTTACTCTGATGATGTCAACAGCTAGTTGACGAAAGCTCAGTAATAAAAAGGCTATTTTTATATCCCAGAGTTCACTAATTTTATTGATTTTTAAAATATCTACACCTGAGATTCAAGTATTTAGAATGATCAAAGATACACACACACACACCCCTATAAGATGAAATAAAATCATTTAGCAGAATTGGAAATTGTTTTGCATACAAGATTGGATTCTTTGTCAACTACTGTGCTTCCTTTCTCTATTTAAGAACATACAGGGACTACAATAGAGACCCCAACATTCATTGTTAAACAGTGTAGACATTAAGTGAGACATCATGGGACTGCATCTGATTTTACAACTTTTTCCCCAATGCCATTAAGCAAATTTCCATGGTTATTAACTGTGACTTGCAACCTTCCTTGCTGGCTTCACCATTGATTTTGCTTATCAGAAGCTGGCTGGAAGGATTGCAAATGGCGATCATTGCTGCGATCATTGCAGTTTGCAGAATGGTTGCCAAGTGCCCAAATCAAAATCATGTAACTATGGGGACACTGTGGCAATCATGTGAGGGCCTGTGCTAAGTAATTTCTTTTCTAATGCCATTGTTAACTTTGGTCACTAAATAACGAGCAAGGACTACCCATATTTGAAAACCAAACCAGAGTTTTCCAAATGTGTTGATCTAAATTGCCCTCAGGACCATCTTCTCCTAGATCAGTGGTTCCCAACCTTTTCTATACCCCGCACCCCTAGAATGCCTCTGATGTATTCTCGCACCCCTTACAAAAGTTCGAGATAACAGCAACACATTATGCATACACACTATAATTGTGAAAACCCAACTTTTCGCACCAACTGGAATATCGCCTCGCACCCCCGGTTGGGAACCCCTGTCCTAGAAGATGCGAGGCCCTTATTGCTCTCTGATGAGCTTGGTTGTTCTCCTGCAGATGTTTCATTACCAAACTAGGTAACACTATCAGCGCACTGATGATATTACCTAGTTTGGTGATGAAACGTCTGCAAGCTAACAACCAAGCTCAGAAACTATGAGTTTAGCTGATCCATTTTTTATGATTATGAATGAGCATCTCTCAAATGCCTCCTCCACCCCATTCCCAGAATTTCTCCTCACCTTCTGTGTCTCCAAGGCCCAGTTGTCCAAACGTATTCTTTCCCCAAGAGTAAACAGTCCCAAAGATAGAGACAACCATACTGTGAGCAGATCCAGCTGCAATCATAATCAAAGGAATGCCTTCCAGTGCTACGACCAGCTGTGGATCCTTAATGTGGCCCTTCTTCTCTCCCACTCCAAGCTGGCCGTGTTCATTCTCACCCCAGGCAAAGAGTTCTCCTCCTGAGCACAATGCACAAAAAGAAGCTGTTAATACAGAGATATCCATATTTATCTATATATTTCTATCCCGCTCTGCTGACATGGAAGCTTTTCCTTGATTTTAAGTCAGTTGGGGCTGTGCACATCTGCGGAGACATTCCAACTGAAGTAAAAGGCAAGTAAAAGCATTGTTAAAAGAAATGCACAAATAGCCAGTACCTTTTGAAAGAGCCATGGAATGATGGTCACCACATGCAATCTGTACAATGTATTTGTTTCCTAATTCTTTCAGTAGTCTGCAAAAAAAAAAAGAAAAGAGGAATACATGTTGCTCAGTTATCAATACCTTATATAAGAAGTAGACAAGAGAGTCAAGTGTAAAAACACCTGTCACCGAAATGTGTGCTTCACAAACAGCTCTGTATTTTCATATTACTCTACTACTAGTTCTCACGCGAGGCATAAATGGCTAGATTCAAATTGTCTTACTTCAGACGCATTACTGTATGTCAGGGGTGTCAAACTCGCAAGCAACGTCACGTGACGTGTTGCGACATATCGTGACTTTTTTGCCATTGCCGGCAACAGGGTGGGTGCAGTTTCACTATGATGCATCCGGCCTGTGGGCCGGCAGTTTGACACCCCTGCAGTATGTGAAGGTCCAGTTCTCTGGAGAAGGCCCTAATGCTGGGAAAGATAGAAGAAAAGTGTCAACTTCAACGAACCTGGCTGAAGCCATCTTTGTTGTTCTAAGTTGCCACGTGAAAGGGAGGGGAAAAGAAGCCCATTTTGCTAGACTAAACAGATTGGGTCCCATGGGAACCAAGGTCACTCCCACACAAAGAAAAAGGAGAGAAAACAATCTGTTAAACAGCCCGCCAAATACTTTCACTGGATGATGTGATCAGTAGTATAGTTGAGAGAATTGAATTATTAATTTTAATTATTTGGGATCTTTGGGGAGGGGGATTTTCAGACTTGGTTTAATGTCCTGGTTCCGACTGATGGAACCAAATAAATCAGAACTCCGAGGCGAGAGATTTCCTCAAAGAACATGTTTGATTTGAGGAAATCTGCAGCCTCAGAGTTCTGATTTATTTAGTTCCATCAGTCGGAACCAGGACAAAAAGAGAAGAAGAGGATGACCAGCGGTAAGGCAGTGTTCCAATACAGGTAGTACTTGACTTACAACAGTTCATTTAGTGACCGTTCAAAGATACAACCTCACTGAAAGTGACTTATGACCATTTTTGACACTTATGACCATTGCAGCAACCCCATGGTCATGTGATCAAAATTCGGATGCTTGGCAACTGGTTCATGTTTATGACAGTTGCAGTGTTTTAGGGTCTTTTTGCAACCTTGTGGCAAGCAAAGTCAATGGAAAAATCAGATTCACCTAACAATTGTGTTACTAACTTAACAACTGCAGTGACTCACTTAACAACTGTGGGGGAAAAGATTGTAAAATGGGACAAAATTCACATAACAAATGTCTCACTTGCCAACAGAAATTTTGGGCTCAATTGTGGTTGTAAGTTGAGGACTACCTGTATCTAAGGGGGTGGGGAGTCAATCTATTCTCCAAAGCACCTGAAGGCAGGAAAAGAAGCAATGGATGAAGTAAGGAGAAAGTTCCTGACAGTGAGAACAATTAACCAGTGGAACAGTTTTCCTCCAGAAATTGGGTCTGTCTAGTTCAGGGGTAGGCAACCTCGGCTCTTTTATGACTCATGGACTAGTTGAAGTCCATGAGTCATAAAAGAACTGAGGTTGCCTACCCCTGGTCTAGTTTAATGAAGAGAAGGACGAGAGGGGACATGATAGCCGTGTTCCAATATCACAGGGTTTGCCACAAAGAAAAGGAAGTCAACCCATTTTCCAAAGCACCTGAAAGAAGGACAAGAAGCAATGGATGGAAAGTAATCAAGGAGAGAAGCAACCTAGAACTAAGGAGAAATTTCCTTACAGTTAGAACAATTAATCAGTGGAACAACTTGTCCCCAGAAGTTGTGAATGCTCCAACACTGGAAGTTTTAAAGAAGAGACTGGACAGCCATTTGGAAATGGAATAGAGTTTTCTGCCTGAGCAGGAGGTTGGACTAGATGACCTTCAAGGTCTCTTCCAACAACCACAAGATCATCATGATCATCATAATCATCATCATCTCCAAGGTCCCTTCCAGCGCCATTCCAGCGCCATTCCAGCGCCATTCCATTCCATTCCATTCCATTCCATTCCATTCCATTCCATTCTATTCTATTCTATTCTATTCTATTCTATTCTATTCTATTCTATTCTATTCTATTCTATTCTAAATAAACAATTGGAAAGAGATATCTAGTGGGCTGCTGCAATGTTCAGTTCTGGGCCAAAGGCTCTTGAACAGTTATATTAATAGCTTGAATGAGGAAGAGAACGATTGTCCTGTTTTTTTAAATATGCCCTGAAATAGTGAGAATGTAACTCTTTTTCTTTTGGAAGAAAACTTTCAGGTGAATAATTGCATTCAACAAAAAGGAAAGCAGAAACTTGCAGGGGGAAAAAATAGCCCTATTATTTTAATCTTGCATTCTTTTATCAGAACTGAAGAACTGGGATGAGAAGCGAAATGTTTTCAAGGAAAAAAAGAACAACAAGAAAATCCAGCTGCCTTTTGAAAAGCACCTTTGGGACAACCATGGCCTGGATGACCGAGAGTCTCCATAAACATTCTGCTATCAAGCTTATTTTTAAAAGCCTCTTTTTCTCTGCATACAATCCATGGAATCAGCAAACTGAATGATGATTATTCTTCTAGCCATGAGCCTTGTTCACTCAGGCTGAAAAAAAAGACAACCGCCTTACCATTAATATATAATAAGGAAATTCCTACCTTATTTTTGGGGTTTGGGTTGTAATATCATGCTCCGAAAGTTTTCCATTCGATGAGAGAATAAGCAGGTGAGATGCTTCACAATCCACTGAATTTATCCTGGTTTTCTCTTTTAAGCAGATGCTCCCTGCAAGACATAGCACAAGACTGTCCACCATGATTTTCACTAACCATTACCTTAATTGGTACTACATTTATAAATGTTGCAAGCCACACAAGGAATTCTGCTGGACCTAAAGGTTGGAGTCATTGTGAAGGGGAGTTAGAGAGAAGCAAGGTTATCACATTTCAGTCTTTACTCACCTAGGGATTTCAACTTGATTATTTGGGGGCCATTCTATGTCTCAGCTCAGTCTAACCTATGTGGATGTTAACAAGATCAAAAGAGCAGAAATGTCATGCCCTGAGGTCCTGACTAATAATTAAAATAATTAAATTAAAAACTCCCCTTTTAAGATCCTGTAATCCCTTAATTCGGGGTGGAATCGGGGCAACGGGATGGATCTGAGCATTTACTGGCCGGATGCCCTTCCTGACACCACATGGAGTTTGCAGGAGATATTGTTTCTTTGCGCCTGAGAGAAACATCTGCTGCTACATAGGAAGGATCTCTCAACCTTCTGATTGGATGGTGAATTTCTTCACCACTAGGCCGTTACGCCACTCAATTAAAATAATTAAATAAATAAATATTTAGTTAATAATTGAATTAATTAATTGTGAATATACTATTAAGAGTTAATAGCATAATGATGATTAATTATTGATACATTAATAATTGAAAACACTGGATGACGAAAAATATTTTTGATGCATGTACTTCCTAAAGCAGAACTGGGTGTCCTGAGACATTTGTTAAGTGAATTCCCCCCCCCCATTTTATCACCTTTCTTCCCACAGTCATTAAGTGAATCACTACAGTTGTTAAGGTAATAACGCGGTTGTTAAAGCAAATTCGGTTCCCCGTTGACTTTGCTTGTCAGAAGTCCCCAAAGGCAAATCACATGACCCCGGGACACTGCAACCGTCACAAATAGGAGCCAGTTGCCAAGCGTCTGGATTTGGATCACATGAGCACGGGGGAATGCTGCGACGGTTGTAAGTGTGAAAAATGGCCATAAGTCCCTTTTTCAGTGCCGTTGTAACTTTGAACAGTCACTAAATGAACTGTTGTAAGTCTAGGACTACCTGTACTCAAAATGGCTCCTTGAGGGAAGTGTCCACTAGCTTGGTAGAAGAATTAAAGAAATTAAAGAAGAATTAAAACACCAGGGAAGCCTTGAGATGTGCAAAATGTAATATAATGCATTTACAGGGGGCTGCCATTGAAGAGCATAGAAAAGCTTCAGTTGGTTCAAAATACAGTGGCTCACGTAGTTTTTTGCACAAGTCTTAACACTTGTGCATGTGTTACCTCTTTTGCAGGAGCTGCGTTGGCTGCCCATTCGCCTTCAGGTACAAGTCAAGATGCTGGGTGTCACCTTAAATGCCCCTACATAGCTCAGGGCCAGGTTATTTGAAAGACCACCTCTTCCTAGTTACATCCACCTGACCCACTTTCAAAGAGAGGGATCAGCTAAAAACCTCAAATCCCTCTCCAACTTCACCCCAACAACAGCAACCATCAGCTTCCTTTCTTCCTTTTTCTTTCCTTCCACCCGATCCACGCCTGCCGTGCCCAAAACCGGCGGCAGATGTCTGAGCTTCCTTCTCCCCGGGCAGGCTCCCACAAAGCCTTTCAGCCAGCCCCGCTACACTAATAAACTCAACTACTTGCAAGTTCCTTTGGTAGGATTTGTCATTTTTAAAAAGATGGAAGACTGGAAACAGGCTAGGATGGTTAGTACAGAGGGCTCCAAATTTGACAACTTTAAGAGTTGTGGACTTCACACACACACACCCCAGAACTGAAGTCCACAATTCTTAAAGTTGTCAAATTTGAAGATCCCTGGATTAGTGTTGGACTAGGAGACGCCTGGCTTAGCGTTGAAAGACCCAGGTTCTAAACCTCACTCATTCATGTAGCTGACTGGGTTACTCTCTCAACTTTACCCACTAGACAACTACCAGGAGGAACACCAAAGATTTACAGTACAGTACAGCAAGGCCAAAAGTGCTTTTTCACGAGGCAATTGGACTTCCTTGGGTTTTTTTTGCTACGAAGACGTTTCACTTCTCATCCACGAATCTTCCTTCTTCAGAATTGAAGCAGCTCCTTGAATGACAAGCGAAACGTCTTCAAAGAAAAAAACAAAGAACAAAACCAGAAGTTTCTTCTTCAGAGCTGAAGCTTTTTGCATGAGAAGCGAAACGTCTTCAAAGACAAAAACAAAACAACAAAAAACAAGACAGCCCAGTTGCTTCGTGAAAAAGCACCTTTGGGATAACTACCTTATGACCTGGATGACTGAGCATCTCCATAGACCACGGGTCGGCAACCCGCGGCTCCGGAGCCGCATGCGGCTCTTTGAGCCATCTCCTGCGGCTTCCAGCCGCCCGGTGTGTGCACACCTCTTCGAACAGGCAGTGGTGCGCGCGCACCTCTCCAAATGGAGAGTGGCACCGCCCGTTTGGAGAGGTGCATGCGCACCTCTCCGAACGGGCGGAGGTGCGCGTGCACCTCCCCAAACCTTTGGAGAGGTGCGAGCGCACCTCCGCGCGAACGGGCAGTGGCGCCGCTCTTTGAGAAAGCTGCCGCGGCACGTTTGCAGGCTGCCGAAAGTGGCAGCTCTGCAGACGGGCCGCGGCAGCTTTCCCAAGAAGCGGCGCCGCTGCCCGTTCGTGCGGAGGTACGGGCGCACCTCTCCAAAGGTTTGGGGAGGTGAACGCGCACCTACGGTCATTCGGAGAGTTGCGCGCGCACCTCTCGGAATGGGCAGCGGCGCCACTCTTAGAGAAAGCTGCCGCGGCACGTTTGCAGGCTGCTTAAAGCGGCAGCTTTGCAGACGGGCCGTCGCTGTCGCGCAACCGGGAACCGGTTCCATCACACACAAAAAAATGGCAATTGCGCACGTCCGCACATGCGCAAGAAAAAACGTTTTGCGCATGCGCAAAATGTTTTTTTGCGCATGCGTGTGCATGGACGCACGCACGCGGCTCCCACTTTTTTTTTATGTGTGATGGAACCGGTTCCCAATGGCTCTTTTCCTTTTCCAGGTTGCCGACCCCTGCCATAGACATTTAGCTACAGGTGGTAGCCAAAAAAAAAAAGTTTTATGTACTGTATAGCAGCTGTACACGACATACACTTTTTTTTTGCTGCCACCTGGCGGCCATCCGGATTTTGGGGGCTTTTGACACTCGGCTACTCACTGCGATTTTTCCCGAGGGCTGGCTGATGCCGTTCGTCTTGCTCCCAGCGGAAAAGTTGCACGGTGCGAGGTGTCTGCGCCATCGCTAGGTAACCTTGCTTACAGCTGATCTGGCGAATGGCTTCGGGATCCTCTTTGAAGATGCTGCGGTCGTAGCCCACCCTTGGGAACAAGAGCAAGGGGGCCCTGAGTGGCGGGGAGGAGACAGCGGGTGAATCCAACCGGTCGCTCTCTTCGGCTCCAGCTCGCCTCTCGCGCATCTTTTCGGCAACTTTCTTCCCGGGCCTCTGGAGGCTGCGGGTAGATCTCGGGAGCGAGCCTCCGGGGGAACTAGTGGCTCCTCCGGGGCGTCTCTTCCTTGCGCCCGGCATGAGTGAAGAAGGATCCTCGCCTCTCGATCGCCCAAGGGAAAAAACCCAAAAAAACAAAAACGGCCAGATCGTCCGAAACGACTCGCAGTTTCTCTTCTGCGATCCGCTTTTAGGGAGCGACCTGACTTTCCAAACGTCAGAGAGGAGGCGTGCCTTTGCAAGGAAATCGAAACTGCGGCGGTTGTCGCGGCTCGGTCCGAGCAGAGAATTGGCTTTCGGTGGAAGAAGGAAAGAGGGAGGTGGCGGGGGGGGGGGTGGCTGAGAGAATAAAGGGGTAACCCGGACACCAGTGTCGTGGCTTCTTCGGAAGCCTCTCCGAAGCTCTGGGCTCATCGTTCAGACGTTGGGGCTGTGCGCAGAGAACGCAGCTCCTTCAAGCTTTTGGTCCAGGAGTTTCGTTTCCTGACTGCGTGCGTTTTCTTGGAAACTCCCGGGTTCTTTTACGTGGAGGTCCGTCCTAAGTTTTATCCCTAAAGGCAGCGATCCATGAAGTAGGGGGGGGGGGTTGGGCGTGAATTAGTGGTCCGAAGTCCTCAAGGAGGTCTCGGGGAAGAGGGTGGGAAAAGTAAAAGTCAATAATCATGGCCAAACCAAGCAATCCAAGCCCTCCCCCTCCTTTTTTTTTTAAACACACGCGTAAACGGAGCTTGGATGGTGATTTGGGCCACTTGTTTGATCGCCCCGTGGACAAGCGGATCTCATCACTTAAGAACATCTGATGGGGGTTTGCAAATGGGAAAAAATAATGCAGTTGATTCTACCAACGGTCTTGTGAGCTAAATCCGGCTGAGGCAAGTGAGTGCATGAGATGATAAGCCCGAATCTGTGGTGGACACATTACAGAACCAGGTTGCTGTTGTGTATGGGGTTGGGGGGGGGGTGTCAACATAGGAACAGCGCTACTTATACCACCAGGTGGCACTGTACAGGGACTGATGCGGATTGGGCTGTCTCGGCAGGAATACCAGGTTCAAATGGACTGGCCAGGTGGATACCTGGCCAGGTATATATAAGGACTCAGGTAACCCCCAAATCCTCAGTACAGTTCTACCACCAATAAAGAGCTGCATGCTGTACTCCTCTGCCTGGCGTCGTTCCTGCGTTCCAGAACCCACTACACAATAGTTGCCACGAGACATAAAGTTAGGAACTAAATTGCTCTTCCAGAGATTAAAGATAGGTGATGGGGAAGAAGGGCAAGAAGAGAAATATGGTATAGGTATTCCTTGAGTTATAACCATTTATTTAGTGACTGTTCGAAGTTACAACAGCATTGAAAAAAGTGACTTATGAACGTTTTTCACATGACCGTTGTGGCATCCTCATAGTCCAGGGGTGTCAAACTGCTGGCCCGCAGGCCGGACGCATCATCCGGAAGCCATGCCCACCCCATTGCCGGCAATGGTAAAACCGTCCCAATATGTTGCGCGATGTCACATGATGTCATGAGTTTGACATCTCTGCCATAGTCACATGATCAAAATTCAAACACTTGGTAACTGACTCATATTTATGACGGTTGCAGGGTCCCCGGGTCATGTGATCCCCTTTTGCAACCTTCTGCTGAGTAAAGTCAATGGGGAAGCCAGATTCACTTAACAACTGTGTTAACTTAAAAACTGCAGTGATTCATTTAACAACTATGGCAGGAAAGGTTGTAGACTGGGGCAGAACTCATTTAACAAATTTGGGCTCAACTGTGGTCGTAAGTGGAGGGCTGCCTGTACACACTTGTCTGCTTGGGGTTCCTGCCATAGATATCTGTCTAGCTACTGCAGGAACAGAATGCTACACCATCACTTTCAACCTTCACAGCTTTAAGATGTGTGACTGGGCTTGTGGATGACCTGCAGGCGAGTTGGAATGTAAGTGGTATAGCCATCCTTGGGTTCTTTAATCTGTTGATGGCTTTTGTTGCTGTCAACCTGAGCTGACTCCACAGCTTGGGGATTGGCGTACCATGTTGTGATGGCTCTCATACTTTCTCCAGGACTGGTTTCGATGGGTGTTGGTTGAGGAGTGGGGGAGACATCACTCCTTAGGCACCTTCTTTGTGGTTTGCTACAGATTGCTATTCTCTCCTCCATATCTAGATGAAATGCTGGGTGAAAATCCTCTGCTCATTTGGGCTTTGGTATCATCAGTACAGATATCCCTTGCTTAACAACCATTCGCTCAGTGACTGACGTTATGACAGTGCTGAAGCAATAGTAGTTACAACCAGTCCTTGAAGGTACAGCTGTTGCAATGGTCAAGCATTTGGCAACCCACTCACAATAAGGACTGTAGTGTGTGCTTCAACTCCCTTCCATCCCTCTTCCCCCATCTCTGCCCTCTTGACTTTCCTGAACCAGCTGACCTTCACCATCGTCTTCCTCCCACTGCTGATGCACACTTGGCCAAGGCAGCTCCCGACCCTTCACAAAGCTGCCAAAACACCTTAAACCCAGGCTGGCAAATATCGCAAAATCCCTTTCTTTGCCACTCCTTAATATGTGTAAGTAGGGACGCAGTGGCACAGTGGGTTAGGACGCTGAGCTTGTTGATCAGAAGGTCAGCAGTTTGGCGGGTCGAATCCCGAGTGCCGCGTAACAGAGTGAGCACCTGTTACTCGTCCCAGCTTCTGCCAACCTAGCAGTTCGAAAGCACGTAAAAATGCAAGTAGAAAAATAGGGACCACTACGGTGGGAAGGTAACAGCATTCCGTGCGCCTTTGGCGTCTAGTCATGCCGGCCACATGACCACGGAGACGTCCTCGGACAAGCGCTGGCTCTTCGGCTTTGGAACGGAGATGAGCACCGGCCCCTAGAGTCGGAATAGACTAGCACGCATGTGCGGGGGAACCTTTACCTTTACCTTTTAATATGTGTAAGATATGTCTGCTTTTCCTCCACTAAATCATAGATGAGAAGGTGAGCCACACATACTTTGCCTTTAGCAACAACAGCCTGAAGTAAGTCTTCTTCTTTTGGGGGTTTAAATTTTTTATTAGTTTATCAAAATATAAAATAGAGAAAGACCAAGAAAAATTAAAATAGTTGGAAAATGGAGGGAGAGGGGAAAAAGAAAAAGATGTAGGGGAAAAGAAAAAGAAAAACATTGGCTTCCGACTCTTTGGTTCAGTAGAATAAGATAATAACATACAACCTCGATTTTTTGCTTTTACATAATAATATATACTAGCCATTTCTATAACAACAAACCTTAATCAGCAAAAACCTAAATCAGTTTCATTTTTTTCCACCTCAAACACAAAGTCCAAAAGCAGTGTTCAAGTAGAAACAAAATTAATTGTATTCTTTAATTAAAGCAGTCAATTTAGCTATCTCTGCTAGCTCCCATCAAATTTTGCAGCAATTTGTCCATTGTGGGAATCAAGTATCCCTTCCCTTTTTGTGCATAGAGTGTTCTTGCTGCTGTTAGCATATATAACATCCAAGTTCCAATTTCATTTGGTAAGGTTTCTTTCATCAGAACACAATGGAATCAGAAGCTCCAACTGCATGCAATTCTTACAACAGGTTTTTGCTCTAACAAGGAGACTTTTTTTCTTATTTGCCAATGTCATCCAGAGAGTAAACCTATCTGTATTTCTAGATCTAAGTTTGGAATCCAAGTCTACAGTGATGGCGGTTTGGGCATCAGCAGCTGAAGCCGCTGAGCAAAGGGGCCACAATTCTTTCCAATCTTCCTGCACATATTGGCCTCTGGCTATAGGGGATAACCTCTGTCTGTGTCCATCTCCTCCAACGTCTCCCAGAAAAGCATCAGCTCTACAAAATCAGTGACTGCTGCCTGGTAAAAACATCAGCAACCCAGCATCAGGAATGCTCACATCTTCCCGAATTTCATTGTCTCAATCAACATCGCCATCACCATTCTCATCATATCTCTCAATTCCTTCAGCCATCAACTGCTGAATGGCGTGGAATTGTAAAGAGCATAAGGAATGGCCTTTGGGAAGGAAGAATGGGAAAGATAAGAAAGAGTGGGGGATAAATATTCAAGAAACAGCATTGGATAAAATCTTATTGGGGGCAGATGAGAAGCAAATAAGGAAACTGTATAAATTTTTATTGGGGTATAAAATGATTGAAGAACAAGTCAAAGAAATGATGTTGATATGGGCTAAGAATGTTGGACATGGTATTGATCTCGATGTGTGGCAAACATTATGGGACAGAAATAAAAAGATAACGCTGGCCACAGCTTACAAAGAAAATCTATACATGACGTTTTACCGGTGGCATCTCCCTCCAACACGGTTAGCTAAAATGTATACAAAATATCCCCTAACTGCTGGAAATGTTCCCAAGAATTAGGCACCTATTTTCATACATGGTGGACCTGTAAAAAGACACAAGGGTTTTGGCAAATGATACAGACATGGGCTAGAGGAAATATTAGGACGGAAAATAGAATATAAGCCAGAATTTTTCCTGCTAGGTATAACAAAAGAGAAATATAGTAAAGAAGAGATATACTTAATGATACATATTATTACATCAGCGAGAATGACGTTCGCCCTGAAATGGAAGGATAGCGAAGTACCTGATGAGAGTGAGGTGATAAACAAAATATGGGCATGCGCAGAAATGGATAATTTAACTTTGGAATTAAAAAATAAAGAACAGTCAGAATATTACAAAATTTGGAATAGATTTTACCTATGGTGGGAACAGAAAGGAAGGTCTTAATAGAGGTATACAAGATTATGAACTTAAGCAATATTAAAATAAAGTGGTTGACAAGACTGAAGAAAATTATTGGCATAAATGTATAAATATGTTTATTGTGCACAATTGTATATAAATGATACGTACGGTATATAAAATGTATATAACACACAAAAAATGATGTAAGAAGGAGGTATGTTAGACCGATAACACCATGTCCAAAGTTTCTAAATATTTTAAATAATAAAATTTGCTATTAAAAAAAAACAGTGTTCAGATATAAGAAGCCTGCATTTAGGGCAGGAACCATTCACGGCTAGTTCTCACAATGGCAAAAGGAGGATTGGGGAAGCACATTCAGACCTACAAGATTGTGTTTCTCTCGTTTTGTAATAAAATAGCACTGACCTACATGATACCAGATTCCTAGTCTGATTTCGTCTTGAAGGACTAACAGTTAGGCATCAAAGGAACCAGAAACAACACACAGGGCTGATCCGAGTGGTATGTTTATTGCTGCTCTCATCAGACAAATGTGCTCACTACTATCTATTACTGTATATCAGACATGTCAAACACAAGGCCCGGGGGCTGGATCCGGCCCGCGAAGTGGTTTCATGTGGCCTGCGAAGCCATCCTGGAAACAGTGAGGGAACGGCCCCCACTGCCTTGGCCCTGGCCCAGAGACCCTCCTCCTGCCAGAGACCCTCAGATCTGTCCCACTCCTGCCCAGGCCCCCATAGGCACCCTTGAGGCGAACGATGTAGAGCTGGCCACGCCCACCCAGTAGGCCATATGCACTCTAGCCACGCCCACCCAGTAGGCCACACCCACCCTGGCCACACCCACCCGGCCCCCTGAGGCAACCGCAATGCTGATGCGGCCCTCAATGAAATTGAGTTCGACATCCCTGCTGTATATAAACAGTGGAATTTTGGGGAGGATCACTTCTTATGGGCTTCCTTCCCACCAGCAACTCAAGACTAGCCAATCCGTTCGCTCCTCCCCTCAACGCACTCCCAGATTCCACCATATTAACAGGAATACAGAAATCCAGCAACAATTTGTCCAACACCTTCTTGACAATCTGTACCACAGGATAACAAATGGGCATTTTCAATAAAATAATTAACTTTTCAATATCCATTAGTATTCAAGATGTCAGAAGATAATTACCTTTGGTCAGGCTTGAATCAATTCCTGGCCACTGTGCTGGTTAAAAATATCTAAAATATTCTTTAAAAACTCTTAGGATCCAGTAAATGATAAGGAATAAGATCATCCAGGAATATTTTTAGAAAAAAACCAGATTACTAAATACATATATTTAAAGGAACATATTAACTCAATCTAATTACATGTTAGTCAAAACAGCGTATTTTCAAAGGGCAATATATATTTGATATTAGCAAGAAAATCACTGAACAGTCATCTAATCAAAATCCCTTGGGATTATCTGTCCTCCCAGCTGAGGTCAAGAGTAGGCTACAGCTTCAAAGGTGGCATCTTCAAGTTCCTCTTTCAATCTGTAGTCTAAAAACTGCCAAAGCTATGATTGTTGTTGAGAGCTTGAAGAAGCTTCTCCTCCAGTTTTTGTTTTGTTGAATAAATTGGCAGAAATAAAATAGAAAAACAGATCCAGGCTCCGGGGATAAGATCCTCTGAGGCCAAGTAAATTGGATAAATGTTCAAAGGTGGCATTCCTGTCACAGGGATCCTGTCGTTTCCTTCCACAAAGACTAGAAATATGGGAAATCATCCGTTAAACACAGAATATTAGGTAGAACATAAACAGATCCAAGAACACAGGATTCTTTAACTCAGGAAAATATCCAAAAGGATTTAATAAAACATCTGTTGTCCTACTGGGATCAACTGTAGTGATGATTCCCAATCCAGCCCTATATTATAGAGTTGCTTTTCAATTATCATTTCAATTCCTTGACTATCCACATTAAAAGAAGCTTTTGGAGAGAGATGAATGCCTTTTGCTGACATTCATAACAGCTCATAACACAGAAAGAGATTCACCTTCGTGGTCTTTAGAAGGGTGATGAAGTAGTTGCATATAGATGCTTACCTAGGAAACGTTTTTTATCCTCCAAACTCAGCCCACGAAAAACCTCCCAGAACATCTTTATGGTTGGGTGCGTTGAGTTGTATATGCCACAATACACAGCATTCTTTAGTGCAAGAATAATAAATCAGACAATGGGAAAAAATGAACCACAGAACCAATAAGAATAAAAAAACCTGGACTACTCATAGATCATATATATCTATCATTCTATAAGCCACTCAGAGTCACTTGAATAGTGAGATGGGCAGCGAAAGAAAAGAAGAAAGATAGAAAAAGAAAGAATGAAGGAAAGAAAGGAGAAGAAGAAAAAGAGAAGGAAGGAAAGAAAGAAAAAGAAAAAATAGAAAGAAAAGAAAGAAAGAAAGGAAGGAAGGAGAAAGAAAGAAAGAAAGAAAGAAAGAAAGAAAGAAAGAAAGAAAGAAAGAAAGAGAGAGAGAGAGAGAGAGAAAGGCTTTAGCAACTTGATCTGCAGCCGTACTCAAACTCTTAAATGCCATCCAGGCAATTTTGTCATTCGCTTATTTGATAAGCTAGGAGAGTTGCAATGGGAAAAAATTAATTCCCTTTACCAATTTACCATTTACCCATGCCAACTGAAAATTATGCTGCAGCTAATGGCGCAGTTCCATCCCTCCAATCATGATCTGCTCATAAAAGTCCTTAGCATAAAATACATCTCTCCATCCACTCACCTCTTCATACGAATCCCAGTTATAATTGGCACTTCCAATTGCCACGTTAATCAGTTGTTCGGGCTCAAAGATACCAACTACCTGTTCATCCAGGACTTTGAAAAATCCTCTCCTAAACTCACTGAAAACATCATGCACTGATTTGTTGAATATGTAATCCACGTATTTGTCAACAAAGTCTTTCCTTTAAAAAGTAAAAAAAGAAGCCTGACTTTTTTTCCCCAAGAAATGAAATTCTTAAATAACAGAAGTTGGCCTTTTAATAAATTTATCGAGGTTCAGAATCAGATCTCTTTTGGGAAAATTCGGTTAACATTGTTCATAAATCTAAAACTATCTGTTTATATTTATTTGTTAATGTAATAAATGTTCACTTTATTAGATATTTAGAAGAATTAATTGGGACTTAAGGTAAGCCTTGGTACCACAAGGCAAAAAATGTATACATGACTGAAATTTTATAAAGAAAAAAAGAAATAAAGACTAGACTTGTTGCATTTTAGTTAGCTATGTTTCTCTCTTCTCCCCATTTTTTCCCCAAATTCTCATCATACAGTAGTCCTTGAGTTATGACAGCAGTTGGGACTGGGATTGCCATCACAAAGCACTGTAGTTGTAGAGCAGGAGTGTCAAACTCACAATGTCACGTGACGTGTTGTGACATATCACACCTTTTTTTCCATTACTGGAGCTGGGGTGGACGCGGTTTCGGTATGACGCATCTGGCCAGTGGGCTGGCAGTTTGACACCCCTGTTGTAGAGCATGATGCCACATGACTGCATTGCTTAGCAATGGTAATCCTGCAGTTCCAGTTGTTGTAACCCCAGCACCTCATGGATCCTTAAGCAGGAAGAATACTGGGTAAGGAGCATGGGAATGAGTGCCACAAGCAAGCTGGCATCGGGCACAAGTGGGTGCTGGGGAGCGTGGGCAAGCTGGCAAGGGCTTTGGGTGGGTTTTGTGTAGTGCGTTGGGGTGGAGAGGGATGTGGGCAGGTGCTGGGGAGAAAAAGTTGTGGGAGAAGCACAGACTTGCGACCTTCTCTGCTAGATTCCCGTTGACTTTGCTTGTGGAGAAAGTGGCAGGGAAGGTTGCAAATGATGATCACCTGATAGTGACTGGCTGTGATGTAATCATGAGCCAGGTGCCTGGGTAATGGTCAAAAATGACAACAGGGATACTGCAACAGTCACAACCTTGTGTCAGAAGTTCCCCTTTTTCAGTCCAGTCAGAATTTTACACCATTGCTGAATGAGAGGGCTACCTAAAGTATAGTTTAGATCTGAAGAATTTTTTTAAAAAAATCCCATAGAAATTCAAAAACTTTGGGAATCTTGGTAACTGAAAGTTTAAGAAATTATTCGATTCCTACATAGTGCTTTAGTAATGTCTTGAACTATGATCTCACATTACTTCTAACATCACTGACCATGATGTTCAGAATCATCTGAACTGTAATATAATATGTTTGGAGAGATCATTTTAAGAGTCATTGATACATACTTATTGGCATTGTTTACGGCTGTCAAAATGCCATTTTCAATCAGGTCTATGTCCACGCCATCCCAGGAAATCTGAAAAATAAAGTTGCTGCATTTTAGGGAAAAGTGTCGAAACTAAAATCAATTTGTTAGTATAGCCTCTGCACTGAACAGTGTTCAAGACTTTCTATTTATGGGATAGTTGACGTCAGTAGTTTCAGCCAATGAAGCAGCTATGAATAATGCTTTGACTGATTCACACATGGTCTCAAGTCATGGTTTCCCATTACTGCATTTTACTGAATAACTAAGTAGACTCATACAACAATCCAACTTTATAGCAAGGTTGCAAACTGGTATAAAGGCTACACCATAAACAAATCATCTTAGGATTTATGTTGTGTGAATCAGTTTCAACCTTTAGTGCCTCTTCTCTGGAGGACCCAAGGGTATTTGCAGGATGTGGTAAATAAAAATGTGATGCACATAAAAACCAAGCTGAGCTTGGTGCCACCATTGGTGCCATCTTGATATTTTTACCACACCCTTGGAAGACCACCTTCTTCTCAAGACAAGATTCAGAATGATGTCTCTAGCATCACTCACCTATTTATTCCAGCTTATTTGTTCACTCACAGCAAGATAAATGTTTCCACCTTTTAACTGATTTTATTGGTAATGATTTTCTTTCACGTTTAGCCTCTATTCCAGGTTATGAAACATTTGAGGAAGAATCATGAAAGAATGCAGGGTACTCACAGAGTAACATAGCTGAAACATGTCTTCAAAATCATCATGTTCGTAATCAAGAGCTGCCTGCAAACATCTTGATAACAAAAGGAAACAAAATATTATATGAAGTTCTTTCAGCAAATATTAAAATATTACCAATCCAAAATACATGCTGAAACGGGTTTCACATTTTTATAAGTATCAGAAAAATGAACAAGATCCCTAGACCAGTCCATGCAATCATGAATAGACTCAAGAGATGAAGAGAAAAAAAGCAGATAGACCTCAATCCTTTCCTTCCTCTACAAGATTGACTTCTTGCCTTTGGTTTATCATAGAGAGCACTTTCTCTGTCAGCCATTAGAGCTATGTAAATGGGAACAGCAGAACAATCTTCTTTATTAGTTTGTTATGACAACTCAAATCAAGAGAAGCCTCTTACTGGGCAAGGGATGAGGGGAGAAATGTCAAATGATTTATTGATCTCTACACCTTGGTTAAGTCATCTTAAACCACATTCAGATGTTAGGATCCCATTCCTTTTGGCAGTCTATTAAACCCATTCTGTGAAACACAAACATGGCTTTGTAAGTTGTAGGGTGAATGCAACAACTGGACAACTTAACTGATCAGCTAAGATTCAACATCCCTAGTAAATTGATAGAACTGAATTCATTTACCCTCCTACGACAGGGCTTAGCTCTTGCAGATCACTGAGAGTTGGTTTCTGGTTCAGCAGCTTTTTAAAGAGGGCAAGTGGGAAAGGTATGTAGGCAGTCACTCTGTTGGCTATTGAGAGTCCACAGAGAATCCCAAAAAGGTAATATTTATTCTTCTCCACTGAAGGCTGCAAGAACACAAGATTACAACAACAGAACATCACTACAATTCCCAACATGCACAATCAATGCTACAGATTACTTTTGCAATATTTAAAGGGACAAATGGGATAAATAAATATCTTATAGTAGAAAGATGAAGACTACTATTAGACCATATAGCGTATGAAAAATAGAACAGAATAGAGTAGAGTACAGTAGAACACAAGAGAAGAGAAGAGTTGGAAGGGACCTTGGAGGTCTTCTTGTCCAACCCCCTGCTCAGGCAGGAAACCCTCTACCATTTCAGACAAATGGCTGTCCAATCTTTTCTTTAAAAGCTTCCAGTGTTGGAGCATTCACAACTTCTGGAGGCAGGTTGTTCTGCTGATTAATTGTTCTCACTGTCAAGAAATTTTTCCTTAGTTCCAGGTTGCTTCTCTCCTTGATTACTTTCCATCCGTTGCTTCTTATCCTACCTTCAGGTGCTTTGGAGAATAGCTTGACTCCCTCTTCTTTGTGGCAGCCCCTGAGATATTGGAACACTGCTATCATGTCACCCCTAGTCCTTCTCTTCATTAAACTAAAGCTTATTTAGTTGTACTTTCATACTCTAAGGTAAAGGTTCCCCCGCACATGCGTGCTAGTCGTTTCCAACTCTAGGGGCCGGTGCTCACCTCCGTTTCAAAGCCGAAGAGCCGGCGCTTGTCCGAGGACGTCTCTGTGGTCATGTGGTCGGCATGACTAGACGCCAAAGGCGCACGGAACGCTGTTACCTTCCCACCGTAGTGGTCCCTATTTTTCTACTTGCATTTTTACGTCCTTACTCTACTAGAGGCTATTTTATTTTTACCCTGTTTTTTATTATTTTTATAATTAAGCCAAGGTGATGAACGTAGCTCCTCCTCCTCCTCCTCCCTAGTCCTATTTTTCCCACCACAACAACCCTGTGAGACTAGCTGGGCTGAGAGGGAGTGACTGGCCTAAGGTCACCCAGCTGGTTTTCATGCCTAAGGCAGGACTAGAACTCACTCTAATTTCTAGCCTGGTGCCTTAACTATTAGACCAAATTGGTATTCTGGCTTTTCTCTGCACCTAGAAATCAAGACCTAATAGCAAGCGATCTTATGAAAGGTCTTGTCTCTTGCTGCCAGACCTCTTATATTTTCCTGCAGGAATATCAGCAGAAAACCTACTGTCAGATTAGCGTCCTTTATCAAAGTGCAAATTGCTGAGAGGCTAAATGTCTCCTTTCATTCAGCTCAGGTTTTACATTCCCTTAAGGCAGGGGTAAGCAACCTCGGCTCTTTTATGACTCATGGACTTCAACTCCCAGCTGGCTCAGGAATTCTGGGAGTTGAAGTCCATGAGTCATAAAAGAGCCGAGGTTGCCTACCCCTGCCTTAAGGCATCTTTCCCACACCTTGGGGCCTCAAGAGGTGTTGGGACTACTAATCCTCATAGTCCCTCAGGAGTTTTGCAGTTTTTCACACTAGTTCTCTGATGCATAAAAGACCAGATGTAGAAGTTGGCAAATCAAACTTGCACATATTTCCCCCCTTTAAAATCCAGTATCTCACCTAGGATCAACAGGGAAGTTTGAAGGTATCATCTTGAATTATGAGTCCATTTGAACTGAGATTGGGACAGATAAACTTACTGTGCTGCCACCATATGGTCATTTGGGAACTACAAAATGTTATGTTAATCTGTTATGCTAATCTGTTATGTTAATCTGTTCAGTCAATCCCTCTCATTTTGTGATGTACTTCCTCCTTCTTCTTAACCTTGAATATTCTTTCACTTCCTGGACACCATTACATGTGGCCTGCTCTCATGGTAGGACCATTACTGTCTTTGACCTTGAAACACCGTCCATTTCATCATCTACCACATCTTGTTGTCTGCTGTAATCTTCTCTGCATGCAATAAAGGTCCTCGTGGATGATAAGAAGGTAATTTTATGAGTTCAGCTATCTGGCAAAGACCGTCAGCAGTGATTGTATCTACTTATACAGGCCAGGCACAGGGGTCTCAGCAAAGGGATATATCACTATACAACAGTTGGAGTCAGAATACTTACCTTGGGAGGGAACCACATTGGGGAATTGTGTCCACAATACATAAACATTCCATATTTTGGCTGCACCACCTCCTCAAACACTTGTGAGAAGAATTCCACCAGGATACCTTTATCTTCATAACTAAGTGTTTCATTTTCAAATTGAACCTGCCAAAACAAGTAAAGAAGAAAGGAAAAGTAGTTCAAGGAACGTCTACGGAGATTCTCTGTCATCCAGGTCATGGTTGTCCCAAAGGTGCTTTTCTGAAAAGCAACTGGACTTTCTTGTTGTTGTTGCTTTGAAAAATGAAAAGAAAAAAAAATCAAGAAAGTCCAGTTGACATTTGGAAAAACAACTTTGGGATAGTTCAAGGCATCTATTGACTTCCCTGAGAGAAAACTGAGAGTTTCCATAGAAGCCCTCAAGCAGAGGTTAACAATTGTGCAAGCCTTCATCCAGCAATCTTATTTGTGTCCCATTAGGGAAATGATTGAAAGGAGATCTCAGATTGTCACATGAAGCTGCCTCTGAATGGTTCCCTACCACAATTCCCCTCCACCTGCTTCAAAAGCTTCTTTGCAAGGTTCCCCAAGGTTTCTGAACAGACTTGGGAGAATGCCCAGGCAATCCAGGCTTCTGAAAAAATTGAAAAAAGAAAGTGTGACAGTTTTAAGAATTGCATCAAAGAACTGAAACACCAACATCCTTTTTTCAGATGGACAAAGAAAGCTGAAAAACATTGGATTCCTTTGGTGAAGAGCA
This sequence comes from Vipera ursinii, assembly GCF_947247035.1. Lineage (NCBI taxonomy): Eukaryota > Metazoa > Chordata > Lepidosauria > Squamata > Viperidae > Vipera > Vipera ursinii. The sequence goes on from NC_139521.1 coordinate 65,033,449, forward strand.
GAGAAGCTCTGAATTTGCAGAAAGTCGAAAGCATTTCTTCCATGGTCTTGGAACTTCCTACAGCCCTACCTAGTGTAAGCAAAATAACAGAACAACAGATTTGGAAGGGACCTTGGAGGTCTTCTAGTCCAACCCCCTGATCAAGCAGGAAATCCTATAGCATTTCAGACAAATGGTTGTCCAATCTTTTTTTAAAACGTCAGTGTTGGAGCACCCACAACTTCTGGAGGCCAGTCATTCCACTGATTGATTATTTGTTCTGTCAGGAAATTCCTTAGTTCTAGCTTAGTTCTCTCCTTGATTGGTTAACCACCTTTAATTTAAATTAAATAATGAATCAAATTTAATCGACTGTAAGATATTGCCTAAAGATTTAGAGGTGCTCTGACTGAAGTTTTCAATCCTGCTAGAAAGGTCAATTCAAAAGTAAGCCCCACACAATTCAGAGGCAAATGTCCCTTGTCTATAAGAAAAACAAGGTGGCGTAGTAATTAAGAGTATTGAATTGTCAATGGAAAACTCAGGCTCCACCCATTCAGCCATGGAACTCATTGGCTGATTTTGGATTCACCACTCAGCCAAGGTATTCCACTGCTGCTGGGTGCAGAAAAAATAGGGGTGACCTTCAACCTGCACATTGTCTCTAGCTTCTTAGAATAAAAGCAAAATACAGGTATACCCTTTACTTACAACTGTTCATTTAGTGCCATTCAAAGTTGTTGTGACTTACGACCATTTCTCCCATTTATGACCATTGCAGCATCCCCACAGTCATGTGATCGAAATTCAGATGCTTTGCAACTGGCCTGAATTTATGAGGGTTGCCCCAGAATTATGGGATCACTTTCGGCGACCTTCTGACAGGAAAAGTCAATGGGGAAGCCAGATTCACTGAACAAACTGTGTTACTAAGTTAACAATTAAAACTGTGGCAAGAAAAGTCATAAAGTGGGGTAAAACGTACTTAACAACTGCCTTGCTTAACAACAGAAATTGTGAGCTCAGTTGTGGTTGTTAAGTCGAGGACTTTCTGTATAACTGTTGTAGAAATAAATAGTGAGTAAACAAGGACTTTGCGGATAGATTTTTTTTAAAAAAAAAGCAGTTCCAATTTTTAAGACTACGCCAATGAGTTCTCATATTCAAGGCTGAGGTAACCCTGCATTGGCAAACCACAGAGAGCTCACCATCAGATGCTTTTTCAGGTAGACGTCCTCCATTATACTAAGCTTGTGCCAGGTGTCTTCAACGAGAAAATGGCGTCGCACTCTCAGAGGAAAAACGGGAGGTTCTGGAAGGTCACTAGTTCCCAGCATTCGATTGTGAACCAATTCAAGCCAAGCTTTCAATTTTAACCCCTGGAGAAGTCCAAAGGGAAATAAATAAAAAATAAAAATAAAATAAACAATTTCCTTTTTTTTAACATGGCAGAAATGTAAGGAAATCAAAGGAAGCCTTCTTTTAAGGCAATTTTGATGGGGTGTTTATATTTAAGTATTTTCTCCCCAAATAACATGGTTTTAACAAATGTCTCACTTAGCAACAGAAATATTGGGCTCAGTTGCGGCCGTAAGTCAAGGACTACCTGCTCTCATCTACATTCCCTTCTTTTGAGAAATAAGATGACTATTTCAGGATTCCCAACATAGTATACAGTAAGGCACCGATACGTTTGCTTTTTGGGGACCAGCAGACCCCACCCTCTTTTCTAAATTTTTAAAAATATTATTTTCACATTTTAACAATTTGGGACACTACAAAGCAAAGCATCAGCCTCCAGAGTTATCTTAATTTCCAAAATAGCCTTAGAATCTCACATTCTCATACAGTGAATGATAGTAGCTCCTGTTACGCTACTACTACATACAGCACATGTTGGAAGCACCTACCAAGGCGCTTCCAGGTTGAAAGGATTAGCTGGTGACATCACTGTTGCCCAGGGAACACCCAAGAAGGCGCATTTCATGTCCCTGGTATTTTCCCACCAAAGTGGTACCTATTTATCTACTCGCATTTGCATGCTTTCAAAGTGCTCGGTTGGCAGGAGCTGGAACAAACTAACGGGAGTTCATTCCATCATGCAGCTCGCGCTCTCGGGTTTTGAACTGCCAAACTAACTATCTATCAATCTATCTATCTATCTATCTATCTATCTATCTATCTATCTATCTATCCATCCATCCACATACACACACATATATACATATACATACACACACACACACACACACACACACACACATATTATATACATATATATATATATATATTTCAAATGTTAACTATTTAGATTACCTTGCTAGGCCCCAAACATGGGGCAAATCTTTATTTCCTGTTTTCAGCCTATCTTGAAGGCTATCAAACAGGCAGTAGTCACACCGGACAATTCATATATTTGTGTAAATTACTAACAAAGAATTAAAGGGAAACTGAGATGCATTTCTGACTCCTTAGTCGTCCTCAGTTTACACAAATATATGAATATATATATATATATATATGGGACGCGGTGGCTCAGTGGGTTAGGACGCTGAGCTTGTCGATCAGAAGGTCGGCAGCTTGGCGGGTCGAATCCCGAGTGCCGCGTAGCAGAGTGAGCGCCTGTTACTCGTCCCAGCTTCTGCCCACCTAGCAGTTCGAAAGCACGTAAAAAATGCAAGTAGAAAAATAGGGACCACTACGGTGGGAAGGTAACAGCGTTCCGTGCGCCTTTGGCGTCTAGTCATGCCGGCCACATGACCACGGAGACGTCCTCGGACAAGCGCTGGCTCTTCGGCTTTGAAACGGAGATGAGCACCGGCCCCTAGAGTCGGAAACTACTAGCACACATGTGCGGGGGAACCTTTACCTTTACCTTTATATATATATATATATATATATATATATATATATATATATATATATATATATATATATATATATATATATATATATATAATTATACTATCTTGAATGGCTAAAAACGATGGCAATGGGAAACCCACCCACCCCCAGTTTATCTTGTGGCCCAGAGTTTTCTTGTGACTAGGCACAGAGTGCAGCAAATATGTGTGAACAGGCAAACCTCCTTTGAGGCACTCCTGTGCTCTCAATTGCCAATGTCAAAAAGTGCAGAAAGGGTCTAAATGATTGGGAACTCCCGGGATAGTTCCATAATTCAAAGCTTGCACGAGCCTTCTATTTTTTTTTCTAATAACGGTTCCCTTGAGAAGCTGCAAAGCTCTCTGGAAATGGGTATATTTGATTTGATTTGAGGGAAACTGCCCATCCCTTGATTGCTCTCAAAAGGCTAAAAGGCTGGAGGCCTGCCGATTTCCAGGGGAGGAGAGATTATTCCATATCGCATTTTGAATGCTGCAAAATATAAACAAACAAATACATAAATTGGGGGCCTCGTCCAGCAATATGCAAGGGGGCAGAATGATTGAAGGCTGTAAGTCAAGGTTTCTGAAACTTTGGCAACTTTAAGATGTACAGACCTCAATTGCCAGGATTCCCTAGCCCGCATGGATGGCTGGGGAATTCTGGGAATCCACACCTCTTAAAAGTTGCCAAGGTTGAAAAATACTGCTCTACACAAATGGCATGCCCACCCCCACCCTCCACTCCGAAAGCAAATTCCTGATCAGTCTTTTCCCAAACTGACAAATTTCCGCTTCTCTGCCCAAAGCCATTTTTTTTCTGCACTGGAAAAAAATGATTCTTTACCTCTTGTGCAGCCAAGGATCCGTAATAAAGGATTTCCCTCTTGGTTGACACATTGTAGATGAAAGGAAAATGGCAGAAAGAGATTGAGCGCTCTTCTTCCGGGATATTCTGCATATTGTAAGGAAAGGTTTCCATCGTTTGAAACAAAAGAATAAATATCTCGTGAAACCTTCTTCACTTCCCAACTGCCTTTGTCCCTTTGCCTTCCAAACCACATCAATATACTTTTTTTTTTCTCTTTTCTGCTAAGAAAAGAATGTACGTAACAGCTAAACTGCTCAATGTGGAATTCGACTGTTTTCTAATTTGCCTTCAAAAATAAAAACAATGAACCATCTCTCTAAAAACAAATCTTTATGCTTGGGCACAATTAGATAGCTACTCTAAAGGGAAAAAAATCACAATGGAACTGTTCACAATGCAACAGCAAAGACAGTCCATTTCACCTCTTAGGCAAGGTAATATGTCAGATACGCAGAGACAATGAATGTTTTCACACAGTCAGTGATAAAAACACAGCAGCAGTTCTGATCAATGCAAAACTTAAAAACAGATGGAGCCAGCAACAACACTTTATTAAGCGACAACTTTTGACACCATTCCTAGCTTTGTCATGAAATAATCACAGCTTCTCATAAAGAGAGAATTGCTCACCACAACTCTCCCAGAAGAAAGGCTTTAAGGCATGCAGTTACATATCCATTGGGTTACCTGTGAAATGAGTCAGAAACCTAGTACAAATAAGAAATGTGTAATTTCTGTTTTAGTTCAGGCAAATTATGGGATTAGGAGCTGCATGGAAACCATCTAAAAGTGTCTTGAAAAGAGCTTTAAACATTGATATTTAATAATACCATTTTTGTTCAATGAAATGTTCTTCGCATAAAATGTATTAGATTCCTTAAATTGATAATTGTCCAATGCACTACCTTGCTCAAACCCACTGCCATTTTATAAGTACTCGCTTACATCGTTCTTAGATTTTCAAGCCAACCCTAAGGTAAGAAAGTTCTCAGTGTACTGCTTGTCAGTACACTGAGCAGATTAAAATTAATTTAGTTTGTAGTTTGCTAATCCCCAGGCTAGTTTACAAACCATGATGCCAGGGTTCATCTAACACAGGGGTGTCAAACTCAATTTCATTGAGGGCCACATTAGCATTGCGGTTGCCCTCAGGGGGCGGGTGGGTGTGGCCTGGGTGGGTGTGGCCTACTGGGTGGGCGTGGCTAGAATGCGTATGGCCTACTGGGTGGGCATGGCCAGCTCTACATCGTTCGCATCAAGGGTGCCTATGGGGGCCTGGGCAGGAGTGGGACAGATCTGAGGGTCTCTGGCAGGAGGAGGGTCTCTGGGCCAGGGCCAAGGCAGTGGGGGCCGTTCCCTCACTGTTTCCAGGATGGGTTCGCGGGCCACATGAAACCACTTCACGGGCCAGATCTGGCCCCCGGGCCTTGTGTTTGATATGTCTGATCTAACATGAAGTGTTAGTACCACTTTATAATATCTTGCTAAGACTACACTTAGAACATTGCATCCAGTCTGGGTTGCCATAATATGAAAAAGATGCTGAGACTTCTAAAAAAGAGTGCAGAGAAGAGCAACAAAGATGATTAGGGGACTGGAGATTATAACACATGAAGAACGGTTGGAGGAACTGGGTATACTTAGTCTTGTGAAAAGGAACAAGGATGACATGATAGCAATGTTCAATACTTGAGGGCCTGCCACAAAAAAAGAGGATATGTGTGTGTGTGTGTGTGTGTGTGTGTCAACCTATTCTCCAAGGCTCCTGAAGGCAGGACAAGAAACAATAGATGGAAACTAATCAAGGAAAGAACCAACCAAAAAATAAGGAGAAATTTCCTGACAGTTAGAACAATTAATCAGTGGAATGGCTTGCTTCCAGAAGTTGCTCCAATACCAGAGGTTTTAAGAGACTGGACAGCCATTTGTCTGAAATGGTATAGGGCAGGGGTCAGCAACCTGAAACAGTGAAAGAGCCACTTGGAACCGGTTCCCTCACAAAAGGAAAAACTGGGAGCCGCAAAAAATGTGTGCACATGCGCATACATGCACGCATGCGCAGAACAGGGTTTGACTGAAGAGTGGAGCCAAGGCGAGATATGCACCTACCGTGCATATTTGAATTGATTGGTTGAAATTTTTTAGTCCCACTTTTTTTTTGGACTGCACATGGCAGAGGACTGGGAGCCGCGGGAGATGGCTGAAAGAGCCGCATGCGGCTCCGGAGCCGCGGGTTGCAGACCTGTGGTATAGGGTTTCCTGCCTGAGCAGGGGGTTGGACTAGAAGACCTCCAAGATCCTTTCCAATTCTACTATTCTATTCTAAACCAAACCACATTATGGATTAGTGTGGTGTTTTAACCAAAGTTTCTTGCCCAAAGAAACTGAGGTGAAATGTTGAATAAAGCAAGAACATATTCCAATTAGTATATGCAAGGACATTTCACTTCTGTCCGAGCTTCATGAGCTATAGTACTTTCATTCTACAGAAGGCCAAGAGACCGTGAAAAATGATACTTACATTATTTGCATCCTGCCACTTCCATCTCCAAAAATCTTCTTCTATTCTAATTTTTTGAGGAATTTCATCTATGCAGAAGGTACTTGTTTGCAGTCGGCATGTAGCCTTCACGTTGATCTTGAAGGAAAATATTTATAGGTCAAAGCCATGGATTTTATATCAAGAGGCAGGACCAACTCTTCACCATCACTTTTGAGTGACCAGACATACCTTATACAGCCTTTTAAGCACTTTGAGGGTAGGATTCCATGACTTTGCTTGGGGAGAAAGGTTGTAATAAGGCAACATTGCTGACACCCATGTCTTCAACATTTGAACTATTTGCTCTAAAAATGGCCCTGGCAACAAGGACCAATAATTTTCTGAAAGAAAGAAATTTTCAAGTCATTAAAAATATAGACAGAATCAATCGTACACTAAGGGAGCCAAACTGATGAAAATCCTTGACGAGGCTACAGAAGAAATAAGCAATATTTTGATGAGTAGAAAGCCAATCTTAATTGTAGTCTGGATTCCAAGGTTAATGTCTATAGGAGAACAACAATACACAAACTACTCTGAAGTAACCGCTTGTATTCAGGTAGTCCTTGACTTACAGTTCACTTAGTGACCGTTCAAAGTTTCAACGGCCCTGGAAAAAAGTGACTTATGACCATTTTTCAGCTTACTACCACTGCGGCATCCCCATGGTCACGTGATCAAACTTTGGACAGCTTGGCAACTTGACTCATATTTATGACGGTTGCAGTGTTCCGGAATCATGGGATCACCTTTTGTGACCTTCTGACAGGCAAAGTCAATGGGGAGAAGCCAGATTCTCTTAACAACTGTGTTGCTAATTTAACAACACCTGCATTGATTCAACTTAACAACCGTGGCATGAAAGCTCACAAAATGGGGCAAAACTCAATGAACAAATGTCACACTTTACAACAGAAATTTGGGGCTCCATTGTGACCGTACGTCGAGGGCTATCTATAGCTCTTGGTTTCTTTGGCCTGACATTAATCTTGCCAGACTGAAGCACTTATCTGCACAATTATTAGATATACCCAGTGAACTGCCAGGATGGGGTTCATCTTCCCCCTTTTTTGGCCTACCAAAGATTCCAAGCTATGTTGTCCCTTTGCTCCCTGGAAAACAAATCCTCTCTCATGCAACTCTGGACTACATTCCTCGTGACTAACTTGCACCTAAGCTATTTGAGGCTTTACACACCACACACACACACACACGTATATAGGTCGTCACATTTTAGGCTTTCTGCAATTTTTTGGATGTCCTCAAGGGCTTGGTTTTGAAAACCACTGAAAACTTGGCTTTGTTCCCTGGTCTAGGAGTAGAGTGGCTTTTGATCTCTTTTTTGTCTTTTCCTTCTGGGGAGTTTTTTGAGGTGTTGAGTTTCTCATTGCAGATATTCTGGAGTTCCTCATTTTCTTTCTTGTTTTATTTTATAATGGAAGTCACACCAGGTTGGATTGCTTCAAAGTTTAATGAAACAAACAAACAAACATTTAAGGTTTGTCACACAGAGAATACACTACTTATCCTGGAGGGCAAGATCAGAACCAGTAAGATGAATCTACAGGGAAGCATTAGTCAGAGCCATCAAACAATGGATACATTGCCTTATGAAGAGACAGATCCCCCTTCTCTGGAGGAGTTCAAACATAGACTCGACAGCTACCTTGGATTCAACAATCTCTGCGATATCTTCTATGTTTATGGCTCTGCTGCTTTTGCTGAGAAAATGTAGAATTCTTTTGAGCTGGGAGACTGAGGAATGTAATACATGAATGGGGGCACACAGGATGTGGGAAAAGAGAAAAGGAGAATTGTTCCAAACTCACCTAGAATGTTGGAAGAGCACTTGCTCAGACCTGTGACAGCTTCTGCAAACTGTAAAGCTAGTGATGGTATCTTGTGTGCTCCAAGAGCAACACAGCACTCAGGCACCAGAAGAAAAACAGCAAGAGCTTCTTGGTGAGAAGAACTCCGGGGAAGAGCAGGGACGAGGTGGTTCAATAGAGAAGAAGAGATCTGTTTAAAAACAGTAGATATAGCTGGCTACAGATCTGTCTAGTTTCAGAAGAAAAGCAGATATGAAAAGAGGAAAGATGCATCAGTTGCTCTGCCCACTCCTTTATTTCAGCTTTTACAGTCCATTATGGTGTTGCGCCAGATTGCATCAGTCTTTACTTTGCCAGGACTGAACCTGTCTTAAGTGATAAGAGTATCAAGGATGCAGATGTAGAGGTGGTCAACAGTATTACGTATCTGGGGGTGCAGATAATTGGCCTCTCCACCCGTCATCTTTAGTGAAGCGTGCAAACCAGCGTCTCCATTTCCTGCATCGGATGAGGAGAGTGCATCTTTCTCCTTCTGTCCTGGCCACTTTTTACAGAGGCACGTTTTAACAAACTGCACTACTGGTTTGGTGGTAGCAGTGCCTCAGATAGAAGGTCCATACAGAGAGTGGTACAGACAGCTGAGAAGACTACAGGATGCTTGCTTCCCATTATTCAGGACACTGCTTGTAAGCGCTATGTGCTTAGAGCTCGAAGCATTGTTAAGAGTCCCCCATACATTCACTTTATGGTCTGTTTTTGTTCATCCCCTCTGGAGGAGGTTTCGAAGTATTTCCTGCAAGACTACCAGATTCTGTAACAGCTTTGTGCCCTATGCCATCCATCTGGTAAACTTGTAAGATTTCTTTTTCTCACCATGTACATGTATACATCCGAACTAGACTGTGTTGTTTCTCTGTGTCATAGAATATATGTGGATATGTGGGTATATGCAATTATTTCTTGGTCATATTTATGTAGTGTATGTTGGAGATGTTGATCTTTTGAGAGCTGTATGCAATGAAATTTCATTTTAATGTATGCTGATTAGTGTACATTTAAAGTGACAGTAAAGTTATTCTAAGTCTAAGATAAGATAGTGAAAGGGCTTGCCAAGCGACACCATTGTCCCATGATGTTGAGGTTGCATTGATCAGGTAGCAAGCCTTCTTTATGTAGCTCCTGTGCTTTAGATATTTCTACTACTAATAATAATAATTATAATTATAATTATAAAGTTGGAAGGGATCTTGGAGGTCATCTAGTCCAACCCCCTGCTCAGGCAGGAAACCCTATACCATTTCAGACAAATGGCTGTCCAGTCTCTTCTTAAAAACTTCCAGTGTTGGAACATTCACAACTTCTGGAGGCAAGTTGTTCCACTGGTTAATTGTTCTAACTGTCAGGAAGTTTCTCCTTAGTTCTAGGTTGCTTCATACATTCACTTTTTGCTTGGCTTTCCATAACTTTATTCTGCTGTGTTTTTAATCTTAGTTGGGTTGTGGCATCTGTTGGGGTAGGGGAAAGTTGATGAGCTTTTTCTTAATGTTGTTTTTGCTCTGGTGCACTCTATTTTGACATGGGCTATGGAATACATCAGGATAGGACATCTGTGTATAAAATCAGAGTTCCAATATTTTTCCAGTTCTCTTTCCATTAGACCCAGAAGGATAGTTTCTGGTTTAATCTTTATGTTCACTTTAAGAATTTTCTGCATTAATATATGAATCCTACTCCAACATTTCTTTGCCTTGTTACATGTCACCATAAATGATTTGCAGCAAATTCTTACAGAAGTTGCATTCTAACAGGAGATAATGATTATCTGAAGGCACCTAAAGCTGGAATGGGAAGCCAGGTGCTCTCCCTGTGTTCTAGATTAGAATTTTAGTTTTTTAAAAATCCTCTACTAGCTGTCAGGACAACCTTCACACAACTGGAAGTACCATTTAGGGAATCAGGATTATATACTAACCCATCTATGGATTCTCTCATCTGATCACAGAACAATCAACAAAGTGTCCAATAAGGAATAATCCCTATACTGAAAGAAAAATATTTTTTTCTTTACCTGCTGAGCAATCCAATCTCTCATAGTAAGCTCCTTCAAAACCTCTCTCGTTTCTTGCAGATCCACTGGGATATAATAGTCCATCGACACAGCAGGTCTAGGAGGAAAAATGGAATGTCCATTTTCTGAGGAACATCCAAAGCTCCATCACATGTGCCTTAATGCTATCATTCAGAAATTTTACACCGTGACTGCCTACATTATACTTCCCAGCTTTTGGGCTTCACATCTTTCAAAGAGAAAATTGACTTATCAGGATTTAAGGCTCTTCTTCAAATAAGCCACTGGGAGTATATTTACTTACCAACTTATAGCATAAAAAGGTAAAGATAAAGGTTCCCCCGCACATGCGTGCTAGTCGTTTCCGACTCTAGGGGCCAGTGCTCATCTCCGTTTCAAAGCCAAAGAGCCAGAGCTTGTCCGAGGATGTCTCCGTGGTCATGTGGCCGGCATGACTAGACGCCAAAGGCGCACGGAACGCTGTTACCTTCCCACCGCAGTGGTCCCTATTTTTCTACTCGCATTTTTATATGCTTTCGAACTGCTAGGTTGGCAGAAGCTGGGACGAGTAACAGGTGCTCACTCTGCTACGCGGCTCTCGGGATTCGATCCGCCAAACTGCCGACCTTCTGATCGACAGGCTCAGCGTCCCAACCCACTGAGCCACCACGTCCCTTTTACTTATAGCATAGACCCAGATAAAAAAACTGAAATAAGGACTCTATTCTCAGGCATCCAGGTCATGGTTGTCCCAAAGGTGCTTTTTCATGAGGCAACTGGACTTTCTTTGGTTTTTTGAAGACGTTTCGCTTCTCATCCGAGAAGCTTCTGCCATTCCCCACCATCCCGTCAGAGCTGAAGAAGCTTCTCGGATGAGAAGCGAAACATCTTCAAGAAAAACAAGAAAGTCCAGTTGCCTCATGAAAAAAGCACCTTTGAAATAAGGGCATGGGTGGGAAGGACAAATAACGTACAGTATTTTATTTCCTTTTATATAGTTTGGAGATGACGGGATGTCTGTTAGTGCAAGATTCAGAAGGGCCATGGCATGGCGGTGATTTTTTTTCTCCTGGTTTTCAGTTTTTTGAGCATAACAAGATTGAGGATGACTGCAATTTGTCTTCCAACTATCTGGCAGGATTATGGGTATGCAAGCAGCAGTGAAGTGGAAATACTTTAATAATCTCAAGAGCCCAGGGCCTTCATTTTTAAAGGTAATGGGACATTTTGTAGGCACAATGATTTGAAGAATTTGGAATGGATTTACATCGAAATCTTCATTCAGTCACAGAGCTAGCTTGTGAATTGGGTTCTTAACTACTCTGCAACCCAACTAACCTCGAAAAGTGGCTGGGAAATTACAATTAGTCTGGAAATATTGTCCTGATCAGATAGAAGAAAGGGAGCAGATAAATGCAATAAACCAACATTTTCTGCAGATATTAAATTCACTTGGGTTACACTAGTGCAGCGGTCCCCAACCTTTGTGGCTTGGTGGCCCAGCTGAGGGGGGGAAGAGGGCAACCAGCCCACATGAGCAGCAGGCCGATGCACACATGTGCAGCTCGACTTACACACATACCTGCCAGCCCATCACTTGTGTGTTGCACTGTGCATGCACTACTCACAGGGCCTAGTTGCAAACAGACCACAGCCCGGTAGTATGCCATGGGCTGGAGGTTGGGGATCCCAGCACTATTGAGTCAGGACTTGGAATTCTTTCCCAAGAATCCAACAGCACTGCTGCCTACAATGCATGCTACTCACCTTGTTTTTAAGAAGCTTGCTGTTAAGCAAGGAGGTGAGGAAAAAATTTCTTCTATCTCCCTACCAGAAAGATAAAAAGAAAAGCAATTAATAAAACACTGGCATGCCAACCCAGCTTTATACTTGCGTGGAAATAACTCCCACCGTGTCCAGCATGACTTAAATTACTTCCTTTAATTTATAGTCCGAATAAAATGTGAATCAGAAAATATAAATAAGAGTTCAACAACTTCCACGTAAATCTTGAGAAGGTTTACTTTCCACATATCTCAGTGTACAAATCTCGCATCCTATGCTTCTTTTCTTCTCTTTGGATATAAAATTTAGGGACAATTATTGTATCAGTAATAGTCAATTATGTCATATTGTGGCACTGAATGAAATACGATTGACAGGGAGCAAAACTGTAGGATATCACGCCTTCCAGATGTTGCTGAACTATAACCTCAAACTGCTCTTGATACGGCCAGTGATGAGAAATGCTAGGAACTTAAGATTCAACAATATCTGGAGAGCTACAAGTTCCCTGTAAAAAGAATGACTTTTTATGTACATTCAGAAATAACATTGGTCTTTGTTTGGAAAACTTGCACAGTGCACAACACCATAATTGCTCTGATTAACATTTGTTCAAGCTCCATTAACTTGATCTTATCCTTCACTGATCAGCTATCTGCTGGTAGGGTAGAAACAGACAGAACTTTACTTCTAATAGAATGTTGACCCATCCATCTGCTGGAGAACAGTTTTCAAGTTCAAAGATAAGAACAGGATGGAACATAATATTTTAGAGTATTTATATGCCATTCATTCCCTTAATGGCTCAAGAGTGCTGTAATGATATGTGGGAATGTGAGACAGGAAGAAGAGTCGCCATCTAGACCAGCAGTCCCCAACCTTTCCAGCTTGGCAGCCCAGTCTGGTGTGGGTGGGGGACGTGTGAGTGGCAGGCGCATGTGAAGCTCCATTCGAAGAAATGGAGCTTTGCACGCAAGCCCAAGAGCCCTCTACTCACGGAAGTGGAGCTTTGTGCCCATGTGCAAGCTTGCCCACTGCTTCCACAAGTGAAGCTTCACACACGAATGTTTGCCCATTTCTCCCACAGCCTGGTTTCAAACGGGTAGTGGGCTGCGGCCCAGGGTTGGGGACCCCTGATATAGATGACAGTCTAGCAGCTGAGCTTGCAAAAGGAATGGAGGCATGGCAAACAGAAGAGTTGGAAGGAATCTTCTTGCTCAAGCAGGAAACCTTGCAAGAAACAACTAGGGACCCTCCCTAATTTTAAGAGTCTAAAAGTGAGGGGAAGAGCTATGCACTTTTAGACGTGCAAAATTTTGCTTAATGTAACTTTACAAGAGATACTCCTCGGTGTGCTTCTTGCCTGACTACCACAAAGGGCTGATAAGTGCTTACAAAAATACAATTTTCCCATCAGAAACAGGCAATACAAGTAGTAACCTTTTAGCATCCTGCTGTGCTTCACTTCCTATTTCTGCTGACTTCCATTTCTCAATCAGTCCTCTGTCCAGCTGGCTGATCCTAGGCAAGGCTTCCAAAGAGGTGGTTGCATTAGCACATGCAGAAGCCTTAATAAAGAGAAACCCAAGTGAAAAAAATGTGGTTGCTATCTCACATAACCAATGCTTCATAATATAAACCTTTGAGATGGCTGAGATCCAGGGCTTTTTTTTTGTCATAGAATGCCCAGAACGGAGTTTTGGCACCTTTTTTGGATGGAACCTTGTAGGGTAGGCAAGGCGGGTTGTATGACGTGTGTGAGTTCTGGCACCTTTTTTTTTTTAACAAAAAAGCACTGCTGAGATCCTTGGTCAATTCTCATTCATGTTCCTGTAGAAAGTGGGAAATTTAACTTTTGGGAAACTATTATTGCAAGTTGACGATGCATATACTGGAACCACAGACTGAGATGCATTAATAATCCTGATCCAGACAGCATAAACTCCACAAAATGGATTTAAACAAATATTTATTGTCTAGGAATTCTAAGCAGAGACTTACTTTGCAGTAGATACATCTGGTCATATTCATATCTGTCCATTCTCACAGTTAAAAAGGAATAATTACCCATCTCAGATAGGCATGGTTACAAATGCCAATCTATGCGTGCATGATGCTTGATAGACAAAGGATTTTACAACCTGGGCACTAGCCAGGACTTCCTGTAATAAACTTTGAAGCCCCTCCCACTGACTAGATAAGATATAGAAACTGACTAACAACTAGACTACATTTCCCAGAGGCCATCTCTTAAAGAGACAGCATTTAACCCTTCAAATGCTAAACATTCCAACATAGTTCTTTTAAGGATACAGCTTTTAACCCTTTAAATGCTAGATGCTCTAACACAGTTCTTAATTCCTAAGCTAGCTATATAATGGACCAAATGGCTATATACTGGTCCAGCACAATGCAACTTTGGGGAAACTATCATTGCAAGTTGATGAATTATCCAAATGTCTAGAGAAGAAATTTTCATGTGCAGTCTAAAAACACATTTCATTTAGGCAAGTTGGTACTTATTAGAATAGCTGCATTTACAAAATACAGGTAGTCCTTCATTTATGGCTGTAAATGAGCCTGGCAATTATGGTTGTAAAGTGTGTCATCATGTGACTGACCTGATTTTATGAACGTTTTTGTGGCAGTCATAAAGCGAACCTATAGTTCGCTATGGGTTTTGTTATGTTTTTGTCAGAAACCAGAAATAAATGCCTGTTTCCGGTAAAAACATATAAACATCATAACTAAAATGTGGTCATATGACCATTGGGGAGTACACCTTTTAATTTCAGAACTGGTCATAAATAGCTTTTGGGAGAGTCCTTCATAACTCTGATCAGTTGCTAAGCAACCGCTCATAAGTCAAGGGCTACTTGTACACACAGATGCAGAAAGTTCTTTGCAGATATTGAGTGGGTTCACATATTGTGCTAAGCCCATAGTATCCATCTTTCTCTGGGCCAAGAACTACATAATGCTATTGAATGAGGAGATGGTCATTCAAGAAATCATTTACAATTTTGTATGTTTAAAATTAATTTTTTTTAATGTGATTACTTTCCAGTCATATATTTCAATTTTTCCATCTTCTGTCTCATTAAGCATTTTTTGGTAATTGGGGGTCCTCTGCAGAATGTATCCAAGGCTTTGGGGGATGCATTGGACAAGTGATCAGGACATATCATATGAACTTCTAAAATGGATTGTTCGGCTTTTCTCTTTCTAAATTGTGCGAATTCAGTCCATGTGGACTGTATCATAGTTCATGTCACAACAGACTTGGTGATCCCAAATGATGATCTATATACAATGAATTATGCTTGAAAAGACTTAAACTGGTGTGTTTACTCAACCATTATTCTAGAGGACACAGAAAGGACTGATTGAAAGTGTTTATTAAGTATCTAAATTTGGGTCCAAGACAGGATCAAACTTCATGATTTTAGTTATTTTCCTAATATTAACATATAGTGTCTTTACAACATCTTCTATTTGAAGTGCTACAAAGTCTACTATTAATTTAGCATACTGATGGTTTGATAATGACATTGAAGTCTAGATAGTTTACAAAAGAAATAAAAAGATTACCTGAAATATATTGACAAAGCTGACATATGCTCCAGCAAAAACCTGGACTCCCAATAATTCTACAATGATATGAAAATAAGTGTATTATTATTATTATTATTATTATTATTATTATTATTATTATTATTATTATTATTATTATTATTGTTATTGTTATTGTTGTTGTTGTTTGCACAGATGTTATTATTATTATTGTATTAAGTACAATATTTCTGTAATTTCTTCTCCTTTCTTTCTCTTGGGATTTATAGTATGGAGGTGCTTCTGAAATTTCCAGAAGAAATTCACCTGCATCTTGTAATTGTTTTATCCCTCAAATTTCTTTTTCTTCATTAAACTTTCTAACATAACATGCAGAAGTTCTCATTCTCCACTAACATTGATCTATTTTCTTTTCATGATAAACAGGAGAATATTGTGCTCACCCCAATCATACATTAATTTTGCAACCAAAATGTTGTGCATATTAAGAGATTTTACAGAATTTACTGCATTAAAAAAACCCTTTATTTTGCTTTCACTGATCAACGAATTACAAATTTATACAATTCTCTATTTCTACCCTCCTGCCAGCTGATTAAAATGTAAGACTCCTAAAATTACTACATCCTTTTTCTCTACCAGTATAATAAATGCACATTCATCTGTATTCTTCCCAATTTTTGTCAACTGGAGAGGCAGAATATCATGTTCTGAACTTCAAAAGCTGCCAGATAATCAACCCCCCAAATTATGATATTTGCTCTCTCAGAAATCAGAAAAAGCAGTCTCCTAATTCCCACATTTAAAAATTAACTCAGACCATGATAATATTGGGCTCCAGAAAGCACTCAGTCCTGGTTGGCACCTTAAGATCCTTTTTAACTTCAATTTATTTTATTTTTGTTTCTATCTGGCTCCTTTTACTGATGCACTTGCATTTTTAAACGCTACATTTTTATGCTTTTAACTGTACACCACCTAGAGTGACTCTGTGGATGAGATGGACATTATCTAAAACTGACAAATCAAATCAAGTAAAAATTAAGGTCTTGATTTAGGACAAAGTATAACCAGTTTTGAGTCCACCTTCAGCCATGGAAGCACATTGGGTGATTTATGTCTAGTCATTAAATCTCAACCCAAACCACTTCACAAAGTTTCGGGATGATCTTGATGATAAAACCCCCCTCCCCCGGAGTTGTGGGTGTACCACGTTAGGCTAAGAGTACGGCACAACACAAAAACCTAAAAAAATTTAACCCAAAAGAACTTCTGTAAATGTTTGATCAGAATGTCAAAAAGTTCAGCAAACACTGAATAAAATATATTCAATTCAAATCTGACTGTTAGGTGTCACTTTTCAAAGAGAATTAACCATCTGTTTTCAAAGGCGTGGAATGTCTTTAATGTGCTTAGATATGGCTGTATGTTGCCCTCCCCTGGCACATTATTGTATTAAGATTATTTTGGATTCTGGATTTGAAAAGGTACCATTAGGGCCCAGAAGAGCACTGATGTCAATACACTTTCTTTCTTCCTGTTTGCTATCCGATCCCGGACTTTCTGTGTCCTGCAGGAAACCACATCCAAAACACCACAACTGCCCAGGAGCAGAGAAACAAAGGGTGTGATAGCTGCAGAAAAAACAAAACACTGTCAGCTTCCCATATGAACAACTCTGCTTTATAGGTGTTTTGGATTGTTATGATTTAGAATAGCCACATTAATAAAAGTTCATTAAATATGCCTCAGATGTCATCTAAAGTTCCTGGTAGACCAACAGCCTCCAAAATGTTAGAACTGCTCAATGCACTTTAAACAGATTTTGTGTTTTTGCATAAGCTATATCAGTCTCCCTCAAAAACACATGCACAACCACTCACATAGATGTGGAAGGGAAGAGATGGTACGTACTTTCCACAGGACACTTGGGAAACTGGACCATCAATCTCATCGATTTTCTGAGGGCCAGCCTTTGAAGAGTTGTGTCCTAATTGTCCTGCACTGTCATCTCCAAAGGTGAAAACACAGCCACTCTACGAAGGATTTTAACAAATCAAGCACCATCAATTTTTCCCCCAGCCACATATATTAGTTTTATTATACATTTCTGCTACTATGTGTTGTTGTCTTGGAGAACATAGGTTATATTTGCAGGCAACTGTGCCCGACTCCAACTGCAGCAATCTCGTTTTGCAACATGGTCTTTTGCAGCAAGAAAAAAGAATCCACCAAAATAGTTTGAAGTTTCCCAACATCTTTTCTCCACCTCTCCACCCTTAGAGCATGTACGCTCATAGCTCTGATCCAGCAGGAACATTGAAAAATACGGAAAGGAAGGAAGACAGCAACATTAAAGCGTGAAACAAAGCTAAAAATGTTTCTAGCCAAAGAGAAAAACAAAAATATTCACCTATGCGCTAATGAGCAAATTCAAATCTCAGCCACCACAATGACCCAATTTAAATAAGGTCCCTATGGAGAAATATCTGAACATGTGTCTAATTGTTAAGCAGTTCTAGGTTCATAAGTTCTGCACACTGATAATGTAATTTGGTGGCTTCTGGCTTGCCTAGCATGTTGTGTGCAATCTGCCACTGTGATCTGCAAGTTTCACTTTACGGTTTAGCATTCTCTGTTAACCCTGATGTACTGTATTTGGTAAGCCATGATTTCAGAAAACATGGCTTGGTGCTAGTGAAATAAGTTATTGTCTCCATACTGCATTTGGCTTCCAAACCCATCCAACCTTGTGAAACCTCCTGCCACATGCAATGTAAAAAAGTGTATTATTGTGTCACTTGCAACAGAATAGTTGTCACCAAATAATTGCATCAAGAGCTGTTAGTTATGATGTCTACAGGGCTTTTTTTTTGTCATAGAACGCTCAGAACGGAGTTCCGGCACCTTTTTTGGATGGAACCTTGTAGGGTAGGGCAAGGCGGGTTGTATGACATGTGTGAGTTCCGGCACCTTTTTCTTTTACAAAAAAAGCACTGGATGTCTATATGGTTATTATCTTCACTGAATATTAGCAGAATATTACTACGTTCCTGGATGGGCATTTTGACTGTTGAGCCGGAATTAGGGGAAAACATAGAAAGTATTAATTGTGAATAGGTGCAGATGGCCTTGCTGTCTTTGGGCACTTGCAGAGTCATGGATACAGGCCCATCTTTGTTCAGCTGAATAAAAACGTAAAGCTTTATAAAGGCAACTTCTGTTTTCCCGTATTTCTTTATCAAGCAACTCCTCAGATCCTGCACAACATGATGAATGTTTTGGTGGTCTTTTGTTAGACCCTGTGGGAACAGAATACTGGACCTGGTAAGCTTCTGTCTGATATGGCTAAGTTTTTCTTACAATTGTATTACCATAGAGACCATGTCCGTTCCATCATTTCTTACATGTAGAACTCAAAGCTTCCTGAATATTCTACAGAACAATTCCCAATATCCAGTTAACAAACTGCTACTAACAATATGAAAAGTACGTTTAAAAAGAGAATACCTTGGTGAGCACAGCCGTATGTTTATCTCCACAGCTAACAGAAGTCACTTCAAGGCTTCTCAGGGCACCTACTGAGTAGGGTTTGAAGACCTGTTCTGTTGAAACGAAAACCACACCAGAATATTGTAACGTTTTACATGAATATTCCAAGAACTATCCCAAAGTTTATTAAAATACGCCATTATTTATTAAGTAAGCTACTGTGATTAAACTCATTAGTGTAACAGAAATTGAATTAAAGTAGTCACAGCAAGCTTTGAAAAGCCACTTTAGAGGTTTCCAAAATGTTTCCAAAATCTTCAGACTGTCACTGTTTTTGAAGTGAGGGACAAAGATGCTGGCTTGAGAAGCGGTTCTTTGTCTACGCCAGAAGTGGGCAGCAATGGAAACTTTATGACCTGTGGATTTCAACTCCCAGAATTCCTGAGCCGGCATGGCTGACAAGGGAACAAACATATGTTCAAGCCATCACTACCACTTTTTGTGCTCACATTCTACTTTGAACCCATCATTCAAACTCATAATAATTTTAAAATAATAGCCTTCATTAATTATGTAATAATTAATAATTATGCCAGTTATATATTTTAGATATTTTAATATTGTTTTAAAAATTGGATATGATGAATGTAACCCTCTTCTATCCTATGCCAGACATTTTTTTCCCTAAACAAAAATATATGCTTAAGGGATCAATCAAAGTCACCCTGCCTTATTAGATCATCTAGGGCAGGGGTAGGCAACCTTGGCTCTTTTATCACTTGTGGACTTCAACTCCCAGAATTCCTGAGTCAGCATGGCTGGTTCAGGAATTCTGGGTATTGAAGTCCACGAGTCATAAAAGAGCCAAGGTTGCCTACTCCTGATCTAGGGAGAAACTAAGTCCTATGCTAAAGAGGACCTATCCTATAGCAATCACCTAAAAGAATCAAATCAGGTCATCCAAAGTATCAACTGATTGGCTTACAAGTCTATCCCTAGAAGCTAACTCACACCCTACCCCTACCCTCCTAATCCTCTTTTGTTGAAATTTAATTCCCAAAAGTTAGCAAAAAGACTTCATGATATTGCAGTCTCAAGGAGTCTCTTTGTAAGTTCCCCAAAGTTAAGATATCCAATTTGTTAATAATGGTGATGATGATGATGATGATGATGTTGGAAGGTACCTTGGATGTCATCTAGTCCAACCCCCTACTCAGGCAGGAAACCCTATACCAGGGGTGTCAAACTGCTGTCATGAAAAAACTGCACCCACCCCATTGCCAGCAATGTGGAAAAAGCTCTGATATGTCACACGTCTGCCTTATACCATTTCAGACAAATGGCTTCCAGTCTCTTCTTAAAAACCTCCAGTGCTGGAGCATTCACCGCTTCTGGAGGCAGGTTGTTCCACTGGTTAATTGTTCTAACTGTCAGGAAGTTTCTCCTTAGTTCTGGGTTGCTTGTCTCTTTGGTTAGTTTCCATCCGTTGCTTCTTGTCCTGCCTTCAGGTGCTTTGGAGAATAGCTTGGCTCCCTCTTCTTTATACTTATGAGTCTTATGTTAAAACTCAGGTTTTATCCCAAAGGTGCTTTTTCAAGAGGCAACTGGACTGTCTTTGTTTTTTCTTGAAGATGTTTCGCTTCTCATCCAAGCTTTTTCAGTTCTGCTAAAGAACTGTTCTGCAGAACTGAGGAGGCTTCTTGGATGAAATGTGAAGCATCTTCAAGGAAAGGCAAAGAAAGTACAGTTGCCTCTTGAAAAAGCACTTTGGGGCAAGCATGACCTGGATGACTGAGAATCTCCATAGACTCAGGTTTTATTTTAAGTGAATCACCATTTCTAACTCATAGAAAATCATCACTGCTGATTTTCAGTCAGTCTGTCAATGCTTTAATACATTATTCTAAAAGCTTTAATTTTAAAATTTTATTTTATTTTTTGCCCAGCTTGGTGGGAACCAGTTTTATCCAGATGCAAGTCTACAGGGTCTTTTGCTGCTCTTAAGAATGTAAAAGGGAAAGATCTTGAACAGGGGTGTCAAACTGCCAGCCCATGAGCTGGATGTGTCACGCGGAAGCCGCACCCACCCCATTGCCGGCAATGGCAAAACTGTCCCAATACGTTGCGCAACATCACGTGACGTTGTGAGTTTGACATGTCTGATCTAGAACAAGGGATTTCTTCATCTATATAGATGCAACCCTTAGGTTTGGATCCTTTTGTTTATAAACTGAGATTATGATCATAATAAAAAGGAGTCAGTTTCTCTATCTCTTAAATTAAGACCCAGCATCAGGCAACCTTCAAAGACTTGGCAGAAATCCTAGTTGCCTTTCTGGACTCACCAATCAGGCCAGGATTTTTTTATATTTCCTTAAATGAACCACAAGTGGCCAACACCTGCAACATACTAAGACAAACATCATGTTTACAATCCACAGAGGCTGGGACATCAAAACATTTAAACCAAACCAAACATACTTTGGCTTAATATGTTTTAATAATGTTGTTAACTGCAGGTATCAGACAGACAAGGGAAATATATTACTCTAAAGACATGAAACCCGCTTTTACTTATTCACTGCATAAGACGTGCTTTGCAGGGTCAAAGCCTGATGTGATTTCTGTTTGACAGAACAAAATAAAGACATTTATTCAATGATTTACTGTTATTTTATTGTACATGATCATTGGATTCTTGATATTCCCAAAATTATTTTTTCTCTTCAATAAAAAGAGAAATAAGAGGAAGTAACCAAGCAGCATGGACACTCTTTCCTGGGATAAACTGAAGACAGATTTACCCAGGGGTAGGCAACCTTGGCTCTTTTATGACTCGTGGACTTCAACTCCCAGAATTCCTGAGCCAGCATGGCTCAGCTTGGAAACCTCTCCCTTTCCCCTCAGCATGGCTGGCTCAGGAATTCTGGGAGTTGAAGTCCACGAGTCATAAAAGAGCCAAGGTTGCCTACCCCTGGACTTACCTTTTGGAGTTCTCTGATTTAAACCCAACTGATGTGCATTGTTCCTTCCCCAGCCATAGACTACGCCAGAATGAGACAAGACAAAGCTGTGTGCTCCACCAGCAGCCACCTGGGCCACGGGGACGCCAGCAAGAGAGGAAATGTTACACGGAGTAGCTTGGGATGGAAGTCCTTTGCCAAGACCCAGCTGACCATGGATGTTCTGTCCCCATGAAAAAACTCGGCCACCTTCATTGGGAAAAAAAGAAGGAAAAAAACCCCACCATTACATTCATTAGAATATGAATTGTCAACTTGTTCTGGTAGACAAAGATCTACCGGCCCCTCAACTTTTAACATGACAAACATCTTACAAGTTTACCAGATTTCATGGATTATCAATTATCACACCCTCAAAATTGTATTTGTTCTCTCCTGAAATCTTGTAGATTCATGGAATGATTTTTGGTGGAATATCACAAAAACCATTCAGAGTTACCATGGATGCTTTTATGCTCAAAAGCTTTGCACTGCCATTTATTCTAAGTCAGGGGTCTTCAAACTTGGCCCTTTTATGACTTGTGGACTTCAACTCCCAGAATTCCTCAGCCAGGCTGGCTGAGGAATTCTGGGAGTTGAAGTCCACAAGTCATAAAAGGGCCAAGTTTGAAGACCCCTGTTCTAAGTAGAAGGACAGCTGTAAAGCTTTCTATTTTGTGGAAATACCTTCCGTGTCTCATTATCTTCTCTAAATGGTTGGGGCAATAGAGTTTCACACAACAACTACCAAGCTAGTAAATGCCAACATGTGCGTAGATCTGCATTCTCGCCTGCCTACAGGTAATCCTTGACTTACAACAGCTTGTTTAGTGACCATTTGAAGTTACAATGGCAATGAAAAGTAATTTATGTCTGTTTTGCACTTACAACCACTGCAGCATCCCCATGGTCATGTGATCAAAATTCAGATGCTTGGCAACTGACTCATACTTATGATGGCTGCCGTGTCCCAAAGTCATGTGATCCCCTTTTGCGACCTTCCGATAAGGAAGTCAATACAGAAGCCAGATTCACTTTACAACCATGTTGGTAACTAAATTACTGCAGTGATTCACTTAACAAATGTGATAACAAAGGTCATAAAATGGGGCAAAACTCACTTAACAAGTGTCTCACTTAATAACAGAAATTTTGGCTCAATTGGGGTCGTAAGTTGAGGACTCCCTGTATTTCAGGTTGACATCACAGAAGACAGAATTATCTGTTTGCAGCAAACTTTGCCTTCTAAATTCTGTATCAATCCAGATTTACAGTAATCTCTTAACAAATCTAGTCTTTGCCTAGTAAAATCTTACAACTATGAAGGAGCGTGTGTGTAGATGCACGTAATAAAAGATATTAAGAGAAAAAATGAGCTCCTTGCCCCCAACCAAAATAATTAAGCAAGAAAAAAGCAAAAATTCTTGCAATAGACAAACAAACAAATAAATAAACAAAACCTTATATTACCTTTAGTTAGTGCTATGGAGTGATAGTGTCCACAAGCAACTTGTATAACATTGTACATAGATAATGAATCTATTTTCCTACAGAATTTATCCAACAAAAAGAGAAATAATTCATTAGCAGTCAGGATACAGAATCACATATAAAGATTCTTGGCATGGGTATTACCATTTTTAATGGCTTTGTCAATTAATTAAATAATAGGATAAGCACTACAAAAAATTAACAAATGGTATTTTAATCAATAGTAAAGATTTCCAAATCTTAATTACACTAGATACATGCTAATTAGAGAAAAAAATACTGTAAATGATGACTTTTTGGAGTAATCCATTAATCCATTAAATCGTTTCTTTCTTTAGTTGCTATTTTAGGATGATTTTGTGCCACACTGATGCTGTTTGGTTAGCTGGACTGTAACTCCCATCATCCTTGGCAGGGTCTAAAGGGAGTTATAAACCACAATATTTCAGGGGACTAGATTAGGGAAAATAAGCTTTATTTTAAAAATAGAACAAATAATAAGATAGACTGATGAAGTAAACTGTGCATCATGAAAGTATGGTATATGTAAGAATAAATTGGTTATCCTTTAAGGCATTCATTCATTCATTTATTCATTCATTCGTCAAAGGCTAACATGAATAGGAGCTGTGGTGGTGCAGTGGTTAGAATGCAGTATTTCAGGCTTATTCACTGCTCACTGACAGGAGTTCGATCCTGACTGCCTCAAGGTTGACTCAGCCTTCCATCCTTCCGAGGTGGTTAAAATGAGGAGCCAGATTGTTGGGGGCAATATGCTGATGTTGTAAACTGCCTGGAGAATGCTGTAAAGCACTAGAGGACAGTATAAGTCTAAGTGCTATTGCAATATTGCTATTTTGCAAGGCTTCCTCAACTGTCTAAAGAAGCATCAGAAAGCTTCCCATTCCAGGTATGGGAGGGATGTAAACCTGTTGCAACAACTCTTCCAAGTTTCTTATCCAGCAAGAAAGGAAACACCCTACCTCTATGAAAAGGAACATGCAGAAGGTCACAGATTCATTTCCTAACATCTCCCTCTTGGGTTTGGAAAGCTACACATTTATTCCAAGGGATAAATGCAGCACAGAACACATCTAGAAGAATGTCCCAAGTATACAATTAAATCAGGATTCAAATCTGTGTTTTCTTGACTAAAGGACTCCTATGCCCTAGACAAGGTTACTTGACAAAAATATGAATCAGTTACTTACTTTGGAATCAAAGAGTCCTCTAGTATTCCAGTGCCAAGCTGTCCAAAACCACCAGCTCCCCATGAAAATACCCTCCCTTGGTTGCTGATAGCCAATGAGTGCTCCTTTCCACAGGTTATGTAGGTGATCATCTGGGCTTCCAAGGCTTGGATTGGTTCTTTCCAGGAGAAAAAAGGACATTCATTTGCATGGTTATTAGAAGGATCTATTCTAGGGTCAACGAAAGACCAAATGCTGATCCTCACCCTGTTTCTCTGGTCTTCCCACTTTCTCTCCAGGGTAATGCAGGACACAGCCCAACACATTCCATATCCCTTGAGCCTGCTCTTACTTAAGTCTCAAAAAGGGTAGACAACATGACTTTCACATTGATGTAGCTAAGGATGAATTTATCCTGGGTCACCCCCAGGCTGGGAATGAGATGAGGGGACATGACAGAATAGAAGTGCTAACAGAAAGTTACAAATGCTGACTTCCATGGTCCACAGAGGTGTCCATTCTCATTGCTTTCCTCTTTTCTGCTGAAGAGATGTGGTTGAGCAGTAGTTAGCCATTTACCCCCACTTTATAGACCCTGCTGTCCAAGCAGAGCAGAGTCAGTTTCTCTCTTCTTTGGGTGTCTTCCATTTGTCCAGGGCAGGGGTAGGCAACTTTGGCTCTTTTATGACTCATGGACTTCAACTCCCAGAATTCCTGAGTCAGCCATACTGACTATGCGGCACTCGGGATTCGACCCGCCAAACTGCTGATCTTCTGATCGACAAGCTCAGCGTCTTAACCCACTGAGCCACCACAATTAGAGTAGTTCACTACATTGCACAATCCCTTGGGGCAGGTCTGTCAAACTGCTGGCCTATGGGCCGGATGCGTCACGCCGAAACCTTGCCCACCCCATTGATGGCAATGGGGAAAAAGTCCTGATACGTCACACGATGTCACGAGTTTGACATGCCTGCCTTGGAGCACCTCAATCAGAATCCTATAAAGATCCATCCATTCACTCAGCCATTTTGTCAGCTCTCCCAGCACTGCATGCTGTTGCTGGTTCTGCTCATCAATAAACAAGAACCTCCTTTCCTGAGCAGCCTTCGTTTTATTTCCAGCATCTTAGCCTCCATTTTATTTCCAGCATCTTACTCCAGGCTTTGAACTAGACATGGTTTTTGTCCCTCACACACTTCCTTTACATGAAAGGAAAAGGTCCTTCTGCCTGGAGGACAGTGCATTCAAAGTGTGCCCTCTGTAACACTCTGCCCTCAAAGAAATAATACTTGGTACATTCAATCCATCCTGTATTCCTATGATTTAATTCAGGGCTCTATAAAAGAAGCGGGACAAAAGATTGCTTCTACAGCAGGGGTGTCAAACTCAATTTCATGGAGGGCCGCATCAGCATTGCGGTTGCCCTCAAGGGGCCGTGTGGGTATGGCCTGGGTGGGCGTGGCCTACTGGGTAGGCGTGGCTAGAGTGCGTATGGCCTACTGGGTGGGCGTGGCCAGCTCTACATCGTTCGCATCAAGGGTGCCTATGTGGGCCTGGGCAGGAGTGGGACAGATCTGAGGGTCTCTGGCAGGAGGAGGGTCTCTGGGCCAGGGCCAAGGCAGTGGGGGCTGTTCCCTCACTGTTTCCAGGATGGTTTCACAGGCCACATGAAACCACTTTGCGGGCCGGATCTGGCCCCCGGGCCTTGTGTTTGACATGTCTGTTCTACAGAGACCCTTTTATAGCTAGTTTAAGAAAAGGGGGCGAGAGACGTGCAAGAATAAAATTGCTCACTTTTTCCTGTCTTTTCTTTTCCTATAGAGCTAAAAAGGGCAAAAGAGAGAAATAATAATAAAAAATCCCTAACCGAAAAAAACAACAACCCAACACCGTTGGCTGTATTATCGATACCGGCCATTTATGGAAATGAAATTACAACAGAATTTAAACGGGGCATTTAAGAGTAGGGAGCGGGAGAAGGGAACACTTCAATTTGGGGACAGCGAGCGCCCATGGTTTCATTCATTGCAACGGGACATTTTCTTTGTAAGATCGGGGATCAATAGCGTTCACCTTTATCCATGTCAATCAGGTCTTTCTCAGGACACAGCAACTGCAAAGTGTCCATTGCGGAGGGGGTGCTGTTTGATTGAAGAAAAAAAAAACCTCCCCTCTTGGAACCCCCAACTTGGACGGGAGCCCCACCCCCGGAACGCCAACGGGGAAAGCGAAATCGAAAGCGATCGCGGAGAGATTCGTTTTCAGAAGCGCTACTCAGGAAAACGAAAGCGAAACTAAACGATGGGTTGATGGTTTCTTTGTTGTTGTTGTTTCCAGCGGACCGAGCGGTTCTACCCATCCGATTGTTGGCCCACCGAGCTGGTTGGGCGTTGAGTTGGCGGTGGGTTCGACGAACCGCGACCTAACAAGCCACACCTGGGGCTGGATGGGCCAACCTGGGCAAAGTGTAGGGCGGAGGGGGGGGGGTGGTCTTCAAACTTGGTCCTTTTATGACTTGTGGACTTCAACTCCCACAATTCCTCAGCCAGTCTGCCTGCCTGAGGAATTCTGGGAGTTGAAGTCCACAAGTCATTCAAGGGCCAAGTCGGAAGACCCCCTGGCGTAGGGAAACCGATGCGCGGTGCTCGAAAAGAAGCCCGCTCGGGTCCCGCTCCTACCTGGCAGGTAGCATCGCCGCCGTCCCGCGGAGAGGGTCTTCCCCAGCTGGCCCTGGGCGTTGTCCCCGCAAGAAGCCAGGCTCCCGTCGGCGAGGAGCAGCAACGTGTGCCGCTCCCCGCAAGCCACCTGGACCACTTCTTGTACACCAACCGCTGGCGGGTCGCGACGGAGAGGGACCGGTTGGGAGGCCCCTTCCTCGCCCAAGCCCAGCTGCCCGTAGGAGCCGTCCCCCCAACAGAAGAGCATGGCGCGTTGGGTCCTTGGTCTCCGGCTCCTTCGATCCAAGATTTCTCCCAGCTCAGTCTTCCTCCCCTTTGGGTATCACCTCCAGGCGGCTCAGTTTTGATAGACAGGTGTGTATCAAAGCCCTGCCCACTTGCTCCGTTCCCTTCCCGGTCCTGCTGGATTCGCTGAAATTTAGGAAGGCAAGCTTCCTCTGACTCAGCTGCTTCTGAAAAGATGCTGGCTGGTGCAGGTATATTAAAAAAAAAAATAGAAGAGGGAAGTTGCTCGCTTATTCTGTGGCAACTGTGGTTAGGACGTTTCCTCCCCCCCCCCTCCTGGCTTTCTAAGAACGGTGCTCAAACCAGATGTTGCCCTGCCTTCTTCCTTGATAAGGCAACCTCTCTTCTTGTTGATCTGCCGCTGCTGTGCTGGAGCTGGATCTCGCTGTCTGGTTATAATGTGAAGTGGGAATCAGTTCGGGGAACTGGTTCGAAGGGAGAGCCTAAGATAAGAGACAGCAGACTGGGTGGGGCGAGAGGTTCAGAAGAGGCCCCTCCTAATTTCTCAGGCTGTAAAAGAGATGGTGGGGAAACTGTACTTTCAGACTTGCATGTTTCTGTTAATGTAGAATAAAATGAATATATAACATGGTTGCAGGATTTGGGTGTGTCTAGTCCAGGGGTAGGCAACCTCGGCTCTTTTATGACTCGTGGACTTCAACTCCCAGAATTCCTGAGTCAGCTGATTCAGGAATTCTGGAAGTTGAAGTCCACAAGTCATAAAAGAGCCGAGGTTGCCTACCCCTGGTCTAGTCTAGTGAAAAGAAGGACAGAGGGTGTGTGACATGATAGCAGGGTTCCAATATCTCAAGGGTTGCCACAAAGACAAGGGGGAGGGGGGGTGTCAATGTATTTTCCAAAGCATCTGAAGGCAGGCTAAGAAGCAATGGATGGAAACTAATCAAGGAGAGAAGCAGCCTAGAACTAAGGAGAAATTTCATGACACAATTAATCAATAGATGGAATCAGTGGAACGGCTTGCCTTCAGGAGCTGTGGGTGTTCCATCACTGGAGGATTTTAAGAAAAGATTGGACAAGAATGGCATGGGGCCGGGGTAGGCAACCTTGGCTCTTTTATGACTCGTGGACTTCAAATCCCAGAATTCCTGAGCCAGCCATGCTGGCTCAGGAATTCTGGGAGTTGTAGTCCACAAGTCATAAAAGAGCCAAGGTTGCCTATCCCTGGTATAGGGTCTCCTGCTTGTGCAGGGGGTTGGACTAGAAAACCTCTAAGGTTCCTTCCAACTCTGTTATTCTGTTACATTCTGTTAAATTCTACTTACAATAAATTTAGCCCGTCTGATTGTGTTTGTGTAGTACACCTGGTAAGGCTGATGCTTGTCCAGAACTCAAGGTGGAAAAGAATGAGTCTTGACTCCTCGAGAAATGTGTGGAGTGTAGATGATAGGTCTCACCATAGAATTATGAATGGACCCAACCCTCTTTTGTACTCCTCAAGCAAATAAAATTGGGATTATTCCAATATGCTTAAGCCCTGATAAACTGTAGCCACCTAACTTAGGATATTTGATTATATTTGTTTTATACTTTGTTTTTTTCCAATGTACAGGAAGTCCTCGATTCATTTAGTCACCATTTGAAGTTACAAGCAGCACTTGAAAAAGTGACTTATGACCATTTTTCACACTTGTGACTGTTGCAGCATCCCTCTGGCCACCTGATTTACATTTGGATGCATGACAACTGACTCACAGTGTCCCGGAGTCATGTGGTCAGTTTTTCCACCTTCTGCAAAGTCAGTGGGGAACCAGTTTCACCTAACAGCTGCGTTACTAATTAACACTTGTAGTGATTCACTTAACAAATGTGGCAAGAAAAGTCATAAAATGGGGCACAACTCACTTAACAAATTTCTCACTTAGCAACAGAAATTTTGATCGTAGGATTGAGGATTACTTGTATGTGATTTTTTCTTTGTTCTTTGCAACGCAAGGAGTTGGGGTGGGCTACCTAATACAGTTAAATAAAAACCTGAGCTCCACTTTATAA
Source organism: Vipera ursinii (assembly GCF_947247035.1). NCBI lineage: Eukaryota > Metazoa > Chordata > Lepidosauria > Squamata > Viperidae > Vipera > Vipera ursinii. The sequence continues at coordinate 65,063,129 of NC_139521.1, forward strand.
AATGAAGTACCAGATTGCTCCCATAGAGGGCAGTGTACATAAAAATATTGACTCAGAATTAAGTGCTATCTGATTAGCACAAAATCGTATTTATTTGAATGATGATTTAAGAGGATGTAGCTGAGGCACAGACAAGCACAGAGAGCAGAAGTTTGAACTAGGTTTCTCTGGAGATGGCTTTGGCTCAGAAATCAGGTAAAGGAAATGCTGACTGATTTTGTGTAATTTAAGTTTTAGTAAGAAGGACAAAAAACAAATACGGAGCTCCTTTGTAAAGTTATAATAGTAATAAAGCACATCACTTTTTTATTTTATTTATTAAAAAATCTCTATTATTACATGAATATATAGTAATGTGGGATACTTCCTGTAGTTTTAATGCACAGGATGAACTCAAAATGCTCTTTTGGCTGAAACTCCAGCAACAGGTTTAGCCAATCTGTTGAGTTCAGTACTATAAATGTTCAAATAAATATATCCTCAGATTGTCATCTTCATATAATAAGATCACAGGATGTCAATATTTACATTTCACAGCAAGAATCTGAGAATGAGAGTTATAAAGCGAATAGTAAATCTATGTCATTGAAATCCAGTAAAATTGACAACTGTTCAATGTAACATGTAACTATTCAGTTATATTAACTCATAATTTATAAATTAAGACTAATTCAGTGTTGTCTACGTTGTCACTAAGTCAGCAGTGTCTTTATGGCATATAATCAAGAGCTTTTGTTATTTTACTGTGCTTAATTCTTTGTATGTTACATGCTTCTTGGTATTAGAGATGGACTTGGCAAAATGATGTCCATCAATTCATGAAGAGTCGGAAGCAAATGAATGAAAGAACAATAATTAGGTACTGCAAAGATCAAGTTTAGAACACCTACCAAGAACTGTGAATGAACATTGAATGCGGCTTGTTTTTATGTATGTGTAAAGACCAGCGTCCAAACATTGCACCACATTGGATACCTACTGGAGGAAAGAGGAAGTAAGGCTGATTTCTCCTACAGCTACAACGTGCAATTTATTTGCAGCGATAGAAGAGTAAATTTGTTGTTTTTCATGCACATCTGCCTAGAAACTGTCAATTCCCCCTCCAAATACTATATCTGTACTTAAGTAATTTATGGAAGAATTCTTAAGATTGTTGTAATTTTATTTTATCCTGCCCTGAAATTTTACTACTCCCAAGTATAATGATACATGTATCTACATGGATACTGTACTGTATGTTCATATGCATTCAAACCCAGATAAAACTGTAAATATTAACTGCGTTTAGAAGCTCAGAAAGAAGCAACACAAAGAGAAACGTTTATTTATCTATTCAAATAAAACTGAGTTGTTATGATCAGGCATGTTTACATGATACATGGATCCAGGCTCAAAAATAGGAGAATTAAACATGAAAGTGACATCCAATATTGCGGCTATTATATTCAGTTGCTGTTTATCAATTATTATTTCTGTCAGTTTGTAGTATCCTTGAGTATCTAATAGTAGGTGGCCAGGTGAATTTTTTAATGTTTTCAAAGAAAACAAATAGGGATGCAATAGAATATAAACTACTTTCAATCAATAATACTTAAAGAAATTAAAAGTGAGGTCCTAAATGTATCTTTGAAGACAAACATGGATTACAGGTATAAAAACTATGTTTCACCAAAATGTATTTTGGATAGCTGGATGTTATTTAATCTTTCTGGAAAACTGTCCATGTTTTGCTTTCTAGGAGATTATGATGCCTTTGGCATCCATCAAAATCCCTAACCTTTTCTTAAAATCAGTGTCATGGTTCCAACAGATGAAACTCTTCCAAAGAACTTTGAGGTACTGTTTACCTTAAAGGATCTTTTATTCAAGTAGCATAATATCAGCACTTACATAATCAAAGCCAAAAGCTGAATTCCCCTCCCCTTGGCACAAAGTAGCAAAGCACAATTCCCTCCTCCAACTAACAGTCATAAATCACATTCCCTGATTAGCTTGAAACACAGGCTCTCTCTCCAGCTCTCCAGCCTGCCAAATCGTTATCAACTCTGCACTCAGTAACCTTGAGTTCCCATGGCTTAGTTTTTTGTTGTTATGACTAACTGGACTCTCATCCACATCTCCCTTCCCAGCATCAATCAGCTCTAAAAGTGAAAGAGAAAAATGAATGCATTTCCATCTGTTGTCAAAGCAATAACACCCAATGTTAGCAGCATTGACAATCAGTAGCTTAGCCTTCTCCTTCCTTCCATGTTGGCAAAAGGATGGAGTAGTTAATGAAAGAAAGTTCACATTGCTGAAGGACACTGGTTAGAGAAAATTGCTTTAGTTTAAATCAGTGTTTCTCAATCTTGGCAATTTTAAGATGCTTGAACTTCAGCTCTCAGAATTCCTCAGCGAGCATTGCTGGCTGAGAATTCTTGGAGTTGAACTCTATAACTCTTAAAGTTGTGGAGGTTGAGAAACCCTGGGTTAGAGAAAGCTGCTTTAGTCTAAATGTACAGAATATTCTTAACCATTTGTGTGCATCTGGGAGTGTACTTCAGCCTTGGGCTCCTAAGACCACAGAAGTCTTCAGCTGTTCTTCCGCAGTTGAGTTAATTTGAAGTGAAGTAGGGACCATTGCGTGTTTCACAGTAACATGGGACCTATAAGGTGAACTATCTTAAATTGATGGAAACTCCCTTTGTTCATCCAACCTCATATTTCCTTCCTTTAGAAGTCAAAGCACTTTAATGCCTTGCCTTCTGTTTCATTACAGGGAGTCCTCGACTTACGACCACAATTGAACCCAAAATTTATGTTGCTAAGTGAGACATTTGTTAAGTGAGTTTTGCCCCATTTTATGACCTTTCTTGTCACTGTTAAGTGGATCACTGCAGTTGTTAAGTTGGCAATATGGTGGTTAAGTGAACCTGGCTTCCGCACTGGTTTTGCTTGTCAGAAGGTCACAAAAAGGGGATCCCATAACTCCGGGACGCTGCAGCCATCATAAATACAAACCCATTGCCAAGCATCTGAATTTTGATCACAAGACGGTGTGACCATATAGTAAGTGTGAAAAACAGTCATAAGTCTCTTTTTTCATTTCCGTTGTAACCTTGAACCGTCATTAAATGTGCTTTTGCAAGTCGACTATCTGTATGCTTTTTAAAGGAAGCAGATAAAAGCTATGCAGCAGTCTCTTTTTAAAATATTTTATTAAGCTGTAAAATACAAAATTCGAAGCAAATAGCAGGACACAGTGGGGAGGAAAAAGGGAGACGAAAGGGAGGGGAAAGAAAAAAAAGAGATTGATTTCCAACTTCCCCTTTTGCAGTACAACAAAGAATTGAACGAAGGAAGCAGATCAAGAGCTATGCCACAGTCTCTCTGAATGACCTTTGTCCCCCGCCCCCAAATGTAAACACTGTGTCAATAGCAAGGCTGCATCACAAAAAGCAACGAAGTAATGGCAAGGAGGGGAGAGCCATCTTTGTGCCCTTTCATTGGTACACTGGAAGGAGTGTCTTCTACCCCTGGGGAGAACTGAACCTTGCAAAGGTAATGGAAGACAGAAATGGAAAGTATAAAAATATTTCTGAGGGTTTGTGGTGGAAATTAGTGGTTGTTGAAGATGCCTTAGTGAAAATACACAAATTATAATTAATTATACACAATTAATTATACACAAATTAATTCTCAGGTATATCAGTGACTCCTTGTGTATGGTCTTCCTCCGGTGCTTCGCATGGCAAAATTCAGATGAAGGTTTTCAAACTTTCTGAGCCGGATGGCCTATTGAACCAGGGGTAGGTAACCTTGACTCTTTTATGACTCGTGGACTTCAACTCCCAGAATTCCTGAGCCAGCCATGCTGAGGGGAAAGGGAGAGGTTTCCAAGCTGAGCCATGGTGGCTCAGGAATTCTGGGAGTTGAAGTCCACAAGTCATAAAAGAGCCAAAGTTGCCTATATCTGGCCTATTCCAATGTTTCTCAACTTTTTTTCACCCATGACCTCCTCTAATCTTTTGTTTCTGCTGTGGATCCACTTTTTTACTTTGCGAAGCATTGCATACACGTAGTCCTCAGCTTACAACAGTTCATTTAGTTGACAAAAGCGACTTATGACTGCTTTCCACACTTACAACCGTTGCAGCACCATGGTCGCATGATCAAAATTCAGATGCTTGGCAATTGACTCATATTTATGAAAGTTGCAGTGTGCTGGGGTCACGGGATCCCCTTTTGCGATCTTCTGACAAGCAAAGTCAGTGGGAAAGCCAGATTCTCTTAACAACCATGTCACTAACTTAACAACTGTAATGATTCACTTAACAATCAGGGCAAGAAAGATCGTATAAAATGGGGCAAAACTGACTTAACAGCTGCCTTGCTTAGCAACAAAACATTTTGGTTCAATTGTGGTCATATGTCAAGGACTACCTGTATTTTGTTAATATTTTGTATACCTGCAATTGCAAAAGTGTATATTTACTCAGTCCTGGCAGATGTTGCAACAAAGCAACAGATCAGTTTTGGTACACAGATGTGCATTTGCATATTTCTTTAGGATGCAGTATTACACCTTTACCTGAGAGTAAATTCTACTGAGTAAGATTTGCTTCTAATGTCTGCGCAGGATTTCACAAGGAATTTTATAATTCCTGTGCGATTCTATCTCAGTTCAAAGCATTCTTGCTACAGGAGTAAGGTCCTAAAATTAAGATCTCTTTCTGGTAGGCACAATAAATGCGGTCACTTTAAAATCCACTTTGGCTGCATTTGTTTTCATCAGCGTGTGCAATCCAGAACCTTTAAACTTTTGGCTTCAGGAACGGAAGCTGATGTAAGCCCGGGAGCTGATTTCTCAGGTTGACTGCACGTGTTTTGGGGCTTGAAGCCAATTATGCCTTTCCAGCCCCAAGGAAGGCTGCTCTCCAAATGAACAGCTGGCAGCTGCCAAGCGAAGAACTTGTGCCAGTGGGAATTGTTGGACGTGACCTCATCCCTTGTCACTCCTGAGTCTTTTGACCCTGCAGGTCAAATAGTGAAAGATAGAGGAACAGGAGTATCTTCACAGGATCCTGTGCCTTTTTCCTACCCAAGCTCCTGTTAGTAAAATTGGTTTCTGTGTACCCATAGAGGGGCATATTTATAGCTCAGGGTTGCAATGAGGGGCCCCTGGTGCTCTGTGAACTTCGTTGTTTTCTTGCAGACATTTCACTACCGAACTAAGTAACATCATCAGTGCTAATAAGGAGGGGTTTCTTTCTTTTTTTTGCTATATTCAAAGTTACAACAATCTTGAAAAATGTGTCTTATGACTGTAACAAATTCGCCCAGACCTTATTTTAATGACCACCTGCATTGTTTTACTAACTAGGGCTGATTTTTCTCAACGCTCCAGGGCCAGGAGGAGTTGTGGTATAAAATTAATTTAATGTACTCTCCCCAGAAGATGGAGGGTGGCAACAGGAACTGCCAACCCCACATCCAAGCAGGGAGTGAAGGGGTAGATCCCAAGGCCTTCTGAGAGAGGATATTTACAACCTCCCGTCTTTACCCAACTGGCAAACTATGCTGCTACAATTGTTATTTGTTGTAGTGCACCCAATTAATACTGTTCTTGTGCCTCCACTCTCCATTTCCTGCTTTATAACTGTTTCTGCCTTCCCGACAGAAGAAAAAAAAAACCCTGGTGGAGAAGAAATAGAGAACTAGTGTGAACATAGGCAGTTTTACATCTTACTTAAATTGTAGTTGTTGCAATGATAGAAGTAAAATGGACTTTGCTTCTGCCCTGATGTTGCTTCTGCTCTGATGTAACCTAATTTATCACGGAATGAGCACCTTTCTTGTTGTTGAGGAAAAATAACCTTTTTTTCAAAATGAATAATATGACAAAATAAAGATACCTCATCACATGTGGGCCTACTCAGCTGCACCTGACAAAAATGTTTGTAATAATAATAAGTTGAAAGGGACCTTGGAGGTCATCTAGTCCAACCCCCTGCTCAGGCAGGAAACCCTATACCATTTCAGGCAAATGGCTGTCCAGTCTCTTCTTTAAAAAGTCCAGTGTTGGAGCATTCACCACTTCTGGAGGCAGGTTGTTCCACTGGTTAGTTGTTCTGACTGTCAGGAAATTTCTCCTTAGTTCTAGGTTGCTTCTCTCCTTGACTAGTTTCCATCCGTTGCTTCTTGTCCTGCTTTCAGGTGCTTTGGAGAATAGCTTGACTCCCTCTTCTTTGTGGCAGCCCCTGAGATATTGGAACACTGCTATCATGTCACCCCTAGTCCTTCTCTTCATTAAACTACACATACCCAATTCCAGCAACCGTTCCCTATATGTTTTAGCCTCCAGTCCCCCAATCATCTTTGTTGCTCTTCTCTGTACTCTTTCTAGAGTCTCAACATCTTTTTCACATCGTGGTGACCAAAACTGGATGCAGTATTCCAGGTGCGGCCTTACCAAGGCATTGTAAAGTGATATTAGTACTTCCCGTGATCTTGATTCTATCCCTCTGTTAATGCAGCCTAGCACTGTGTTGGCTTTTTTGGCAGCTGCAGCACACTGTTGGCTCATATTGAAGTGATTGTCCACTAGGACTCCGAGATCTCTCTCACAGTTACTACTATTGAGCAAGGTACCACCTATACTATACCTGTACATTTGATTTTGTAAAAATTAAAAAAGCTACAATTGTGAGTAGGATTACCAGAGAGTTCATTCCATAAACAACTTAGCTATTGATCTCTGTTTAGATTCTCCAGGTGGTTATTAGGAAAATCATAGTTCCCAAGGCCCTTACTGTTCTTTTACATCAGATATAAGCCAAGATAATAGTTATTCGCTTGGTAGAATGTATTGTTTGCCCCCAGATATGATCAGCTCATGTATTTATATATCTAGGTAGCACTTCTTGAATTTATCCCTAATTAGGGAAGAAAGAAATTCACAACAGAAGTTTTACTTCTTGAAAGATTTAGGACTTCAATTCTTTTCTTCTCACTTGGGTTCTCAGTTAATTTAGGTTTTGGGTTTTATACAACTTCCCGTGGGACAGATAATCCAGCCACGTGGATTTATCCCTGTTGGGAGAACATACCAGCCATCTAGTTCTGCATAATTTATGAGTTGTAACTATTTCTGTTGCTACTTCATCTAAAGCAGGGGTGTCAAACTCAATTTCATTGAGGGCTGCATCAGCATTGCGGTTGCCCTCAGGGGGCCGGGTGGGTATGGCCTGGGTGGGCATGGCCTACTGGGTGGGCGTGGCTAAAGTGCGTATGGCCTACTGGGTAGGCATGGCCAGCTCTACACCGTTTGCATCAAGGGTGCCTATGGGGGCCTGGGCAGGAGTGGGACAGATCTGAGGGTCTCTGGCAGAAGGAGGGTCTCAGGGCCAGGGCCAAGGCAGTGGGGGCCGTTCCCTCACTGTTTCCAGGATGGCTTCGCGGGCCACATGAAACCACTTCGCGGGCTGGATCCGGCCCCAGGGCCTTGTGTTTGACATGTCTGATCTAAAGGGAGAGGAGCTGGAAACTCAATCTTCAAGCTGTACGGTTAGGGTTAGAGTTTAGGTCAGGGGTATGCAACCTTGACAACTTTAAGACTTGGGGAGTTCAGCTCCCAGAATTTCTCAGCCAGCAGAAGAAGCTGGTTTAGGTGAACAGAGAAAGCAGTGTTTGAAAGAGCGCAAAATCAATTCAGCTTTGCATATTGGGTTAAAAAGAAGCATTCAGTATACAATAAAGAAGTTATATTGCCAGAAAATACTATATCCTCTGCCCCTCTATGATACAAAGTCAGAAGTTACATGGTTGTGGACCTCTTTGGAGCAAACTACACGAATGGAAGACATATGGTGAGCCTTGGTGAAGCAGTGGGCTAATGCCTCCTTAAGTAACACCAGCTGCCTGCAATTAGTGCAGGTTCGAGTCCCACCAGGCTCAAGGTTGACTCAGCCTTCCATCCTTCCGAGGTAGGTAAAGTGAGGACCCAGATTGTTGGGGGCAATAAGCTGACTTTGTAATAATGCCGCTTGGGGGGGCGAAAGCCCTAATAAGCAGGCATATACGTAGAATAAGGGACGCGGTGGCTCAGTGGGTTAGGACGCTGAGCTTGTGGATCGGAAGGTCGGCAGTTTGGCGGGTCGAATCCCGAGTGCCGCGTAACAGAGTGAGCGCCTGTTACTCGTCCCAGCTTCTGCCAACCTAGCAGTTCGAAAGCACGTAAAAATGCAAGTAGAAAAATAGGGACTACTACGGTGGGAAGGTAACAGCGTTCCGTGCGCCTTTGGCGTCTAGTCATGCTGGCCACATGACCACGGAGACGGCCTCGGACAAGTGCTGGCTCTTCGGCTTTGAAACGGAGATGAGCACCGGCCCCTAGAGTCAGAAACGACTAGCACGCATGTGCGGGGGAACCTTTACCTTTACCTTTTATACGTAGAATGAAGGCTATTGCTAAGCACATTGATTTGTGCTTAGATTGTAAGCCGCCCTGAGTCTTCAGAGAAGGGTGGGATATAAATGGGATTAAAATAAAAAAAATAAAAAATAGAGATACAACTCTGGATAACGATTTGGTCAATAGAAGAAGAAAACCTCTCCATCCCATTCTGTGCTCTCATATTCTAGTAGCAGATTCTAGTCCACGTTGTATTTGATTGTTCCTTTACTGTAGATGGCTGATCCTAAAAGACAAAAACTCTCATCACTTTGATAGCCTCATTATCATTTCTGAGGCTGGGTGTTTGACCGGCTGTCATTAGTTTGTTCCTCTTTATGTTTAATTTTAGTCTGCTCTTTGATGTTTAGAAGTAGGGCTTGCAGACCCTTTCATTTGGAGCCATGAAGGCAGCGTCAACAGGCTATTGATGTTTATTCCTCTGGTTTTAAGATTAAAAATGCGAATCCCAGGCATATTAAAATTAAAAAACTAAGCGAACACGGGGATGGAATGAGAAAAAACTAAAACAGTTTTTATTGTTAAAAGATCAAGCTTTCATTGGCTAACTGCCAACATCGTCAGGATGGAAATGCTGGGGTGGGGAGATCGCGTTTATACTGTTGGTGTCTCTGCGCTCCAGTTATGGAGCGTGTCACCGGTCTGTTTGTTTTGAGGCCGGCTGTTGTGCATCCATTTTTGGGGAATGTAGTTGTCTCTGGGTGTCTTTTGTCAAAAGTGGATTGCTGACAGTTCCATGTGTTACAGCCATAGCTCTAGTCATTGCCTGTGTTCTTATACCAGAGGTTCTAAATGGTTGTTTCTCTTCTTCCCTGTGTTCTACAATGCAGGGTGGTTGTATGTTTATGCAATCTTGATTTTGATACAATGAGGCACTCTGTAAGTGCTTGCGCTGTTTGCCTTCATATCGCGCACGTTGTTCCTCTTCCCAATTCCTTAGTGCCTGGTATGCAGGGGGGGAGGGCTATGTGCCGGTTGATAGAGGAGCGGTTTGAAAACCAAGCTTCCTTAAAACAAGCGCCCACCGTTAGTGTTGACACTGGCAATTGCCTTGGTCCCTGTTAGATTAAGGACGTGGTTATGTGTGGGCATGTGTGCCTCTAAAAATCTATCTATCTATCTATCTATCTATCTATCTATCTATCTATCTATCTATCTATCTATCTTATCTACCCACTCACCCACCCACCCATCTCCCTTATAAGGGGACTCTGGTATCATATTCATATATATATGATACCAGATGGGTGGGTGAGTGGGTAGATTAGATAGATAGATAGATAGATAGATAGATAGATAGATGATAGATAGATAGATAGATAGATAGATAGCCGCATCTGTCAATCTGGAGCCAGTTTATTTCAACATGTTCTGTCTGTAGCATGGCTTCCTGACGTGTACTTAAGTTTTTCATGAGGACAATGAGATTACAGGGAGTCCTTAATGTACAATAGTTCATTTAGTGACCATTTAAAGTTACAACAACTCTGAAATATGTGACTTGTGACCCTTTTTCCAGAGTTATCATCTTTGCAGCAACCCCATGATCATGTGATCAAAGCTCAGGTGCTTGGCAACCTGTTCACATTGATGCCCATTGCTGTGTCCCAAGGTCACGTGATGTTTTCCGACCTTCTGACAAGCAAAGTCAATGGGAAAGCCAGATTCCTTTAGCTGGGCTGCTAACTTATCAACTGCAGTGACTCACTTAACCACTGTGGCAAGAAAGGTTGGTAGAACGGGGCAAAACTCACTTAACAAACGTCTCAACAACAGAAATTTTAGAATTCCCTTTTTTTTTCTTCCCTGAGCATTTTCCCCCCTCCTACTCCGTGGGTTTTCGAATATTATTAGGTGCAGGGCTTTTTTTTCTCATAGAACGCTCAGAACGGAGTTCCAGCACCCTTTTTGGATGGAACCTTGTAGGGTAGGCAAGTCAGGTTGTATGACGTGTGAGAGTTCCGGCACCTTTTTCTTTTATGTTTATGTTTATTGGACTTATAATGCTCTCTACATGGGGCTGCCCTTGAAGACCACTCGGAGGCTCCAACTGGTACAGAACGCAGCCGCGAGAGTTGTGCTGGGAGTTTCCCGATACTCCCATGTTACACCTCTGCTCCGCGAGCTGCATTGGCTCCCAGTTGTCTTCCGGGTGAGATTCAAGGTGCTGGTAATGACCTACAAAGCCCTACATGGCAAGGGTCCGGAATACCTTAGGGAGCACCTGCGGCCGGCATCAACTTCCCTCCGCCCAGTACGCTCCCACAGAGAGGGCCTCCTCAGGGTGCCACCAGTCAAAGAATGTCGACTGGTGGCCCCCAGGGGGAGGGCGTTCTCTGTGGGCGCGCCGGATTTGTGGAACCGTTTACCGGTTGAGCTCCGGATGGCGCCTGACCTTCGCTCCTTCTGGCGCGATCTAAAGACTTACCTGTTCGAACAAGCCGGCCTGGCCTGATGGGTGATGGGTTTGGGTTTTACTGTTTTTTTTTTATTGAAAAGTTTTACAGTACATTCTTTTTTAACAAAACAAAACAAAACCCCTCCCAACCCCCTCCCCTCTTCCCAACCCTCCCCAACACCTCCTTCCCTCCCCCTCCCCCACTTCCCAGAGCTAATTACAAGGTATAAAAGTAGAAACAATCATAATCTACCATATGCAAACAACAATAAACTATTATATCTATCGCACTTTAACTCTTATAAAATAACTACAAGCAATAGAAATATCACATCAATACTTATTCAAATGCTAAGTGGAACTTTTTAGTCCCATATTTATTCTAAAAAGTTTCACTTAGCATTTGAATAATGCTGTTTTTTTTTAATGTTTTTTAACTTATTGCTGTAGTTGTTGGGCATCTTGTTTAATTTCTTTTAATATTTGTATTCTTGTTTTTTAACATGTATTGCCCTGTTCACCGCCCTGAGTCCTTCGGGAGAAGGGTGGTATACAAATAAAATTATTATTATTATTATTATTATTATTATTATTAATAATAATAATAATTAATAATAATATACTGCCCTTCTCCCGTAGGACTCAGGGCCTAATAATAATAATAAATAATAATAATAATAATAATAATAATAATAATAATAATAATAATAATAATAATAATAATAATAATAATAATAATAATAATATACCGCCCTTCTCCTGTAGGACTCAGGGCGGTTCACACACACAAAAAAAAGCACCGATTAGGTGGCTTCCGTTTGGTTCCCCGCTGCGAAAGCCAGCGACCGCCGCTCAAGGCAGATGCGCCTCATCGCAGGCGCGGCAGCGGCCCGCCTTCCTGGCTTCCAGCCCCACTTTGCAAGCAAGCAGGACCTTCCCGCGCCTCGGCGGCGGCCGGAGAACGAAACCAGAGACGGCGTCAAGAGGAGGCAGGAGGGGGGGGGGGAGAGAAGGCCGCAGCCGCCCAACGCACGAGTCCGCGCGCGGCTGCCATTGGACACGGCCGAGGGTGGGTCGGAAGGCGCGTCTCCCGGAGGCTGAGCCGAGCGCGGCTCCGGGCCTTGCCTCCCTCGATGCGCAGCCCTCCCACCGCGCGGCGAGCCTGGCTGTCAGAAGGAAGGAAAAGAGGCTCGTTCGGAGCGGCCGACGCCATTGGGCCCGGCAGCGAAAAGAGGCGGTCCCCTCAGCTCTCCTTTATAGGGCAGGAGAGCGGATGGTGAGGGAGGGGTTGCGCCTTTCGCCGGCTGAGGAAAGAGCTGGAAGATCGGCTCGGGGGAGGTCAATCCGCCCTCGCTCTTCTTCGTAATTGCGCATCGCTTCCAAGAGTTCGCGGTTAGTGCCCGGGTCCCGAACCGGTAGAGCAGGGGGTCTTCAAACTTGGCCCTTTTATGACTTGTGGACTTCAACTCCCAGAATTCCTCAGCCAGACAAGCTGGCTGAGGAATTCTGGGAATTGAAGTCCACAAGTCATAAAAGGGCCAAGTTTGAAGACCCCCTGCAGTAGAGGCTGCGTGTTTTCCATTCATCCTGGGCGAGGTCGCCAGTCTTGTTGCTCGCTCGCTCGGTGCGGTGGAAAGCGGGAAGTCGCGCGTTTTGGGAGTCGTTAGGAACGGGGGTGGGGTGGGGTGGGGTGGGGGATCCCCAAGCCGATCCGTCCTTCGGGAGAGAAGCTCTGCGGGGAAGAACCGGGTGGAGTTCGCTGGCTTCGCCTCGACCCTTCCGCGCGTAGTAAAATATATATATATATATATATAAAGTAGTTTTTCCTTCAGGTCTGTTGTCGCCTCGCGGTGTTACTACGCGGATACGCAGAGTTGCCTTACATTGCATCAGATAGCCGCCACCTTAATTAGCCTCGGAGCAATTGCTGCGTGCGTTGGAGATTGCCTCTCCGCTGAAGAATGCTCCTGCCTAACGACGCGGGAGCATGCCGGCGTATCCCCGTAATATTTGGGGGGGGCGGGAGGGGGGGGTTGGGCAGGTTCAAGGGGCCACCTGCACCTCTCAGCTGGTTCTTGCAATGGAGGGGGTGTCGGAACTTCAAGAAACACGAGGATTTTTTTACTATTAAGCGTTATAAGTGTTAATTTTGCTAGCAATTGGATTTTTTTTTACTATTAAGCGTTATAAGTGTTAATTTTGCTAGCAATTGGATTTTTTACTATTAAGCGTTATAAGTGTTAATTTTGCTAGCAATTGGATTTTTTTTACTATTAAGCGTTATAAGTGTTCATTTTGCTAGCAATTGGATTTTTTTTACTATTAAGCGTTATAAGTGTTCATTTTGCTAGCAATTGGATTTTTTACTATTAAGCGTTATAAGTGTTCATTTTTGCTAGCAGTTGGAACTATTTTAAAATGATTAAATACTTCAAATGCACTTTCATACTGATTCATTACTGCCCAATGTGCGCGAGAAGACGGTTGCGATTGGATGAATTGAACTGAATTTGAAGCGCCTCGCCTCCGGTTTTGCAAAAGCGACGCTGCTTCGGAACTTGGAGAGCTCGTTTTCCTGGCGTGCAAGCGGGCATGCGTTTATCATTTAACTTGGCACGGAGAAAGATCATTTGTAAACTCCTTGTAAATTGCCTCTCTCCCGTTGCCTTTAATGTGCGCCCTTCCCGCACGGCTGGCTCCTGTGAAAGTTCAACGGGACTCCCTTCCTAGCAGCTTTTTGCAACCTGGTGCCCTCCAGATGCAAACGTCATTCCCCACAATGCCCAGTTTCGACGCCCGGGGCTTGTGAAGTTGCTGTCCAAGGCATCTTTTGAGAGTGGAAAATTGTGCATGGCGCTGTTGTTGGGGGCAATTAAGCTGACTTTGTAATAATGCCGCTTGGGATGTGTGTGTGTGTGTGTGAAGCCCTAATAAGCAGGCATATACATAGAATGAAGGCTACTGCTAAGCTTGTAAGCCGCCCTGAGTCTTCGGAGAAGGGCGGTGTCAGAATCCATTTATGTCATATTCATAAATGGAATGTTTCAAACATTATTCCATGGATTCTGCCATCTCCCGAAGAGAAGAGAATAGATGTGTATAGAACCAGCAATAGGCATTTCAAAGGAAAGGAGAAGCCTTTTGAACGGGGGAAACAAAAGGGGGGGCTAGCATCTGGTTTTTTTCCACGGGAGACAGCAATAAACAGGAAGAGTCCTAAGTTCCTTTTTCCCACGAGATGGATGATACGAGAGAAAGGATGGGGGACTGACCAAATCGGGGTTAAGGGGGGGTTAAACCGGGAACTTCGTGGAAAAATATTAAGTCCTGTCTCAAAATATTAAGTCCTGTCTCGTTCCTATAACCAAGCATGTCATAGTAAAGATTCTTTTTGGAATAGATTTGACTCCAAGAATTTTGTCTTCCTAAGACGTGGTTTGGGGTGGGTCCTGACAGGCGGGATATAAATGGAATTAAAATAAAAAAAATTAAAATTAAAAGCTAGAAACATAATGTATGCTTTTGTTACCTGTTTTATATGAGCGCTCCACGCCGCCCAGAATCGCATTGTGTGAGCTGGGCGGCTTATACAAACGCGATTAATCGTAAGCGACGGTCCTAATTTGCCACCGGGCACCCACGCTTCCTCAATTCCTCCACAATTCTTGGCTTTCAACCCTGCTTGCGGCTTGGCTGAAGTCCAGGTGCTGGGAGTGGCGATGCCTTCTGTTGGGGGAACGCGCTGCCCAGGCGAGAGGCGAGCGGCAGCCTTGCGAGGCAATCTGAGAACAGGACGGTGCCCCGGGGCCAAGCAAGGCACGGGGGGGGAGCAAGAGAGGGAAGACTGCTCGGGTTATTTCGGAGAGGAGCGGACGGAGAATGCGGAAGGCGCCCAGCTCGCTTCGCCCCGAGAAGGAGGGCCGAGCAGGCAAGGCTGAGCCCGCCGAGGATTTGCAACTAGAATCAGAGGTCTTCAAACTCGGCCCTTTTATGACTCATGGACTTCAACTCCCAGAATTCCTCAGCCAGGCACAGTGTGCCTGGCTGAGGAATTCTGGGAGTTGAAGTCCATGAGTCATAAAAGGGCCGAGTTTGAAGACCCCTGAACTAGACCCTTGGAAGGCGGTGCCCAGTACGGCGCTGGGAAGGCTGGGCTCCCGGCCTTCTGCACTGATTGCGTGGCTCTCTCAAGAGGCGCGCCTGAGTGCTTAATCTTGTCACGCGAGGAGGAGCTTGGGTTTTGGTCGTCGGAACCTGGAGCTTTTGCCTCGCATGGCGCCGTTCACGGTGTGTTCCCGTGAACTCGGTCGAGGCTCTGTTACTGTGACATCAAAATCCAGGAGTTGGTTTTAATTGCACCCTGTTTAAATTAATTGCTGGAGCACCCTCTGCCTTCTTTCCAGCTTTGATAGGACTGGTTTTGGCTCTCCTGGTGATACGATAATATTGGTCCCCTAGAAGGTTAAATTTGCAATGTATGGCAGTGAAAGTTGGACCATAAGAAAGGCTGAGCGCCAAAGAATTGAGGCCTTTGAACTCTGGTGCTGGAGAAGACTCCTGCGAGTCCCTTGGACTGCAAGGCGATCAAACCGGTCAGTCCTAGTAGAGGAGATCAATCCTGACTGCTCTTTAGAAGGCCAGATCCTGAAGCTAAAACTCAAATACTTTGGCCACCTAATGAGAAGGAAGGACTCACTGGAGAAGAGCCTAATGCTGGGAAAGATAGAGGGCAATAGAAGAAGGGGACGACAGAGAATGAGGTGGCTGGATGGAGTCACTGAAGCAGTAGGCGTGAGCTTAAATGGACTCCAGAAGATGGGAGAGGACAGGAAGGCCTGGAGGAATGTTGTCCATAGGGTCGCGATGGGTCGGACACGACTTCACAACTAACAACAACAACAAGAAGAAGGTTAAATACTTGGCAAAGGTGGCTTAATGTCCAGAAGTTCTGCTTTTTATTCATTGAAGGGGCAAAGATGTGCATGGTTATTTGGGAGCAAGTTGCATTATCTTAAGTAATTGTGGTGGGTTGTTACATATCCTCTGGTTCTGAGGTGTGTGCACCTTTATGTCAGTGTTGATTTGCGTGACTGCCTACGCTAGGCAGTCTAACCTAGTTTTCTTGATAAGATTTCAGATGTGGTTTGCCATTGCCTCCTTCCTAGGGCTGAAAGGGTGTGACTGGTCCAAGGTCCTCTGTTGACTTTGCTCCTAAGGTGGGCCTGTGGCTCACCTGGTTTCTAACTTAACCATTACCCTACACCAGACTAGCTCTCCTCTGTAGAATGTCATTTTTCCTTTCTTTGCGGCATTTACAGGTAGTCCTTAACCTACGACCACAATTGAGCCCCAGATTTTTCTTGCTAAGTGAAACATTTGTTATGTAAATTTTACCCCATTTTACGGCCTTTTGTACCACAGTTGTTAAGAGAATCACTGCAGTTATTAAGTTACTGACATGGTTGTGAAGCGAATCTGGCTTCCCCATTGACTTTGCTTGTAAGAAAGTCATAAAAGGTGATCCCGTGACCCCAGGCCACTGCAACCTTCATAAATATGAGTCAGTTGCCAAGCGACCAAGTTTTGATCATGTGACCGTGGGGTTACTGTAAGGGCCATAAACGTGAAAGTCACATTTTTCAGTGCTGTTGTAACTTCAAACAGTCACTAAATGAACTGTTGTAAGTCGAGGACTACCTGGACATTCTTCCTCAGCATCTTGGAAGCTAAGCAGCCCTAGGACCTGGTTAACATTTGCTTGGAGGTCATTGGGAAGTTGCAGAAACATCCCAGAAGTTTCCTCAGTTTTGACCTCACTTACATGTTTCTGATATGGGCATATCCCAGTTAAAAAAATAAGAATGAAAACATGGGCCGGTCCATAGTTTCAGACTTACTGCAATTATTGACACTTTCTTTAAACTAAATTTGTACCTCAGTGATTTCATGACTCTGGAAATGCCATATGCTGGCTCAGGAATTCTGGGAGTTGAAGTCCACGAGTCATAAAAGAGCCAAGGTTGCCTACCCCTGCCATATGCTAAGTAAATAAACTGGAATTATGGTGGTGATATCTTTTGTGTTTTACAATAGAATACTTTATGTGGCCAAATGTGCTTAGACACATAAGAAATTTGTCTCTGCTGCAGAAGCTCTCTACAACAGAACAATAATACCATTAAGAGGGGGTAGTAAAGATAAAGATAATACTACAGCCATACTACATGAGTAAATATATATAAATATTAGACAGTACTATGAGAATTAGGTGGTCAGCAGAGTGAGGGCATACGGGGGAAAAACTGTCCTGTTATTTTAGCATGCAGTGCTCTATAGCAATGATGCAACTGTGATACTCAAGTATTAAATGCTTGTAGGAGAAGTTGGGAGGTTGAAGGTCTCTAAAAGCTGCTGAATTACAGCCTCCAGTATCTTTCACTTGCTATTTGGAGTTACTGCAATTCACAACTCCTGGAACATTAGTCATTCTCCCACCCTGGTGTATGAAATTGCAATATAGTACAATTGTAGTCAGCTCACCAATACAAGGTAACCTGAATTACCATCCACCCATTGTTTTGAATAGTATTAAAATAGTAATTATTAATTTAATTCTTAAAATATTGTTGTGAACATCTAAATGCATAGTGAGCTAAAAAAAGAAATTCCTTAAATTTTTTTACTCATTATCTCATACCAGGATAAATACAAATATCCCTTTGATAGTGGCTAACTTATCAGGTCTTGAAGAACAGAGTCATACACTATATAACCAGCTTATTTGCATTCCAGTCTTTGAAATATGCAGAAGGCAGTGGTGCCTCTGAATTGCATGAGTCACAGACAGTTGGATTATATGAAAGAAGAGAGCTGTATTTCCCCATCAATTATGTCTCTGGAAATTTTCAGAACGGTTAAGTTTGAAGGGAATGGATAGATGACGGGACAATGAAGTAAAGAACCAATGTTGTGCCTTTAAAAAAAAACTTAGAAACATGGATTTTCTTTTGAACATAGGGATTGTTCCCTTTCTCCCACCCCTCTTGCAATGACAGAGATGTTTCTGATGCTGAGAGAGGTTTTTTTCATTGTCTTTTAGAGCAGTGGTTCTCAACCTGTGGTCTACGGACCCTTGGGTGGGGGGCTGCAATGTCACGGAGTCCTTGAAGGCTTGAATGTTACGATTTAAATTTTGAGTAAAGTCTTGCTGGTCCATGACCATGTCCATGTGGCCACAAAAGGTGTTTAAAGAGAGTCCGTGGAGAAGAGGAGGTTGAGAACTACTCTTTTGGAGTATATCTTCCTGAAGAATTTCCATTAGTCATGCATGATAGAATTTGGCAAGCAAGGTCACTGTTCTGATGTCCTCACTTCCCTCTTGTACAAATTTTAAACAACTTCCGCTGAACTTATTTTAACTCTTTAGGTGCTGGTCTGCTCCCTTAAATTTTTCTTGAGTGGTGACTGGAAGATTCTACTCTCAAACTGCCACAGATTATTCAATGCTCAATCTGCCATTGTAAGAACATTTTTTTTTATTTTACTACCTAAGCTGAGGTTAAAGTCCTCTCTTTAGTCTAAATAACAGCATTGGCCTGAGGGATAGAGATATTTATTTATAATATTTATTTCTTGGTCTTGTAGAGAAACACAAAAATCATTGAGAGACTGTCTATCATATAGATTTATATATAAAAAAAAACTGTTTCAGGAAAAGTAGAGGTCTCTGATTTTCTTTTGCAAACCACAACAGTACTGAGATTTATACATACATGCATAAAAATATAAGAGTCTAGTAATTAAGATGATGGATTAGGAGCTGGGGAAACAAACGTGAGTTCTAGTCTTGCCCTAGGCCAGGGGTAGGCAACCTTGGCTCTTTTATGACTCGTGGACTTCAACTCCCAGAATTCCTGAGCCAGCCAAGCTGGCTCAGGAATTCTGGGAGTTGAAGTCCACGAATCATAAAAGAGCCAAGGTCGCCTACCCCTGCCCTAGGCACAAAAGCCAACTTGGATGGCTTTGAGCCAGTCATTTTCTCTCTACTGTTTGAAGAAGAAAATGGCATTTTCTTTCTGAAAATGTCGTCTCCCTTCGTTGGATTGACTTGTATATAAAAATAAATCACACACAAAAAACAGCTAAATAAATATATTGCAAATTGGTAATTTTGCAAGTTATTTGGAGCCTTTTTCTACGTGGCTCAGCTAATACTTCCCATTCATCCTTGAGCTGGCAGAAGACTAAATGTGTCTTATTCTATATTGTGCTGACTTGCTGCCAAATAGCTGTGTCCTGATTTTAGATATGCAGGAAGTATGAAGGAAAGCCCTTGGTGAAAGTTGATGGCGTCGCTGCCCTCACCTTTTTCTGAACCTCACCACCTGGTGGGAAACAAATCTGTCCATCCCTACCTTGCTGGGGGCTGGCAGATGGATGGCATTGACAGATGACTGGACCTGAGCATCTAGCTATCTGTTAAAACTCTTCCTAGGCATGTGGAACACCCTTTGAGGGGAGTGAGATAGGGAAGATTACTATAGGCCAGGGGTCTTCAAACTTGGCCCTTTTGTGACTTGTGGACTTCAACTCCCAGAATTCCTGGCTGAGGAATTCTGGGAGTTGAAGTCCACAAGTCATAAAAGGGCCAGGTTTGAAGACCCCTGCTCTAGGCCTTGGAAGAGTTTTAACAGATAGCTCTGCTTTACATGTTGCACTCAGTTGTTTTGACGGCCACAACTGAGACCAGAATTTCCATTGCTGAGCAAGGTGGTTGTTAAGTGAGTCACACTCACATTTTACCACTTTTTTGCCATGGTTTCTAAGCAAATCGCTTGCAATTATTAAGTTAAATTACATGGTTGTGAAGCGAATCTGGCTTCCCCCATTCTCTTTGATTATTGGAAGACTGCTGGGAAGGTCGCAAATGGCAGTCAAATGGCCAGGGGACATTGCAGTCATGGTTTGTTTGTTTGTTTATTCATGTCAGAAGCATCACAAAATAAGGTATATTATGCTGCACAAAATTTAAAATACAGGGCAGTTTGTACAAATATGTACAAATTAAACAAATTTTGCCCAGAATATATGCCAATTGCTTGCACAATTGATCATGTGACTGTCAGGATGCTGTGATGGTTGTAAATATGAGTGCCAGTTGTAAGTCACTAGTTCCAGGGTCGTTGTAATTTTGAATGGTCACTAAACAAATGGTTGTAAGTCGAGGAGTACCAGTACTGAACAGTT
The DNA here is from genome assembly GCF_947247035.1 of Vipera ursinii. NCBI lineage: Eukaryota > Metazoa > Chordata > Lepidosauria > Squamata > Viperidae > Vipera > Vipera ursinii. Next base: position 65,083,225 of record NC_139521.1, read on the forward strand.
TCCCCCAGCCTTTATTCTTAGCTGTTGAGTTGCCTACTGATTCTGCTCTTAAAAAACCTGGCCTGCAAGAGGTTCCCATGGAAACCACGTCCATATTGCTGCCAGGAAAACAACCTGAACCACGTAGTCCCAAGGAGCCGAGCTCAGTTTATGAGAGACTTTTATCTTTTAATTATATGTAGGGCAGATGTTCTGGATCTCAACTCTTGTTTTTCTTTCTTTCTTCAGGTTCCTCTTTTAGGGGGGGGGGTTAGGTTTTCAAAGCCAGCTTCAAAGCGGTCTTTTTTCCTCATCACCTTGTCTGGAATTGAGGGATGTCCACGGCGGCCTTAATCAGCCTGGTTCGGAGTAGAGCCCACCAGCTGCAGAGAGCGCTGCTTGCATCTTGCACAGTTCTCAGCCCCAAGTGCCAAATTTCCACCAACGGCTGCAGGGCTTCGCGTTTCGATCTGGATGGGAGCGGTTGCCCTGCCACCTGGGATTCCTTTGGGATTTGGGACAACCGCCTGGACGAACCCATCTTGCTCCCGCCCAGCATCAAGTATGGGAAGCTGATTCCGAAGGTCAGCCTGTCGAACGTGGGCTGTGCCACCCATATTGGGAAACGGAAGGAAAACGAGGACCGTTTTGATTGCGCCCAGCTGACCGAGGATGTCCTGTATTTTGCCATTTTTGACGGGCACGGTGGGGTGGCAGCAGCTGACTTCTGCAACAAGTACATGCGGGAATATATTCGGTGAGTGCTGTGTGTGGATTCTTTTGTCTTTGCAAGGGAAGGAGAAAAACATTCAGTGCTCACCTGCTTAGTTGTATGCACGTATAATCCTCAATTTAAAATAGTTCATTTAGTGAATAAGCTATGTAAAGGTTGGATTTGTCCATGCTAAAATACAAATCATATTTTACAAATCACCATGGTTGGGCTCATGCAATATGCTGTTCAAAAGTGAAACAAAAATATTAATAATCTCTTAACAAAACCACTGATAGTGTGCGCTGAACAGTTACAGCTGAATTATTAATGAAAACCTCCCTTAGTATGTGTAGTTGCAATCCATGAGGCCCCTGGTGAATTTTGCAAGATTCAAGCTATATCAGTTGAATAATTGATATGTAATAGTTTATGGATGAGAGCGAATGGTTAGTTCCGTCAGACAATATTTTAACATGATTACTTTTTATTTTTTTAGAGAATTTCTTTCTGAGGAACACAACATGGAATTAGTAATGATTAAAGGTTTTCTAGAAATAGACAAAGCATACATGAGACATGCCCACTTATCTGGGGATGGTAAGTAGGAAATGTGTTTATGTTGTTTGGGACAAGTGTAAACTAAATTTACTCATCTAGCAGCAGTGGTACCGAAGCTTCAGGCTAGCTATCCCAGGGGGAAAATTGCAACTTAAATATCAAGGATTTGCTATATCAAAATCTACAGGAAATCAGGAAACCCACTGGAGTCAGTGAACCAAACAAAAAATTGTGAGAGAAAAATAATAAACATTTCAAAATTAAGTGGTACATGCTTTAGGACCACATTTGCTCAAAGTTGATTCCAAATATTTATTTGGAAATCACCACTTGAGAAGTCTTCAGTATTCTCTTTCATTAAGAGAATAATGCAGTTATTAAGCCAGTCTGACTTCCCCTGTTGAGTTTTATTATCCAAAGCTGCCTGAGAAAATCACATGACCTCAGGATGCTGCAACTGTTGTAAATGCATGCCAGTTGCCAAGTGCCTGAATTTTCATTACAAGGATGCTAGGATGGTTATAAATGTGAGGAGCAATCACAAGTCGCTTTTTTCAAAGCCATTATAACTTTAAACAAATGCTAAATCAATCGATGTAAATCAAGGACTACCTGTACAGTATATACTGTAGGTGTAAGAACAGTTTTTGCTTTGTTTCCTGACATACAGTCATGTGAAAAAGGAGTTCTGTGGTTTTATGTAACAGGAGATAGTAAAAGGCATCTGGTCTTAGAAGTTCTTAAAAACTTTTTCACCCATGGCTTCTCCATTTTGGCTTTCTTTTTGTAAAATAAATGATGGCCCGGTGTAATATGTCACGTGACGATATTCATCTGAGGTTGTATTTACCTACTTTTAAGAAGTGCTAAGGACCAGATGATTTTTACTATGTCCTCATGTAGAACTCAAAAGAAGGGTGTACTTTCTTTTTCACATGGCTGTAATTGCCATGCTAGATGGCAAACATATTTAAGGATGTTAAAGCAGTTTCATTTTTTAAAAAATGAAAGCTGTGTATCCCAGAGGGGTTCCCAACCTGTGGGCTGCGTGGGCAAATTGTGGCCTATTTGCAACCCGATCATGTGAGTGGCTAGCTAGTGTGTGCGCATGCACAACCCCACTCAGGCAAGCATCATGGGGGTTCAGGGCCTCACTCGCATGCGTTGCGGGCACTCAGGGCCCCACTTGTGCTAGTGTCGTGGGAACTTGGGGCCCCACTCACAAGAGTGTCTATGAGTGCTCAGGGCTTCACTCGCGAGCATCACAGGCCCTTGGCCTCACTCGCGTGAGCAACAGGTGCTCATGTACATGCATGTATGCGCGCGCACACCTGCCCCCCCCCCCCAAACTATCCCCTCTTTCCCCCTCCGCAGACCACCAACCCAGAAAGGTTGGGGAACTCTGGTATATCCCACCTCTGAAACTGTTCCATCTTCGGATGTCAGAGATGATGGATATAATACTTAGAAAAACCTTTCAAATTTTGATTGGACTGGATCAGGGGTCCCCAGCCTTGGTAACTTTTAAGACTTGTGGACTTCAACTCCCAAAATTCCTCAGCCAGCTTGGCTGGCTGAGGAATTCTGGGAGTTGAAGTCCACAAGTCTTAAAGTTGTCACGGTTGGGGACCTCTGGACTAGACAACAGACTGGTAAAACGGGGTAGTGGGAAGTGTTAAGATCATGAGAAGACCAAAAATCTCTAGTGGAGGGGTCCCCAAGCCTAGGTCCGTGGCCTAGTGGCAGGCTGCAACCCATTCGGAACTGGGTCATGGAAATGGTAGGTGAGCATGCGAAACCATCCCTTCTTCCCCCACTGCCCCCTCCACTGGTTGACCCACTCAGAAAGGTTGGAGACAGCTGCTGTAATGGACAGAGAAAATCATTCATTGATATGTTTGACCTTTTAGCCCTTTGGGAAGGGAAACTCCCCTCAGCCCACATGGATCCTTTATATCAGTCGTCTCCAATCTGGTAGGGCTAATTATGCATTGGTCTTCAGCTCATGTAATTCACAAGAGTGTGTTTATTTTACTAAATTTATATGCTCCCTCCTTCTTCTCCCCCCATTTGCCAGTGGGAGTTCAACCTAATTGTTATCAGTTTGGGGAGGCTGACTTGTGTTAATTGCAAGCAAGCAAGAAAAAAAAACTTGCAGAAACTTTATTACCCCTCCCCCCATTTTCACTGCTCCAGCTTTATTATGGGTAATTAAATGTGCTGTTTCCAAGAATGATGTTTATGATGGTGATTGTATTCATCTTAAATGGCAAAAGTATAATAGGTGGAAAATGTTGGGCTTTCTAATTAAAGAAGTCAGTCAAAGCCATGGTTTTTAAGTTTGAAAATGTTAACCTGCAACACTGAAGAAGGGAAAAAGCTGCAGAAACCTATCTTTGAATTATCATTTGGCATATCCTATTACAACCAAGCTTTCTAATTCTGTTTAGTGATGTTGCAATTAAATTTGAACTGTATTTGTAGGAATGTCAGGTTGTCCTTTAACTTTTAATTCCATTGGCGAACAGTGATTATTTTGCTCTTTAAAAAGGTGCTATTATATAAATGGCAGAATCTTTTTATCGTGAAATTAAGCCCATGCTTGAAGGATTCTACCCAGCTGAAAATTACAAGGCACACAGAAATTGGATTTTTGCGCCTGAACACAGTTGTAACTCTTTAACACATGTTAAATCGCACATTTATGTCTTATTTGGTGATTTTCTTATCCCAGTATTTTGAAATATCCTCAAAGCAAAACCTTTTCAAGGTACATAAAAGTGCCCCTATATTCAAAATAAAATGTTTTGTTTGTAAATATCTTTGAGTACCTTAACGTTATTTACCAGTAGTGAGCCCTCCGCTAAATTGATGAGGTTGCTTGGGGAAATTAATACGTATCCCTTCAAAATTCAAAACGGTAATATTTTTTTCTCATTGTTTCCATAACTGCTTTGAAGAGGGCTTGAATTCTGCCTCTTTTGCAGTTGTCTTCCTTCCAGCTGTTGCAGGTTTTCTTTATTTATTTTGAAGCACAATTCCTGGGTGAATTTTTCCTATTTGCCTCTATGTGTACGTGTGATTTATGGCAGACACGGTATCCGACCCAACCGCTCTAGAATTGGAGACCCGGGACTCTATATGCTGGGCTCCAGTGGAGAAAGAGATCTGCTTATGGTGGTCCCAGGTGAAGGAGTCTGGCGGGTTCCTAGCCTGGACTGCTGGAAGGTTCCCACATCCACTTTGTCCCATTAGTTGAGATGACATGCTCTAAAAATGTCCAGTGAGTGCAAAGATACCTATTGAAAGATTTTCAGATGATAATATATGGATGCTGTTTGGGAAACCACCAATGTCATATTTATGCTTTTCACGTTAAATCAAGCTGTGTAGTGAGTTTTTGGAAAATGCATTTGGAGATAAGCACAAGTGATTTTGATTCATGATGATTCCTTGATTTTGGAACTCTGTCGCTGGTTAGATCTAGTCCTCCTTGTGGTGCTTCTTTTCATACCAGTAAAACCTGTAACCTGTGAAGACTTCTTTAAGCCTCACCTGAGGTGGACCTAAAGCTTTGTTGCAGTCACCATCCTCAACTTGATGCTTTCCACGAGCGTTATTATGAATCTTTAATAAGTTATCCAAATTAAAGAAGGCTTGCTAGTCTCAAATCTTATAATGACAAATGAAGAGATTTCCAGTTAATGAAACCAAAAATTGAGGACACAGGATTGGCATTCATTTCGTAGGTACATATGAAGTGTGTATGGAGATTTCTTAATCATCCAGATTCCAGGACATGATTGTCCCAAAGGAGCTTTTCAAAAGGCAACTGGACTTTCTTGGGATTTTTTCTCCTTGAAAATGTTTTGCTTCTCATCCAAGAAGCTTCTTCAATTTTCAACAGAACCCCCCCCCCCCCCCAAGAAAGTCCAGTTGTCTTTTGAAAAGCACCTTTGGTACATATGAAGAAGGAAATTTCCTTTTTTTTTGTTGACCCTGTAAAAGAACTCAACAGTTGAAAACAACCCAGTGAACTTAAATATGATAAGAAACAAATCCACCCTAATCTGATTAAGGGGCAGAGTTGGTTTCACTGGAAAAAACCTTCATAATATTGCTAACTTATCTAACCCTGATAACTGAGGGGTGTGATGTGGAGGTTCTGTGAATGGATTAGCTCCATGAGTAACTCATATAGCCCTCTAAGAATAGTATATTAGACTGAGCCAACACATTAAGTACTAATCTACAGTTTACTTTCTGGCGCTTTCTCAAATTGTGCTAGATTCTTCTAACATTACACGAGGTTTTGTTGGCTGGATTCTCATAACATTACACCAGTGTTTATGTTTATTTAGTATGTTTTGTGTAGATGGTGCAACTCAGCTGTATTGTAAACTATGGCTTAAACTGTTGTGTGAACACAGCCAATCAGTGGCTAATCTAATACTTTTGCATCATGTGTTGACAGTTGTGCAATTTTCTAGCGATGCTGCATTGGCAAGCTCAAAGATCTTAATTCATGGTGTTAATCTGAAGAGAAATTGGAGCATCATGGTTTAGTGTCACACATGAATGTAGCCAGAGAATTAGCCAGTTCCAAGAATTATTACTTTTAATTGCCATGGATACAGTCACTATGAAAGCATTATCTTGATCCTTAAAGATATGAGTGTGTTTTCCACTGCAAAACCACGTGTCTGCCATTTTCTTCTCTATTGTTTTTAAATAGAGAACCTTCTGATCTCTCATGTAGTCCAAATGTACAAAAAAATAAATAAGTCCATTAGTTTGATACGTTCAGCAGTTAGACTGACCTTCCCCTAACCCTAACCCAGTGTCCTTCAGAGATGTTGGACTAACATTTTTATAATCTCCAGCTAGGCTGCTCTGGTAGTTGAACATAACTGGGTGGTTGTTGATTTGTAACCTGGAGTGAAAGGATTTCTCAGAAACAGCATTTCCAAAAGCAAGGAATCAACTGGGAGAGACTTTTGGTGGTCTTGAGACTCAGCTGTTAAGCACTGAAGGGGATTGAGGGGAAGAAAGCAGCTGTCTTCTCACATGTTTTACTAACTGATTAAAACAGGTATTTTACCGAGAGCACAAAATGGTTCAGATTGTCTCAGAGTTAACATTTGCCCCATTTCTTTTCTCAACTCTCTTTACTTTAAGCATTCCTAGTAGATTGCGTATAAAACACATTAATTCTCTCCATTTCACAACAGTGACACTGACTGAAATCATACTTTTTTGCTATGGTCCGTGGGGCGCACTGTGGTGCATTGTTAAAGGTGCATCCTTAGCCTCAAACACGTGCTGTAAAGCAATCAGTACAGTTGATTTTTTTTTAATAAATGGCCTGCAGGAAAGGAGTGGAGGAAGAAAACTTGTACCTCCTTGGAAATTGACAGTCTTACAAAAGCTGAAAGAGTATTGGAAGAACTATTTAAAATACCTGTTTTAAATAGTAGTAGTAGTAGTAGTGTTTTGGGAATGTATCTCTATTTCCTTTCCTTTTTGTTTCTTGAAACTGTGGAGTTTGCACAGCACAACAAGGCTTCATGCATACTTTTTTTGATCTGCACAGGATGGACTGAATCTGTTTGGAAGATATAATCCTTTCAAATAAACTGGAGCTAAGCACTTTGTTATTTCTCCCCAGCCCGTTTAAATTCTACATCAGCTTTGTAATTTGAATAGTACTTGGTAACCTTTTGGTAAGCAGTAAAAAAAAAAATCCAGCAATTCCTATGCTGTCAGAGAGGCTTTCACCCATCAGCATGCAGGCAGCCAGCCAGCCAGCCAGCTGCCTTCTGGACCAGCTGTAGTGTCCAAGCAGTTTTCAGAAGCTGCCCCAAGTAGAGTGTTTTACAGCAGTCTAACCTCAAGCTAGGGACGCGGTGGCTCAGTGGGTTAGGACACTGAGCTTGTCGATCAGAAGGTCGGCAATTTGGTGGGTCGAATCCCGAGTGCCGCGTAGCAGAGTGAGTGCCTGTTACTCGTCCCAGCTTCTGCCAACCTAGCAGTTCGAAAGCACGTAAAAATGCAAGTAGAAAAATAGGGACCACTACGGTGGGAAGGTAACAGCATTCCGTGCGCCTTTGGCGTCTAGTCATGCCGGCCACATGACCACAGAGACGACCTCGGACAAGCGCTGGCTCTTCAGCTTCGAAACGGAGATGACCACCGGCCCCTAGAGTCGGAAACGACTAGCACGCATATGCGGGGGAACCTTTACCTTTAACCTCAAGATGACAAAAGCACGAGTCACTCTTGCCAAGGCTTGTTGTTCCAAAAAGAGCCACAACTAATGAAATTGAGGAAATCCTGGCCACAGGCTTCCACAGGTCCAGCAGTAGCCCTGAAAGACCCCATGAATCTCAGACTTGCTTCTTCAGGGAAAGTGTAACTGTAACCCGAGTTGGGAAAAGAATAAAGATGGTTTAGAAGTCCCTGGGGTTTGTGTGTGCCCTAGAGCCCCAGACTGTCTATTTCTGCCTTGTAAGAATCCAGGAGGATGTGTGACCTTGAGAGGGTGGGTGGGTGGGTAGATAGGGAATTGTGCCCTTTAATTTATCATTCAACTTAGATTGAAGAGCTGTGGTGGTGCAGTGGTTAGAATGCAGTATTGCAGGCTAACTCTGCCCAAACACCAGCAGTTCGAACCTGACCGGCTTGAGGTTGACTCGGCCTTCTATCCTTACGAGGTGGGTAAAATGAGGGCCCAGATTGTTGGGGGCAATAATATGCTGGCATTTGTAAACGGCTCGAAGAGTGCTGTAAAGCACTGAGGAGCGGTTTACAAGTTGAAGTGCCATTGCTCTCGCTGTGTTTCAGTACCTTGTTGGCCTTGTTAGCTAATGACCACCTTCCCCCTTGCATGAAGCCGTGATGTGTTTCCCTTTGTGCCTTCCATCCTTTTCTGTCTTCAGAGCTTAAATATTTTCAAGCAGTGGCTCTTTAGTGGAGTTAGCACAATTCATGCAGTTGAAAGCTGAAGAAATTACACCGCAGGCAGGTGTGGGGTCAAGTGCTGATTACCTCTTTCTCTCTCTATGTGACATTTATAGCTACCTTGTTAAATACTGGGAGCACAGCAACGGTGGCCCTGCTACGAGATGGCATTGAGCTGGTGGTAGCCAGCGTGGGTGATAGCCGTGCGCTGTTATGCCGCAAAGGAAAAGCTGAGAAGCTGACCATTGATCACACTCCAGAACGGAAGGATGAGAAGGAAAGGTACCTGTGCAAAATGTGCAACTTCGGGCTTAATTTTCCCCCCCTCCCAATTTTAAAGAGACGTCTTTTGAAGTTGTAGAAATGGAATGCTTTGCAAAGGGGGGGGGCAGAATTCTTCAAGTAAAATTATGGTGTGAACTGTTTGTAGAAACCTAACGTGCACGGTGGTAGCTATTATTTGTATTTTATTATTTTATTTTTAAGAATCAGGAAATGTGGCGGTTTCATCTCCTGGAACAGTTTGGGGCAACCCCATGTGAATGGCAGACTTGCAATGACCCGTAGTATTGGAGATTTGGATCTTAAGAACTGTGGTGTGATTGCAGAGCCAGAAACAAAACGGGTGCAGGTAAGTGGTTGTGTAATATGCCTCCTCTCCCACATCTGAAGGTGCAGCTTATGGAAAGCTGATTTGGTACAAAAACAGTAGCTGGGTGGGATGATTATTTGTGACGTTCTCATTTTAGGCAGCACGGAGCAAGTTGATACTGATATCCTGGTCTGAGAATTTTATTTCTATTTGAAGTTCATTGCCTCATTCTATAGTTATAGCATTGCTCGGCTAAAAAGCAGAGTAGCACAGTGGATAGTGCATACGTATAGTGTGCCTAGCGTTGTATGAATGTGATATAGATCTTCATATGTATATGTAGCTAGAAGTAGAGCACCCTGCAGAATTCAGAAATTTTATCTTTTTTGATATCAGGAGTAGGCAAATATTTTTCATCTGAAAGCTGTACCTAATAATAACAGTAATAGGTCTCCAACGGGTCCAGGGCCCACTAGAGTGACTGGTTGAGTGGCTTGAGCCAACTATTTAAAACACTTTTTTAAAAAGCGCTTTATTGCTCTAATTCAGTGGTCCCCAACTCCCAGGCCACAACCCAGTACCGGGCCGCAGCCCATTCAGAAACGGGCTGCAGAAGTAGTGTGTGAGTGGTGCGCTTGCATCTGCAATGCATTTGTGAAAGCTGCGTGCGTGTGCATGAAACCATCCCCACCACCGCTGCCCCCTCTTGTCGATCTGCAGAGCTGGAAAAGTTGGAAGCCACTGCTCTAATTTATATACTTTTGCATCCAGTTTTATCTGATGCGTGTTTGTGCATGCTATTTTTGAACTGGGAAATGTGCCAGTTAAAGTAGGTGTACCTATTTTCAGTTTAGGAAAAACAGATTAGGTCAGTTTGCGTGAAGATAGAACCCAAACAAGTTTTCCCTTTATTCATCGCTATTTAGCGGTTTCTACTAGAGTAGGCATGTGAAACTCGCGACGTCACGGAACATTTTCCCCATTGCCGGCAATGGGGTGGGCACGGTTTGCTTGTGACGCATCCGGACCGCAGGCCGGCAGTTTGACCCCCCTGTACTAGAGCATCTTCAAGTCTGCATAATTTGTATACTCTTTGTGTTGCTTTAGATACACCATACAAGTGACAGCTTCTTGGTCCTGACCACAGATGGCATCAACTTTATGGTAAACAGTCAAGAGATCTGTGACTTTGTTAACCAGTGCCATGATCCAACCGAAGCAGCTCATATCATTACTGAGCAGGTAGGTGTTTTCTGCCTTAGGAACAATTGTTACTGGCCAGCTTTCAGCTAATGGTACCTGCATTTCCATGGATGATTCCAATGGAGAGGAATATCAGTAGCTCAAGGATGAACTGTGAAGATTTTGGTGCTCTCCAAGCTTGGTTGTTTACTTGCAGACTTTTCATTACCTAGCCAGGTAACCACATCAGTGCACCGGTGATGCTCTCACTGATGTTGCCTAGTTGGATATAGGTAGTCCTTGATCTAGGACTGTGAGGGTGCCTGCCATTACAGTCATAAGATGTGATGGTCATGAAGAGGGTCATCCCATGTGAGTGAGCCAATTTTACAGCCTTTTTTGGGGTGATCATTTAGTGCAGGGGAAGGCAACCTTGGCTCTTTTATGACTCGTGGACTTCAACTCCCAGAATTCCTGAGCCAGCTGTGCTGGCTCAGGAATTCTGGGAATTGAAGTCCACGAGTCATAAAAGAGCCAAGGTTGCCTACCCCTGGTTTAGTGAATGCATAGAGCGAATGCTATGGTTGTTAAGAAAGCGCTGCTGTCGTTAAGCAAACCTATCGTTCATTATGGGGTGTTGAAAACTGGAAGTAAATGCTGGCTTTTGGCAACATTGTAAATCACAGACATGTGACTTGGCAAATGGCTGTAAATGCAGGCCGGTTGCCGAGTGGCCGAAATGCAATCACATTTAGAGTGTGCAGAAATGGATAGATTGACTTTAAAGATAAAAGAGGAAGAAGACTCAGTGTATTTTATAACATGGGATAATTTTTATCACTGGCTAGAAAAATGAGTTAGAGACAAAGGAATGTGACGTGTAACTTTGAATATATATTAGCAAGAAGAAGACCATCGAGCGATTAATTAACATATTTATGATAATTAACTAGTACTCATTTTTTTTAAAAAAATACATGGACATTATGCTGTTTGCTAAATATTGAGCATTTTGTATAAAGAGAGTGTAGCTGAAATTGTTTGAAGATTGGTGGATTGAGAGTTAAACTAAAACTTCTGCCTTTCTCATTGTTTACAAGGTTAAACTAAAACTTCTGCCTTTCTCATTGTTCTACAAGGCTATGCAGTATGGGACAGAAGATAACGGCACCGCTATTGTAGTGCCATTTGGAGCCTGGGGCAAATACAAAAACTCTGAGATCAACTTTTCCTTCAGCCGAAGCTTTGGTTCAAGTGGAAGATGGGCATGAGCATCTTTCTCCACCAAGCTGCTAAACATTTAAAGATGTAGATTGCAGAAAGGTGATACATAGGTAGAAAACCTCCATCTTTTCTAGCAACAGGCCTTTTCTGCTTGAGTAGCAAACTGCTGTTAACTTGATGTCACCTCTTAACAAATGTCTTTGTTACTGCTTCTCTCAAACCAAGCATTCTCACACCTTCCTCGTGGGCTTCTGCAGGGGCAAGATGCTGATATTTTTGTGGCTGACTGTCATTGTGGTGTCACCTGTTTCTCCTGAGGTTCTTGAGATATTTTAGAGAAACAGGAATGTGGCAAATGCAAGCAGACTGCACCGCACTGCAGTTGGTGAACCAAAGGACAAGGACAAGAAAAATAGAATTTTATCTCCTATGCTGCTATTCCATCCGGTGTAAGGGAAATTCAAAGACTACTAGAAAGTTGGGAGAGTTAAAAGGTGGGTTTAATTGCTAGTTCACTATTGCTGTCACATTGGGGTTAGAATAATTCAACTCTGGAAAGGACTTTCAGTCTCCAGACGGATAAGCTTCAGGATTGTGAGTCCAGAGACAGAGATAACTCTGTATTTCCTGTACTGATGTCCCCCCCCTTTTTTTTTGAAAAGCAGAGAGAAAGTTGTACACTTCGTTAAATATCTGCATGTTGTTTAATGTATAACTCAAGAGGCACAGTATAGTTCTTGAGAAAGTACTAACCAGGATATACTGTGTTAGTATGCCTTCTAAAAAATACCAAATAAATTCTGTTTTTTTTTCCTTTAAAGGAAAAAGTGCTAAAACCCCTCCTTTAAAAAAATATATATATTCCACATTGGCTACTGTTAAATTCCTTTTCTAAGTATTAATGCACAGCATTAATGCAATTAATTTTGATGATGAGCTTATTTTGGTTTGTTTCATAGTTTACAAGAAGATGAGCTTGGTTTTCTAGGTTGCGGCTATTGAAAGAACATAGTCTAAATCTGCTTAGAATTGTCCCCAACTTTTATCTAAAGTAAAAATTGGAGGGAAAGGGAAGTTTCAGAGAGGCCAGTAATATATTTTCAAACGATTCTATCCCTCCCATTTTAAAATACAGCTACGAAGGGAATAAATCTGTGTGTTTCTAAGCAAGACTACAGTAATTGAAGTAAAAGCAAGGTTAATTTCATGGCAGAGGGGAACCTTCCCCATCTTTTTGCCATTCAGATGCTTTGGGGCCCGATAACACCCATCTGATTAAGGATTTCAGGAGTTTTAGTATCCACCTGAGAATATCAGGTGGAAAAGAATGCAGAACTATTGGTGTTAAAAACCTATATTTCTACGTTGGAAATTGTCTTGTCTCAACGGTGAGATCTCACGACAGTGCCGAAATATCATGCATTCTTGCTGAGCAAGAAAACCGCAGCCTGATGAGATTGGACGATCTCAGAAGCTTCCAGCCTTTGGGGTGGGAAAACCCAATGAATCTTGAAAACAGCCCTAATTTAGACCAGTGCCATCTAAATATGTTGTGATTGTCACGTTACTGGTGGAAACTGAATTCCCAGTCCCTGTTAATAGGTCTGTGCCCACAAGGTGTGAGAAAGCAAGTAGGCCTTCCTAAGTCACAGATATCCTTGAGAGAGCAAATGAGGAAATCGTCATGACCTCATTGGACAAATGTGATTGGCATCAATCCAAACAGTGACAGATACAAATTACATAACATGGTTGTAGGATGGTGTCATGATGCACTTCATAATGTTATTGTGACTTCTGACGGATGCTTATGGCTCCAATATAAACATTGGGAGCGTTTCCTCAGACTGAAAAAGGAAAGAATATTAAATAGAAATGCAATACTCGCCTTCCCCTGCATAGAGTTACTTTGCATCTGGGAATAATGGTTGCTGAGCCATTTAGTTGAACCCTGGTCACAATGTGAACGATGGACTTACACAACTGCACATCTAAGCACCGTAGTACCAAAAACCACTTTGGTGTCAATCATTCCAACGCTGCCTCTGGACATCTTTTTGCTCCTGACTGATCCTTTGAACTTGTGAAAGACTTTGCAGAGAGTGCCCTGGTCTTCTTTTGTTTTTGTCTGCTGTAAATTTTTATTCGTTTGTATTCTCTACGCACAGATTCTATAACATAATTATACAGACTTTAAAAGTTACGTTTAGCAATTGTATACTCTTTATCGGTTACTGTCATTTTAAGACACTAAAGTAGTATATATTGATGTTAAAAACATTTTGTCCTTCCTGGGTTTTTGCTTTTTCTTTTTTCTTTTTAAAGGGCCTTTTGTTTTCATTCTTGTTTGCTTAAAACAAAAACACCGGCTCTCCCATGGGCTAAAACAGGCATGCAGTCAGAATTATCACCGTTATATAATATAAATATATGACGCAAATAAAATGTGCTTCCAGGTAAAGAAGCAGTTTTGGCCATGATTCAGCTTCCTTCTCTCTCTTAGAAAAAAGCACTTATTAGCAGCAGCTCATAAAAGGAAGCTGATAATTATTGAAGGCAGGGAAAGCAAATACTGTATATTTTTCCCCTTCATTATCGCCCTACCCCCCGCAGAGTAAATGCCATTTTTCATAAAAATTGATTGTGCCACTAGAGCACAATAGAAAGGAGTTAAATTCTTTCCCCATTCCTGCTCTAATCTTGCTAATTATCCATTCCATCAGCTGACATTGCATATTTTTAAAATTACGGCAATAAACACAAGACAGTAAACACAAGGCGATGCAGATTATCTCCTTTGATGCTCATCAATCTAGAAATAAAGGGAATCAGGAAATTCATACATCTAATCTTAATATATATTTTTAAAGGCACAATATATTCAAAGGAGATGCGTATGGGTCAGCGTAATGTATAGCTTAAATCTGAACTTGGTAAGAAAGAAAACTGTAAGACTTTCAAAGAAATTATTTTAGGTTGCGACTGAAAGCATCAAGGCACTAAGCCAGTTGTAGCCCTTTGTAGCAGTATGTCAAGAAATCCAGGCTTGGAAGATGCAATTGTTAGCTTCCTGCTGTGGATTGTAAAAGAGGTTTATCAAAACATCTTGAGTTATTGGAAAAGTTTTTCTCTTCCGCCTTAGAATTCTACCAGTTGAAGAAGACTCAACAAGACAGTTGTTACCCTGTGGCTTTTTTTGACCTGCTGGTGTCCAGTGCACATGGAATTGAACTCAGTTGCCCATTTCCTTTGTAACAAGGAGAAATTGGAGGGTTGTATAGCTAGAACTACCAGTTGCTTGGAGGGTTTACCTGCCTGGCTGGTGTAATTACCTGTATAGTCAATGTGCTATCACCGGTTCATTCAAGGTGTGTTTTGTTTTCACCAGATGGCCTGGTGAAAGTCACAATATATTTATATTCTTCAGTTCCAGCATATTTAAGCTGTGTAAGCATACATTTGGGAAAGGGAAATAAGCAAACCAACCTAGATTTAGGAAAAGGAAGTTTAGATCGTGTTTTAACACACAGTTTATTGATCCCAAACAATGGGTAGCTTTCTCACCATATTGAATGTACTGTAGGGAAAGTCTTCCGAGGTTATTAAACTGCAGTGCTTCCTGCACAAGGGGAGGCAAATAATGGTTAGTAAATGATGGCTGTTCCTGAACACATAGAAAGGTTTGGCAACCTGGCACATCAAAATTACTTTTAAAAACTCTCAAAGTGCGCTTGCGTGCATTTCTGTTTTAGGAAGCATGTGAAAACGTGCTCTCGGTAATCGAGAGGCATTTAAATGTATGGTGTAAGATATGTATCGGTCCCAGCTGCTGTATTTCTGTAGGATGTGAGATGGGAAATGATGATTTTGGTAAAAGACACAGATGTTTATGAGAATATACCTATTTCTTAGGACAGGGGTAGGCAACCTCGGCTCTTTTATGACTCATGGACTTCAACTCCCAGAATTCCTGAGCCAGCATAGCTGACTCAGGAATTCTGGGAGTTGAAGTCCATGAGTCATAAAAGAGCCGAGGTTGCCTACCCCTGTCTTAGGCTTATTTATTCTTTTGTTGATACGATATGCTTCCTTTCTGCTTTATTTCTAATGAAGCAAAGTTGCGGTGCATGTTCTTGTACGCGCCACCCCGGGAAGCAGTTCCCCAAGGAGCTGCTCAAGCCTTGCAAAAGATACGGCTGCTTTAATGATACAGAGCAAAGTGCTTTGTTCGTGCCCTCTTGCATGACACCGTATCTCTTGATTGCTTTCCATCACCATTTATTGTTTGGATTAGAATGCAGTATTGCATTGGATTGAAGGCAAGACTGTGTCCAAAGTTTATCAGGTATTAATTGTGATAAAATATATGTACATATCTTGAGCAAGTGTATAGATGACTAGCTCGTTATTTCTTTTTCATTGGTTTATTTTACAACTGTATATTTATCATGGAGCAGAATAAAGAACTTGCTCTCTAGTACTTTCTTGTCTTCTTTTTCTTTCCTCTTCAGCTGCATGTTTTCATAAAAATTTATTTATCAAATGTAGACACTGTCCATCTTCGTATCCGAGAACATAATCCAATGCAATGTTCCCCAAATCTATCATTCCCCATATATTCCCAACCAGTATGGGGGGGAGGGGGAGGGAGATAGAGAGAGTAGAAGCCATATAACACAACAGGGTTGTAATGGATGACTTTGGACTCCCACTTGTTTGTGAAATTGAATATGTGGAAGAGGATAATGGTGCAGTAGAAAACTTGCTTGGAAATAGTCAACCAGTGGGAGTCACATTTATGCCACAGTGTTCAGCAATAGCACTTAGACTTATATACCGCTTCACAGTGCTCTACAGCCCTCTGTAAGTGGTTTACTGAGTCAGCATATTGGCCCTAAAAATCTGGGTCCTCATTTTACCAACCTCCAAAGAATAGAAGGCTGAGTCAAACCTTTTTTTAAAAATCCCATTTATATCCCACCCTTCTCCGAAGACTCAGGGCGGCTTACAATTTAAAGCACAAATCAATGTGCTTAGCAATAGCCTTCATTCTATGTATATGCCTGCTTATTAGGGCTTTCGCCCCCCCCCCCCAAGCAGCATTATTACAAAGTCAGCTTATTGCCCCCAACAATCTGGGTCCTCATTTTACCTACCTCGGAAGGATGGAAGGCTGAGTCAACCTTGAGCCTGGTGGGACTCGAACCTGCACTAATTGCAGGCAGCTGGTGTTACTTAAGGAGGCATTAGCCCACTGCTCCACCAAGGCTCCTTGAGCCAGTGAGAACCGCACTGCTGGCAGCTGGCAGAATTAGCCTGCAATACTGCATTCTAAGCACTGCACCACCACAGCTCCTATCATGTTTATGGCTGGAATGAGGCTTCTGAGGTTTATTGCCCTGCTGGAAGGGAACTTAAGGCAGGAATTTCAAGTTGCTTTGTCAAGAGAGAAGGATGTAATTTGATGGAGTGTGCGCTTTCTATACAGAGGTTATTTGGATCTCCAATTAAAAAGATCTCAGTGGTTTGTTATTCCCAGCCTTAATAGAGAATGCTGGGTTGGGTAGCCGAATAATATGATTTGTCCGCCTTTGGAATGTTCACATGCTATGTTATTACCCTAATTGACAAACCACAATGGTTAAGTTTACACAACACGCTAAACCCAAGCAAAACAAAGTACATTATGGGGTGAACTAGGTTTCTCTATTCCATTCATAAAATCACAGATTGTAAGGAGGAATCCAAATGAAATCATGAATGAGACACCGCCCATCTTCCTTGAGTTAGAAGACTTCCTTCCTTCCTTCCTCATCCCCTCTTCAAGCAGATCCATTTCATGTCACTATTTTTAACGCAGAAAATATAAACCTTATTTTGAACGACAAAGGCGGCTGTGTCTACACGTTTGCTTGCAATATATACGATGGGGAAATAGGTAACAGTAGCTGCAAAAATTCAGACAAGTGAGTTAATGAAGTGAAAGATGTTGGCGCAAGATAGGAATGGCACACATTACGTCAAATAGCTCAGGCAATGCAAAATTGGATCCTCTCCCATGACAAACGGAGCAATCAACCATGTCAGATGAGATTCTTATTTGTAAACTTTTGCCAAGGCTTTCCCTAGCGAGAGTTGGAAGGACCTGTCAAAATAATTAGTAACTGAAGTAGCAAACTTCAGCCCAAACTTGGAGAGAGAAACCAAATAGGCTAATCTTAACTGCCAAATTCAGGTTCTTGGATTTATAGCCAAGATACGCCCTCTTTAGTGACAGGTGCTCTGACCCAGATATAAAACTCAGATCGTTTTTTGAAAATGCTGACATGTGGACAAGCACCTGCCATCCTGTTATACACTCCACAAAGTAGTAATGGTGAAGGAATGCTCAGCTTTGCCAGGAAAGATGCATTGTTTCTGCCATTGACTGGAACTGAAAAAGCTTGAGTACATATGTATTGCAAAAGATAGGTGGTTTCTGATTCAGAAAATGTAAAACTTTCTCTGTGTTATATATGGAATAATGGTTTTCTTAAATCAACTGTCCAAAATCACTCCAAATGTATCAGGATTACAAATTCTGGAGTTTCCAGTATTGATGGAAATTCTGGTGGCCGTCCTAATACACCTGGTGGTCAGAGCAGGTTACAGAAAGCTGTTCCAATTAAATTTTACTCAGTTTTTAAGAATGTATTGACAACTAAGGCAGGGATCAAATCTGAATATTATTCATGATTTTTGAAAAATTAAGAAATGGGAATGGATCAATATCACTGCATAAGAGTGATAAGAAAAATGAAAGCCAAGGAGATTGATAGAAGGAACAGTGTATACTTTTCATGAATTGTGTTATTGTTTCATGACATTGTGATTCATGTGATGTCACCGCCACTTCACTCCACTTTTCTTTTGTGGGTGGATAAGATTCAAGCTCAACATTACAGGACACGGTTTTTTAAAAAATATAAATTTTTATTAAAATCTTTCAGACAAGAAGATAAAAATTAATACAAACTAAGGGAAAAAGATGGGACGCGGTGGCTCAGTGGGTTAGGACGCTGAGCTTGTCGATCTGAAGGTCGGCAGTTTGGTGGGTCGAATCCACATGACCACGGAGACGTCCTCGGACAAGCGCTGGCTCTTCGGCTTTGAAACAGAGATGAGCACCGGCCCCTAGAGTCGGAAACGACTAGCACGCATGTGCGGGGGAAACTTTACCTTTACCTTTTAAGGGAAAAAGGGAAGGGAGATCAAAGAAAAAGCAAAAAATGCAAGGAAAAAGTTGAAAAATAGAAAAGAAAGAAAAAGATATAAAAGAAGTTGTTTCCAATATTCTTCACAGAAGTTATAAGTACAAATATATATTTAAATCTTTCTCTAAAGTTACATCATACTGCTGTTCTTTCTATAATCTATCATGTCTAATCATCAAAGACATAAATCACACTTTTATATTTTTATGCCAAAGGTGTATAAGAGGCTTCCAGTCACCAATATATGTAAATATTTTTAACCAAAAAAGTCAATTCATCCATTTCAGCAACATCTGCCATTCCTCCATAGTAGGTAGGGTAGGATCTTTCTGTCACTGTGCATATAGTATTCTTGCTGCTGTAATCATATATATTGAAATAATCACATGATAACATTTTTAATGTACAGCACTCAATCCCCATATTCTCGGTTTATTACAATCCAGTTACAATGCCAGAATGGAGGGGAAAAATACCCACCTATCAGGAGATTTACCTGATACAGCTGCAAACATCTGGACACCCAATAGCTAGCAAAAGTTAGTTCTTTTTTGCCTTGTTGTGGAACCCAGCCTACTATAGAAGACTTTGCTTCCTCTCGCTGCATCGTCCCTCCCCCAACTTCAAATTTATTAATTTGATACTAGAAAACAAATTGGAACAGCATAAGAGGCAAATGCCAGCAGTAATTCTTAAATCTTAAATTATTGTTTTATTATAT
Source organism: Vipera ursinii (assembly GCF_947247035.1). NCBI lineage: Eukaryota > Metazoa > Chordata > Lepidosauria > Squamata > Viperidae > Vipera > Vipera ursinii. The sequence goes on from NC_139521.1 coordinate 65,102,409, forward strand.
TGATTAAATAGTAGAGCTCAAATAGTAGTAACTGTGAGAGAGATCTCGGAGTCCTAGTGGACAATCACTTCAATATGAGCCAGCAGTTTGCTGCAGCTGCCAAAAAAGCCAACACAGTGCTAGGCTGCATTAACAGAGGGATAGAATCAAGATCACTTGAAGTATTAATACCACTTTACAAAGCCTTGGTAAGGCCACACCTGGAATACTGCATCCAGTTTTGGTCACCACGATGTAAAAAAGATGTCGAGACTCTAGAAAGAGTACAAAGAGTACAAAGAAGAGCAACAAAGATGATCAGGGGACTGGAGGCTAAAACAAGGAACAGTGGCTGGAATTGGGTAGGTCTAGTAGTTTAATGAAGAGAAGGACGAGGGAGGACATGATAGCAGTGTTCCAATTTCTCAGGGGCTGCCACAAAGAAGGAGTCAAGCTATTCTCCAAAGCACCTGAAGGCAGGTCAAGAAGCAACGGATGGAAACCAATCAAAGAGAGAAGCAACCTAGAACTAATGAGAAATTTCCTGACAGTTAGAATAATTAATCAGTGGAACAATCTGCCTCCAGAAGCTGTGAAGTTTTTAAGAAGAGACTGGCCAGCCATTTGTCTGAAATGGTATAGGGTTTCCTGCCTGAGTAGGGGGTTGGACTAGATGACCTCCAAAGTACCTTCTCAATTTTGACTTTCTATGCATTTGTCCTTAAGGCTTCGTCTTATGCAGCCAGAATTGATCTTTCTTCAACTTTCCTCCTCTTAGCCATTCACAGGTCTTATTATCTGCTTTCCCAGCTATTTTTTTAATGTAGTGCTTTGTCTTCTCATGCCTCTATTCTGTTCTTCATTTGGTCTTTCTTGTAGGCTAGTTTGGTCTCTCCAGTAGTTAGTAAGCCTTCCTGATATACTAATTTCAGTGTATCTTCATTATTGTCCTTCAGATATTATTATTATTATTATTATTATTATTATTATTATTATTATTATTATTATTATTATTATTATTATTATTATTATTATTATTGTTATTATGCATACACTGCTCAGAGCCCCTCTATTAGAGAGATGGGGAGTTAAGAAGCTTGATATATAAATAAATAATAATGAAATGAAATAAAAAATAATAAAATAAAATAAATTTTCTGCTCAGTGTTAAAAAGTTAAGATGTTTAATAACATGTAGTTCGTTTTATCTCAGGTCCTTCCAGGTGGAATATTCTCATTATAATACCATTTCTGGTTTGGTTGCTAAACATGTATCAGAAATAATCACCCACCAATTTCAGCCAATGCTTCCTGGTAAGCAGGCCCCACCAATTCAAAGGCACAATGAGATTAATTCACAGTTCCTTGGATTCTCTATAAAAGTTAATTGATGAGAGGACAGGGCGACTGAAGAATAATAATAAAAAACTTTCTTGGATAGGCCTCTGCATAAATAACTGAGTGGAAGACACATTTGTCATGCTTACTTCCAATTTTCTTAGCTTAGGTTGTGTGACTTGGTAATGAAAGTCTGGTAAAGAAACAATCATTTTGTTTACCAAGAAGTTGAAACAGATGCTATAGTTCCTTCTTTCCGAGGAGTGGCCAATATTTTTCATTCTTTTCAAAAGATTCTTTCTAGGTTGGTCATATAACAGCCCAACTGGAAGAGAGCCAGAACAGACTCACACAGGCCAGCCACAAAATTGGCAACAGAAGAGACTGCCTTCCTGTCAACACAATTCAGTTATCCCCCAGGAGGTGTGTGCGTCTGTCTTTTTCCAATCAGAGCTTTTACTGCAGGGCCTGCCCCCTTGCAAACTTCATGCCAAACACCCAAGTGTTGCCTGGAGCCAAAATATTCCATCCAGGCAGCTGGCACTTTGCTCACAGGATTACTAAACTACAAAGGGCCTTCCCATGTAACAGTTTTAAAAAACAAAAAACAACAGGATGACTTTCCATCTGAGAATCAAAATAAGCAACCCACATTCACTTAGGGCTAAACAGTCAAGGTCACTGACTGAGTTGAACCAAGTGTTCCCAGCCTGAGCAATGAACACAGAAAAATCTTTGACTGGCATCTTCTTGGCACCTTCTACACGAAGTGCCTGCATTACCCCCTGGATGGCTCCTTACCCTTGCAGTCCTGTGCTGTCAATCTAGACCAGTGCTTCTCAACTTCACCTACCTTAACGTCTGGACTTCGACTGCCAGAATACCCCCAGCCAGTGAAGTGTGCAGCCTTTAAACAGATTTTTCTTTTAAAGACTATCCTGATAAATTGTAGTTAGAGGAAGGTCTGGGCCTAGAACAACCAATCTGGCCCATGACTACTTGATAGTACTCTACTACACTTTGAGGAGCACTTCAAAACATCCCTGAATTGTCTCTCTTGAGTTCATTGTTTGAAGGATTATGTCTCTTGAAGGCTACATACAGCTGCCTCAAGGCCTTTTCCTGATGTTTTGACTTACGCTGACCACCAGGCGGCAAGCATTATATAATCAGTTTCATCCTACTTGGGGCTGTTTAGATGAAAGTAGCCAGATGTGAGGTTTAAAGACATTGGCTTTCATTGGCTATGCAATATATATATATATATATTGCATAGATTCTATGCATCTCTTCCCGCAATTGCATAGATTCTATGCATCTATTCCATAGATTCTATGCATCTCTTCCTGCAACTGCTGAAAGCCAATGTCTTTAAACCTCACATCTGGCTACTTTCATCTAAACAGCCCCAAGTAGGATGAAACTGATTATTTAATGCTTGGCAATGTATGAAAAGATGGCATTTTATAGAATGCCAAGGAACTCTATAGAATGTGTGATGTTTTTAGGCAAAGCATGAAATGTCTATATTTTAATATGAGATTATATATATTTTACACCTAGGCATTATGCAGAATGAGAAGAACTATTTAGGTTAAGTATGAAAAGAGAGCCATGAAAAGGTAACCTAACCCTAACCCTAATTCTAATCTTTTATTGAAAAGACATGAAAGAAGAAATGCAAAATAATATACAGGACTTTCTTACTGAAAAAAAATAAGAGAAAAGACCAGTATTGACCTACTTGTTGCAACAAGGAAGGTAAAAAATGACATTTTAGCAGGAGTATTTTATACTTTGATGGTTTGCCTTTTGACATTGCATAGAATGCCTAGGAAATGTGTGAAATATTAAGCGTTTTCATGCTTTGATGTCCCATTTTTGGCATTCTATAAATTTCCCAGGCATTCTATAAAATGCCTAATTACACACATTGACCATCCCTTTAAGCTTTCAAAGCAAAATGTATTTTGATTAGATGTAGGCAGGCACAGCAGCATAGACAGTTATTCTAAACTATGATGATGCCAAAATGATATTTGTCATTTGCCAGTCGACATTTAAACATTCTGCCCTTTTGCGTGTGTGCTGCAGTGTCACTTCATCTCCTTGGTCTCTTCCTATGGATGCCTATACCCAGGGGACACGCAGGCCAGATTTTGCACTGAAGCTAAGTTAAATTTTCGGATGTTCTGGAGAAACTATTCCCAGCAAGATGCTTTTTCCAATTGTGAACTCTCTCTCTCTCCTCTAAACCTCTGCAATAATTTTTATTCCACGCTGGCTTCTCATGGAAATTCACAAAAAATAAGCATTACGATTTAGACCGTTTTATTAGTTTATGTTGTAACATACAAAAAATGCAAAAGCAAATAGTAGGTAAAATAGGGAAGGGAAAAGGGAAGAGAAGAGTGAGGAAAAGAGGGGGAGAAAGAAAGAAAAGGCATTGGCTTCCAATTCTCTTTGGTGCAGTAGAATAAGGCATTAACATCCAACCTCAACTTTTTACTTTTACATAATGGTTTAAACTGGCCATTTCTATAACAACTAATCTATCTAATCAGTAAAACCCAAAATCAAAGTTTCATTTTCCCCACTTTAAATACACACACACACACACACATACACACACACACAAATAAACATTGATATGGATAGAAAACACAAGAAGTTCAGGCCCTCTTTCCCCAACACAAACCACAGAGGAAAGAGTGAATTTGACCTTCTGCAATTATACTCCACCATATCTTGAAAGATATGTAACAGAGTGAGCGCCTGTTACTTGTCCCAGCTTCTGCCAACCTAGCAGTTCAAAAGCACGTAAAAATGCAAGTAGAAAAATAGGGACCACTACGGTGGGAAGGTAACAGCGTTCTGTGTGCCTTTGGCGTCTAGTCATGCCGGCCACATGACCACGGAGATTTCCCCGGACAAGCGCTGGCTCTTCGGCTTTGAAACGGAGATGAGCACCGGCCCCTAGAGTCAGAAACGACTAGCACACATGTGCGGGGGAACCTTTACCTTTACCTTATGTCTGGAAAGCACCAAGCTACAGAAAGCAAGCGCATGAGTACAGATAGTCCTTGGCTTACGACCACAATTGAGCCCAAAAATTCTGTTGCTAAGCAACACAGTTAAGTGAGTTTTATGACTTTTCTCACCACAGTTGCCGGGAGAATCACTACAGTTGTTAAGTTAGTAACAAGGTTGTTAAGTGAATCGGGCTGCCCCACTGACTTTCTCAGAAAGTCGCAAAAGGGGACTACGTGACTCCGAGACACTGCAACCATCATATATATTTGTAGCTTTGGAGCTGAAGAAGCTTCTTGGATGAGAAGCAAAACATCTTCAAAGAAAAACAAGAAAGTCCAGTTGCCTTTTGAAAAGGCACCTTTGGGACTCCTGTTGTTACTCTTTGTTCCCTGCAGATTGTATTGTCTATTATGTCTGGATTCCAGGAAAAGATTCCTATTAGTTCCAATTGTGGGTATCTGACTCTGAGAATTCTGGGATTTGAAATTCACACATTTTGAATTTGCTAAGGCTGATAAATACTGTGCTAATAGCTCTCAATATGTCACCTATATAAAGGATACCAATTTTAAAAATTGCATAAATTAGAGAAACAAAAATAATGTCAATCCATTAAAAGCCACAAGGTCTAAAACAAGTACCATGTGTATATTTAAAAATATTTCAGAGATGGCTATTTCTCTTGCAAATATAAGAATCCTGCCCAAATCTGTCACACTTGCTACTAGTTAGCTCAGGATCACCTGCAGTACCACTGTAGGCCAACAGGGGCTACCACTGATCTTTGAAAGAAAAAGCTTCTCTAACAGGTATAAATAGAAGAAACGGAGGATATGAATCATATGCTTTTGTGTTAACAGAAGTGTATGGTGTTCTTGCTAGATGTGACAAAAAATTACAACTATTTTGCCTTTTAATAACATTTGTTAGTTTAAAAATGTGCTAGGAAGGTGGAATATTAGATATACTTGTTGCCTTGAGTTACTTACAAAATAATAAAGGCAGGATAAAAATGAAATAAATAATTGCTAGTCCAGGGGGAAAATGGCATTTTGAAACTGAAAGGATTTCATTTACAGTGAGACCATTTTTGAATGCTTTGAAACACTTTAGCCCAGGTTGTTGTTGTTGCTACCGCAGGACAAGAAGCAATGGGTAGAACCTTATCAAGGAGAGAAGCACCCAAGAACTAAGAACAAATTGCCTGACAGTGAGAACAATTAAGCAATGGAAGAGTTTGCCATTGCTGGAGGTTTCCAAGAAGAGATTGGACAGCCATTTCTCTGAAATGGTACAAGTTTCCTGCCTGAGCAGAGGGTTGGACTGGAACAGGGGTCCCCAACCCCTGGTCCGTGGCATGCCAGCAACTAGTCCACACAAACAAGCAAACCCCATCCATGGGATGCAGCCAGCACACAAAACCACAGACCCTCCAGTCCACGAAAAAACCTCTTTCCATGGAACCAGTCCCTGGTGCCCAAAAGGTTGGGGACCTCTGGACTAGAAGACCTGACAGTTAGAACAATTAACCAGTGGAACAACCTGCCTCCAGAAGTGGTGAATGCTCCAACACTGGAAGTTTTAAAGAAGAGACTGGGCAACCATTTGTCTGAAATGGTATAGGGCAGGGGTAGGCAACCTTGGCTCTTTTATGACTCATGGACTTCAACTCCCAGAATTCCTGAGTCAGCTATGCTGACTCAGGAATTCTGGGAGTTGAAGTCCATGAGTCATAAAAGAGCCAAGGTTGCCTACCCCTGGTATAGGGTTTCCTGCCTGAGCAGTGGGCTGGACTAGATGACCTCCAAGGTCCCTTCCAAATCATCATCATCAACAACAACAACAACAACAACATCTTTAAGGTCCCTTCCAACTCTGTTATTCTTTTTTCCCTGGGCTAAGTTGCTATTTATACATAAGCTGTCAACTGACTATCCTCTCAGCTCTTAGTTGTTGACATTTAGCTTCCCTTCTGTTTTTTTTTACAGCCTCCCCGCAGTTTTTCCCAGACCTTAAGGCAGACAATATCCAGAGATCATTTCACAGTGAGATCAAATGGCAGCCTAGGATTCTAGTAAGGATTGCAATGCTATCGGTTATCCCCACTAATCACAAAGCTTTGAGGGGCCCATGTAGGAAAATCAGGGGACAATCATGGCGAAAAGCTGTGCTAGACAAGGCAATGTTTAATGTATATTAGATTCATATCCCATCTTTCCTTGAGGAGGGAATAGCAGAAAATTGCCCCCAACATTGCAGATTTGTCACTGGGGGATCTTTATGGGTTTTTTACACTGTGAAATGTTGAAGTAAGAGTCCTGGAGTCACCATGTGTCAGTTTTGCAGCCATATACATTTGTTTAATAAATAGATAGTGTTTCTTCCTCTTTTTTTTTAATCTTTGTGTGAGGTCAGTTGCAGTGAAAGTGAGTGACTGGCACAAAGTTACTCAGTGAGCTACCATGGCTGTGGGTGAATTCGAACTAGCCCTTGTCCAGCATCTCAGCCACTTGATCACACTTGGATATGAAGGGTCCTTGCTGCTCTCTGAGCTTGGTTGTTTTCTTGCAGACATTTCATTACCCAAATACGGTAATGTCATCAGTGTTGGTGAGGAGTGGACTTTGCTTCCTCGATAGTAAGGAGCAAACCCATTCCTTACTAGCACTGATGATGTTACCTAGTTTGAGTATTGAAACATCTGCAAAACAACAACCAAACTCAGAGAGCACCAAGGACAAATAATCTCCTTTATTGGTAACACTTGGATTTCTTATACCTATTAGACCTCTCAGCGGCTTTCGATACCATCGACCATGGTATCCTGCTGCGCCGTCTCAGGGGACTGGGAGTGGGAGGCACGGTTCTCCAGTGGTTCTCCTCCTATCTCCTGGGATGCTCGCAGTCGGTGTTGGCAGGGGGGCAGAGGTCGACCTCGAGGCCTCTCGTTTGTGGAGTTCCTCAGGGGTCAGTCCTCTCGCCTCTCCTGTTCAACATCTATATGAAGCCGCTGGGTGAGATCATTCGTGGTTTTGGAGTTTTTATTTTGACCCCAAACCACCCCAGTGATGCCCTCGACGTGATGTCCCGTTGCCTGGAGGCAGTTTGGGTCTGGATGGGGAGGAACAGACTTTGGCTCAACCCTGACAAGACTGAGTGGCTGTGCGTACCGGCATCTCGGGAAATTCAGAATATTCCATCTCTTTCTATGGGGGGTGAGTTATTACCCCCCGTAGATAGGGCTCGCAACTTGGGAGTCCTCCTAGATTCACAGCTTTCTTTAGAAGATCATATATTAGCTGTGACTAGGGGGGCCTTTGCCCAGGTTTGCCTGGTGCTCCAGTTGCAGCCCTATCTAGACCAGGATGCCTTGCATACAGTCACTCACGCGCTCATGACCTCTCATTTGGACTACTGCAACACTCTCTACATGGGACTGCCCTTGAGGACCACTCAGAGGCTCCAACTGGTACAGAATGCAGCCGCAAGAGTTGTGTTGGGAGTCTCCCGATACTCCCATGTTACACCCCTGCTCCGCGAGCTGCACTGGCTCCCAGTTGTCTTCCGGGTGAGATTCAAGGTGCTGGTAATGACCTACAAAGCCCTTCATGGCATGGGTCCGGAATACCTCAGGGAGCACCTGTGGCCGGCATCAACTTCCCTCCGCCCAGTGCGCTCCCACAGAGGGGGCCTCCTCAGGGTGCCACCGGTCAAAGAATGCCGACTGGTGGCCCCCAGGGGGAGGGCGTTCTCTGTGGGCGCACCGGATTTATGGAACCATCTTCCGGTTGAGCTCCGGATGGCGCCCGACCTTCGCTCCTTCCGATGGGATCTTAAGACCTACTTGTTTGAACAAGCCAGCCTGGCCTGATGGGTTTTGGGTTTTATTATTGCTTTTAATGTATTTTAACTTATTGTTTTAAGGGATTGGGCACTTGTTTAATCTTGTCTTAATTTTTGTATTCTTGTATTAGTATTTATTGCCCTGTTCACCACCCTGAGTCCTTAGGGAGAAGGGCGGTATACAAATAAAATTATTATTATTTATTATTATTATTATTATTATTATTATTATTATTATTATTATTATTAGTAGTAGTAGTAGTAGTAGTAGTAGTAGTAGTAGTAGATATACTAACACTAATTTAGTATTCCTTGCATCTTCTAATGCCCTTCCACTCACAGTTGTCTAAGACTGGCAGCACCATTTGAAGCACCATTTTGAAGTGAGGGATCCAAGAAAACTGCTGCAGTGAGATGAAAGTTGGACTAGCTAGCCACCAGTCTCTTTCAACTCTATGGTTTTATCATTTTTTAGAAGTTCCAGGACTAAGGGTAATTAATCCACCTTCTTCTCTCCAGGTGAATCAGGTAGCTGCCTTCATTTTATATCTTTACCCAACCTATTGTGGCACTTGTGTCCAAGATGGCCTCTGACTAAGGAAAGGCTGCCGATTTCTGCAATTAGCAATAGCAGTAGCACTTAGACTTATATACCGCTTCATAGTGCTTTACAGCCCTCTCTAAGCAGTTTATTGAATCAACATATTACCCCCAACAATCTGGGTCCTCATTTCATTGACCTCAGAAAGATGGAAGGCTGAGTCAACCTTGAGCTGGTGAGAACTGAACTGCTGGCAGCCAGCAGAATTAGCCTGCAATAGTCCATTCTAACCACTGCACCACCACAGTGCTTATTCATAGACTTCTGGCTTTCTATGCAATATGTCTGCTGTTGTTGTTAGTTGCGAAGTCGTGTCTGACCCATCGCGACCCCATGGACAATGTTCCTCCAGGCCTTCCTGTCCTCTACCATCTTCTGAAGTCCATTTAGGCTCACGCCTACTGCTTCAGTGACTCCATCCAGCCACCTCATTCTCTGTCGTCCCTTTCTTCTCTTGCCCTCAACCTTTCCCAGCATTAGGCTCTTCTCCAGTGAGTCCTTCCTTCTCATTAGGTGGCCAAAGTATTTGAGTTTCAACTTCAGGATCTGGCCTTCTAAAGAGCAGTCAGGGTTGATCTCCTCTAGAACTGACCAGTTTGATCGCCTTGCGGTCCGAGGGACTCGCAGGAGTCTTCTCCAGCACCATAGTTCAAAGGCCTCAATTCTTTGGCGCTCAGCCTTTCTTATGTTCCAACTTTCACAGCCATACATTGCAACTGGGAAGACCATAGCCTTGACTATACGCACTTTTGTTGGCAGGGTGATGTCTCTGCTTTTTAGTGTGCTGTCTAGATTTGCCATGGCTTTCCTCCCCAGAAGCAAGCGTCTTTTAATTTAATTTAATATGTCTAGTTACACAGCAAATACTCTTGGCCTCCCTCTGACCACCTTTCAAGCTTTGTGAAAATGTTTGGGAGTCAACTGTACCCTTCCCCACCTTCTCATCCCCCTTGTATACAGGGGCTCAGATCATTAGGGGGAAAGCCACAACTGTAAGCCCATGAAACAAATTTTTCCTTGCACAGAGAAGGAACACCAGTGTGGATGAGTTACATTGGATTCTGATCTGGGTTCATTTGATCTGAGAATCTGGTATTAATGAATGTCAAGTGACCCATTGTCAACTGACACAAATTGACCAAATGTGGACCAAGCACGGCATGTGATCAAAGTAGAAAAGCAAGCAAGAACAGGCACGGGAATGGGGCTGTGATATTCAAGTTAAGTGAGAACGGGAAACATATACCCTTTGCCCTATAAAGGCATTTCTGCTTTCTACTCAGATGCTTACTAAGACCTTCTCTATATTTGGAAGAACCAAGAAAAAAAGGTTAAATGAGAGCTATTTGGCCCACGCTGCAACTGTGAAGATCCTTCAAAAATTCTTCCTTCTCGGCTGATCCAGGGCTACACATTCCTTTTTCTTTCTTTAGAGCATCACCCCAGACTAAGAAAGATTCTTCTCTTCCATCTGAAGATACAAGACTGGCATTCAGACCACAGAGAACCATCCTTTTGGGTAATTATATCTTCTGCTATGATTGTGTCTCTTGTGTAATGAATGATAGCCTTGGGAAAGCGTGTTAAAGGGTATAATAATAATAATAATAATAATAATAATAATAATAATAATAATAATAATAATAATAATAATAATAATAATAATAATAATAATAATAATATAAAGTTGGAAGGGACCTTGGAGGTAATCTAGTCCAACCCCCTGCTCAGGCAGGAAACCCTATACCATTTCAGGCAAATGGCTGTCCAGTCTCTTCTTAAAAACCTCCAGTGTTGGAGCATTCACCACTGGTTAATTGTTCTAACTGTCAGGAAGTTTCTCCTTAGTTCTAGGTTGCTTTTCTCCTTGACTAGTTTCCATCCGTTGCTTCTTGTCCTGCTTTCAGGTGCTTTGGAGAATAGCTTGACTCCCTCTTCTTTGTGGCAGCCCCTGAGATATTGGAACACTGCTATCATGTCACCCCTCACCCTTCTCTTCATTAAACTACACATACCCAATTGCAGCAACTGTTCCCTATATGTTTTAGCCTCCAGCCCCCTAATCATCTTGGTTGCTCTTCTCTGTACCCTTTCTAGAGTCTCGACATCTTTTTTACATCGTGGTGACCAAAACTGGATGCAGTATTCCAGGTAGTATTCCAGGTAGTATTCCAGGTAGTTCTGAACCAATATCTTAGCCATGTAATTAATAAAATGAAACTTCCCTCTTTACTTGCCTAAGTAGGTTTACTAAACACGGCATCTATTCAGTGTTGTTAAACTGTTGTAAAAGCATCACTGATAGTATAGCCCCAACTGGAATTAGGATTAACAATTAATTCCAAGTAGCAACAAAGCAATTTTTAAAGACAGCAAATGAGTACTGAAATATCAGAGGATGACACACCAAGATGTGATAAGAACTATAAACTGAACACCACATCTAGCTGCGGTCCTGATATTTAGAGAAAGTTAAGAAATATGTTGAGAATGGAAAAAAAATGAAAAGAAAGTGCTTCTAGACTTTAAATACTTCCAGTGGAGTCCCAGGACTTCTTTAGTTTAACAGTTTGCAATATTCAGTGCAGACAGCAAAGCTGTTGGCAGAAGGGGGTCAAAAAAGTCAAGATGGCAGTCTTCCCACCTTGTGACACAAATAAAAAAAAGTGGAGATTCAGTCACCTAGTAGTGGACACCTTCTTAAATTTTTTAAGCCCCGTAGATACTTCAGGCAACCTTAATGCAATCAAATATGAATCATAGGTAAGCAGGGCCTCCAAGAATTTTTGAGCTCTTGAAGAACAATTAGCATGGAAAAATCAGATTTTGTTGAGCAAGACTGTCCAAATGGAAGTCTTGAAAAAACAAGTGAATACATGCAGAATTAAGAGTGTTAAGAAGGAGAAAGCCCAGGAATAAATAGGCTGCGTATTACTAAAAATGGCAAATAGTGTTCTCTTTCCCTCAAGTCCATGAACCACTGAAACTGGAGGCTAAAGCATGTCTAATGAAAAGAACAAGTAGCGGTCATACGATATAACACTTTGTGTGTGTGTGTGTGTGTGTGTGTGTGTGTGTGCGCGCGTCTATTTTCCAAAGCACCAGAAGACCGGACAAGAAACAATGGATGGAAACTAATCAAGGAGAGCAGCAACCTGGAACTAAGGAGAAATTTCCTGATAGTTAAAACAATCAGTGTAATGACTTGCCTCCAGAAGTTGTGGTTGCTCCAACAATGGAGGTTCTTAAGAAAAGATTGGACAACCATTTGTCTGAAATGATATAGGGTTTCCTGCCTGAGCAGGGGGTTGGACTAGAAGACCTCCAAGGTCCCTTCCAACTCTGTTATTCTGAACTGCTGAAGCTCTGTGTTTTTGATATATATCCAGTTCTGAAAGCATTATATGGCTTCAGCTGTTTGTTAGCTTGAAGAAGGACAAAGATATCAGCCATTTTTAGTAATCGGCAGTTTGTTTGTAATTACAAATCCCGACTTACATACAAATTCAGGTTAAAGAGAGATTTAGGAATGGAATTTGTTCTTAACCCAGGGACTGTCTATATTACTATGTTTGGTTCAGTTAAAACTGAGACAGATATGGTAAGTACCCCATGGATCAGTTTAAAAGACATACAAGGACTTAAAAAAAGAGTTTAAGGTTTGTTAAATACAACTTAATCAGCATTCCCAACAAACTTCTGAATGGAGTGGCATGAAGTTTAAATAAAGCAGAATTGCTCCAATTACCAAGTACAAAAGGAAGAGAGGAAGCATCAAGAGATGTTAAAAAAAAGACATTTTGAATGAACTCTGATGGGATTGAAAATCTTTTCAGAATAGTTGTGAGTATACAAAAACATGTCTCTGAGTAAAATGAACTCTGTCCCTGTTACTGATGAAATAGTAATTCAAAGCATGTAAACAGAATTAAAAGGACCAAAAATTGCTGATTCATTTCCATTGTGCTTGATCATGCTTTTGTAATACCACTTAGTCATGTACAGAAGTTCTCTAAAGAGAAACTTGCACAATAATTTAATATTGAAGCAGGTTTGGGAATTTGACTTTTTGATTCTCTCTCAGAAGTGCCGGGAGATAAACATCTGTACTTTGAAAATGGTAGAGATAGCTTGTGTGACAAATGGTTATATCGTTGGGTTCCCCTTGTGAAGGTAATATGAAGGTTATATATATATAACTAAAAGCAGGAGCTTAGATCTGTTGATAGATGAACAATTTTAAAAACTGTAATTATTTAGGGTTTTTTTTTCTTCTTTACATGTGAATTTTGAGTTAGGTTTGCAGACTTTAGGGGATCCCGAAATGGATTCTAAATTAATGGGATTGGAAGCAGGAAATATTCCTATTCCCAGATAGATAATTGTTCAATGTATTCTACACTGCATGAATATTCCTGAGCAGAGAGAAAAAAAACAACAATATGTGAAAGAAAGGAAGAAACAAGTAATCTGGTTTATATTGAATAAAAAAGGAAAAATGCAGTGTTTAAGAAATGAATTTAAATATAAATATGTGACTATACATAATGTAAAATAATTGTGGTCAATGTGATGGTATCATTTAATAGGTTAGATATGTGGAGAATGGCAATACAATTTTAACCAATCAAGTGCCAAGAATAAGCATAATTTTACAGATTGGCATCAAGCAGTATGGTAATTTTGGAAGATGTATTAATTAATACCTAAGCCACCAGGTTTTTGGGTTTTTTTAATTTGATGGCTTATAAATTTATAGTTATTGAAATGTTGACTTTTTAATAGTTATTTAATAGGGCTTCTTTAATAATTATGGAATATGCCCTGAGTTGTGTTTAAGATGGGCAGCCATAAAATTTATTAAATAAATGAAAAATACAGTGAGCCAAAATAAATTAAGATGCTGCTGCCAGAAAGCAATAGAATGAAGTTAAAACATCAGAAAACATTTAAATGTATTTGAGCAATTGGGAAGAAGGATGTGGCTATGGGGCTCATAGTTTTTTTTTTTAAAAAAAGGATGGCAATCAGGTCTGGTAACAGGTTTTGGCTTTGAATGTTTTTCCTTCTAATATTCCCTGAAAAGTATGACGGGGCAGCTCTCTAGAGAAGACTATACTGTAAAATCTGGGAAAAGTGGAAGGAAAGAGGAGAAAAGGATAACCAGAAGCAAAAGGGATGGACATGATTAGAATAGTGATGGGTGCACTGTTGAAAATAGATCATAAAGTCTCAGTGCGATGCTAAGAGCTGACACCCAATTGTTGGCAGATAATCAAGCAGTCAACGGGTCCTTCTTGCAACCATTCTGTCTTTGACTTTGTACCTCATTCTACCTGATACTGATGGTTAATACAATAGCTGGAGATAGAGAAATGAAGAAAGTCAGGTCAATAATCTTACAGCCTTTCCTTATTGCTGGGTTAAAGCACTACTCACTCATCCCTGAGTTGGCAGAAAACTAGACTGGCATGACACATGACATCCCATCCTTCCTTTATTACTCATGCTTTTCAACACTGCAGCCCCTGTGTGTCCTTCCAGGTCAGTGACTGACAAAGTCCAACAGATTTTGTATGCTTGGAGGCTGCCCTTGGAGGGTGCCAGAAGAAGGCAGAAAAATACTACTTAACACTGATAATAGTTAAAGGAAATCTAGTAAGTCCGTCTTGCTCGTGGACCAGAGATGAGATTTAGGCAATGCCACATTTTTTAAGCATGATGCTAACACTTAGTGACTGTTTCAAGTTACCCAAAAAAAGAGGAGTTACAATTCCTATGCTTTCCCTCCCTCCATATTCATGTGACTGCACTTTGGACACTTGTCAATACAGTCACATTTGCAAACATTTTGTCAGAATATATTTATATCATATTCATAAATGGAATGTTTCAAACATTATGCCATGGATTCTGCCATCTCCCGAAGAGAAGAGAATAGATGTGTATTGAACCGGTATTAGGCATTTCAAAGGAAAGGAGAAGCCTTTTGAACTGGGGAAACAAAAGGGGGGGCTAGCATCTGGCTTTTGTCACGGAAGAGAGCAATAAACATGAAGGGTCCTAAGTTCCTTTTTCCCATGATGATACGAGATAAAGGATGGGGGACTGACCAAATCGGGGTTAAGGGGGGTTAAACCGGGAACTCTTTATAAGGGTTTACTTCGTGGGATAATATTAAGTCCTTTCTCGTTTCCTACAACCAAGCATGTCATAGTAAAGATTCTTTTTGGAATAGATTTGACTCCAAGAATTTTGTCTTCCTAAGACGTGGTTTGGGATGGGTCCTGACACATTTGCAGCACCCTGGTGTAACACAACTGTGTTTTACAATGATTTTGCTGAAAATGGACTCTTCTGGGTTGTTTTTTTCCAGAACCATACCATTGCAGACAATGGGTTTGTTTAATGATTGTGATGTGCGTTTAACAACTGTGTTCACTTCACAGCCGCTGACTTAATGATCACTGCAAAAGAGATCATAAAAACCAGGCTGGTCACGTGACTGGCCTGTTTTGACTTATGACCATAATGGGCAGGGTCCATTATAGTGGTAACTTGAAGGCTACCTGTAGTCGTGCTTTGATCCTGAATATAATAAATAAACATTTGGGGGGGCTGGCGCAAATGAAGAAAGCCTTTGAAAGCCTATTACAGTGCAGTGTAATATTCTGGCTTTAAGAGATAATAAGAAAAGTCTCCATCTAGTGGTCCCAATGTGGAGGACTTTTGCATTAAAAATCACAATGCTTGAAACTGTGAAAGATTTAACACTTTGCTCTTTTGTCACAGTCACATTCTGCAGTCATGCTGGTTTAATTGGCACAATATTCATTTTTTTCCACTTGCTCTGCAGCAATAAACATGCCCATCTGTTCAAATGAATACCTGGTGATTCCCTAAAGGTAAAGGTAAAGGTTCCCCCGCACATGCGTGCTAGTCGTTGCCGACTCTAGGGGCTGGTGCTCATCTCCGTTTCAAAGCCGAAGAGCCAGCGCTTGTCCGAGGACGTCTCCGTGGTCATGTGGCCGGCATGACTGGACGCCAAAGGCGCACGGAACGCTGTTACCTTCCCACCGTAGTGGTCCCTATTTTTCTACTTGCATTTTTACGTGCTTTCGAACTGCTAGGTTGGCAGAAGCTGGGACGAGTAACAGGCTCTCACTCTGTTACGTGGCACTCGGGATTCGACCCGCCAAACTGCCGACCATCTGATCGACAAGCTCAGCGTCCTAACCCACTGAGCCACCGCGTCCCTATTCCCTAGCCCAGGGCAGAAATGTCGGTTGTCCTCAACTTACAATGGTTCACTTAGTGACTGTTCAGAGTTACAATGGCACTGAAAAAAGCGACTTATGAACGGTTTTCACACTTATGACAATTGCAGGATCCCCAGAGTCACATGATCAAAATCCAGACGCTTTGCAACTGACTCATGGTTGTCTGGGATCATGCGATCTCCTTTTGTGACCTTCTGCCAAGCAGAGTCATTGGGAAGAGTCTTCATCCTGCCCCCTCATTTTCCCGCAGAAGTACGAATAAATCCCCTTCCTTCTTTAGAAAAGCAAAAATAAATAAATGAATAAATAAAAGGGAGAGGATCAAAGAGCTGGCGCGTCTGTAACAGTCTTATTGGCAGGTTGCTAATCTCCTTTGGCAGTCGTACATTTAGATCCCTTTTCCTGGTATGTTCCAGTAGTTGTGAGACAGGATGAGCCAGACTCTTCCAGGCACAGCAAAATATTGAAGTTTTGGCAGTGACAAATACTACCTAAAAGTGGGATTTCCTATAAAGCAAGAATTGGAGGAAGTTAACACTAATTTGCTCTGATAAGCACTTGGCAATGTTGTTATATGATGGGTGTGTGTGTGAGAGAGAATAAATTCAGTTGGGGCTCTGTGATGCGTTATTGTATGTAAGAATTATAGAATCATAGGGCTGGAAGGGATCTTGGAGGTCCTCTAGTCTAACCCCCCCCTGCCCAAGGAGTCCTTACATCATGCTGGGCAAATGGTTGTCCTTTTGTTGTTGTTGTTGTTGTTGTTTTTAAATTCCATTTATATCCCGCCCTTCTCCGAAGTCTCAGGGCGGCTTACAAGCTTAGCAGTAGCCTTCATTCTATGTATATGCCTGCTTATTAGGGCTTTCACACACACACACCCCCAAGCGGCATTATTACAAAGTCAGTTTTTGAAAATCTCCAGTAACGGAGCACCTATTAACAATAACTATCATTAATGTTGTGACAGTAATGTATCAGTCAGTTATATTTTATTCTTTTTTGTTTGACAATCCACTGGAAAAGGTGCTTAAAGATGTTTTTATAGCATGGTAAAATAGTTTCATTTGTCTCTAATTTGCTTTGTAAGCTCTTGGTCCCCCTCCAAAGTAGACATTATTAAACATTCCTTGGAATCTGTTGTGTTGATTTTGAGACTTTGTGCCACAGGATGAAGTGAGAATCTGCCACAGGTGTTGGTAGGGGACAGAAAGAGGGGGCAAATACTGACCTATATATCATGATGCCATCATGCAAATTATGTAATTTATATGCTTGCATCAAACAGCATGGTGCAAACTGCATATGTTACTTGCTTGATGATGTCATGAAACACGTGCTAGTCTGGCATCTGTACAGCTTTATGGATAAGGTTGCAGAATGCATTATGTCTCTTTACAGTAGAGAGAACAATGTCTCCCCTGAATCCTTAGGAAGATAGGACCATGTACACCTACCATTATCTACACCAGAGTGAGCCTATGCAACACTAATGGCAGATCTCTGTGACAGACAACAATGTGTATTTCAAGGTGGAAACTATAGAAATATAAGAATTCCTTGCCCTACTTCAGTTATGGTGATGAAATCAAAAAGAAAAAAATTAAGAGTCATGTGAACCACAGATTTTTACTCATTTTTATTACCTTTCCAATATAAAAGAAAAAAAAGATAAAACTGGCACATATTTTTAAAAAGTAGAGAAATATTGAAAAGAAGGAAAAGAAATAAGCAATAGAATACAAGGGTCAATGAATTATAAATGACTAGCAGATCGAAAGTGTCACACGGCAAATATATTCTAATACACCATTACAACAAGAACGGTTGATTAAAATCAGTAACAAGAAAAAAAACCTAGGTAAAAGCACTGTAAAAGTGTAAGCTATAAATTCTAAATTAATTAAATTAAATCTAAATTAAATTCTAAATTAATATAAATTCTAGACCCAAATTTGGGATGTAATGCAGTTCGATGTATAGACTTTCTGTACATCCAAAAAAAAAGTTTCCAAGTAAGAATAAATTGTATACTGGATTTACTTTCTAGATATGACGTTATTCTAAACATGGAAGCATATTTCCACAATTTAATTAGCCTTTCTTCTATAGAGGGGATAATTTTTTTCCCAATAAAAGGTCACAAAATCCTTGCAGTTGTTATTATGTATGATGCCAGCTGAGTGTATTTTGAAGAAATGTGGAGACTGGAGAAGTTTAGTAAAAATATCTCAGATTTACAATTAGGCTTACAATTTCAAAATTAGTTCCATTTGACCATGAATTAATTTTCAATATGGTTGAGCTTTGCGACATTTAATTAATTAATTTATATAGCCACCCATCTCACATATGTAACTGTGGGCAGCTTATAGTAAAACAGATAAAAATAAATAAAATATGTATTAAAAAAATACGTAGCAGACATATAGAAGAAGGATCCAAATCTGTTGATTGCATCTGTAGCATTTTTGAGAAACGGAAGTACTTATTTTAGCAATAGTAATATGTCAGTAATAAAACATTTTATACCAGTACTCTCTAACTATAATGTTCAACGTGATCTGAACATTCTTTTTCCACCTAAATTCTCTTTATACAATTTCTATCACAGTATTTAAATCTAATCTTACAGTCTTAGATTTTTTCCCATCTGAATATAGGATTCCGTATGTAGATGAGTTCTATGGATTAAAGAACAGGAAAATCAATAATCTTTGGGAAGGGCTAAATCAGGGATAGGCAACCTCGGCTCTTTTATGACTCATGGACTTCAACTCCTGACTCAGGAAGTCTGGGAGTTGAAGTCCATGAGTCATAAAAGAGCCGAGGTTGCCTACCCCTGGGCTAAATTATCTGTAGTAAATTCAAAAACTAAAACCACTTTCAACTGCTTCCAGGGTATTAATATCTTAAGGTTTTTCCCCCCCTCTTGAATAATGTTTCAAATAGGTATCAGACATATTGTTAACTGGGCAGAACTTCAAATAATTTTCTTATCTAAATCACATCTTGGAAAGGAAATCTCTGTTAACACAATCTAAAAACCTTCAGACATTCTTGATGTAAAAGTTCCAATACTTTCATGCACCTTTTACAAGGTTTTTATTGCCTATCTATTTTTTTATGGCTATATGAGTGGTTATCACGCATTAGTGCCTGGAATATAATCATTAATTTATGAGTGTGAGTGTCTTTACTCCCTGTACAAACCAACCAGCTTGAACTCAGCTTGGTGCTTGGCACTTGTTGCAAAATAGCAGTTATAATTATATGAGTGGTTGTCACGCATTAGATTAGACTGAGCCTGGAATATAATTATTTATTTATGAGAGTGAGTGTCTTTAGTCCCTGTACAAAGAGTTGAACCCTAACCCTAAAATATTGAGGTAATGAGTTTATCCTGGCCCTGGGAGTGGGTGGGAGAGGGTCACCTAACCAAAAAGTTGGTGAAATACATGATTAGACTGTGCCCACAGCAAAATGTATTTTCTTCTTAAGGGAAAAATGCTACTTTAGCATTGGAGCAACTTAGAATCATTTTTAGCTGCCTCAATATGGGCCTTGGGACATCATGAAGACCATGTTTCAGAAACAGTAGAAAATAAAGGATGCTAGGGCATCTTTATGCCATCATTAAGTGAGTAACAAAAAACCTTAATGCTGACTGACTGACTGACTCTCTTTGACTCTCTCTCTCACACACACTCTCACTCTCACTGGCATGGTGAAGTTAGGACGTGAGGTTAGATAAGGCAGTTCTATCTAGTTATGGATCTGGCTTGACTATTTTCTTCTGTCTTATTATTCAGGAACTCCCCTGAATTATCAGCTCTGATATTCTGACAATAACATTACTTACCAACATCATTTAAGTGAGGGCTAGTCCATTTCTAAAAAGGTAAAGGTCCCCCCGCACATGCATGCTAGTCATTTCCGACTCTAGGGGCTGGTGCTCATCTCCGTTTCAAAGCTGAAGAGCCAGTGCTTGTCTGAAGACATCTCAGTGGTCATGTGGCCAGCATGACTGGACGCCAAAGGCGCATGGAACGCTGTTACCTTCCCACTGGAGTGGTCCCTATTTTTCTACTTGCATTTTTACGTGCTTTCGAACTGCTAGGTTGGCCAAAGCTGGGACAAGTAACAGGCGCTCACTCTGTTACGCGGCACTCAGGATTCGACCCGCCAAACTGCCGACCTTCTGATCGACAAGCTCAGCGTCCTAACCCACTGAGCCACCATGTCCCTTGTAACAGAATAGAAGCCAGATATTAAAATAGTACCAAACTCACTATTATTTTTTTCTGGTAGATCTTATAAGTCTACAAAAGACTGTCCAGCTTTTCAGGTAGAAATCTTCCCTAGTCTTGTTTCATTTCAATACTTATCAGGACATAGTCATAGCAATGCAACTGTTAAAGCACAATGCATGTAGTGCCCCAAAAATGATTGAAGGTGATAGTGAACACAGCTGATAATCACCATGTCTCCTTTCCAAGCCCTGCTAGCCCTAATTACAGAACATGAGAGATCCCAAAGTCATTAAACATGAATTGATCAAGATTATTATAATTTCCTCTTCTCATATAATGGTCTATATGTTACATGTCATGTCCTTCACTGTCACCACTTTCTATAGATAAATGATGATAATTAATTGTTTGGTTTTTTTCAATGTTACAGATTTTAACCCAGTTGAATGAACCCAGCAGAAACCCAAAGAGAAGAATAATTGTTGTTCTATGTTTGATCTACAGAGTTGCCTTATATTATATCAAGCTATGAGTTGATTTATTAAAATTTTGTGCATGAATGTTCCTGGCTCTTTAGGATGTGCTTCCTATTCAAGAACCTTTAAGTGGAAATATTGGGTATTAAAACTGGGGTCTGATGAATGCCAAATGTTGCCCTAACGCTGATAAGCCTTCCCAGAAATTTAGACCATGGCTTGGCCCATGCCTAAGCCTTGTTTCTCAGGGATGAATACAAATACGCAGCAGAGACCCTGCACACAGACATTCCTGAATGATCCTTTGTCTCGTTTGGAAAATTGATAAGAAAGATCTCATGTGTTTGAAAAAAAGGAGGACTTGTCTTCTTTAGACAATTTAATTTCCTCTATTTAAGCTGGTTAATTTCTAGCAGCTTGATTGTAGCTGTCCCTGTAAGTATGTATGTAATTATATCAATTATACTTGAGTGTCAAAATGCTCCTTAGATCCAGCTTTATTTCTATTGTAGCTTTTTGTAATCTAGCCATAGCAGTTAAGAGTTGGAGGCTCATTCATTGGGAGGGGAACATGTTGGGAAAACTGCCCTAGTACTGCTCTTCAACATGCTACAGAATCTATTTATTTAATTTGTATCCTGCCTTTATTAATTTTACAGATAAGGCGGCGAGCATATCCAACACATGTTCCTCCCCTTATTTTTCCCACAACAGTAACCCTGTGAGGTGAGTTGGGCTGAGAGAAAGGGATTAGCCTAAGGTCACCCACCTAAGATGGGGCTAGAATTTACCAGGTTTCTAGCCTGGTGCCTGAATTATTAGAAGCCTGAATCATTTACGTCTATATGTTCTTAGCTCAACTTACCCTATTGGCAGTGGAGATTCCTCTGATCGTAATGTCCCTGGTTATTCTGTATTTGTCTCTTTCTAGAATTAATTGCATTGGGATTCCTACATGTCCAAATAGGAACAGAGGAATTGCCATTCTTGAAACAGCAGGTTACAAATAGAGATGTTCTTCTGCTTTTCAAACAAGCTCTTCATGATGGTTGGCTGGTTGGTTGTTTTCCCAGAAATGGATCCTCATACTTTTTCAGCCTGGATTGGCAGCCAAGGATGGGTGCCCTTTTTTGTTCAGCTTCTTTTGTGTTTACAGCATAGGACTGTGGTGGCAAACCTATGGCATGCGTGCCACAGGTGGCATGCAGAGCCCTCTCTGTGAGCACGCACGCCGTTGCCCCAGTCCTGGGCCTTCAGCTGGGTTTTACAAAACCTTTTTGCTTTAGGCCTCCATTGCCGTGTGCAAAAAAAAAAAGGTTCAATCAATCAATCAATCAATTTCAACTTCTCACGGAAAAAAAAGATCTCGCAAAGTTGGAATTGATTGATTGAACTTTTTAGTCCCACTCAGTCTGCCATTACCACCGCAGTCACGCCCACCCAATGGGCCACACCCACCCAATGGGCCACGCCCCCCCGGCACCCGATGATACATAAGTGGGTTTTGGGTTGCAGTTTGGGCACTCGGTCTCTAAAAGGTTCGCCATCACTGGCATAGGATATGGTCAAGGTCTGGATCTACTGCACGTTTACTCCCTTTAGAGTAGAATCTCAACTGTTTGAACAGAGCTGGAGGCAGTGGGGGAATACGTTTGCCTAAGCATTATCCTTAATTTTTCCTCACATGGGCATGAACATGTGGGCAGCCCGGATGACTCTGGAGCTTTTCTCTCAACATATGTAGAGTGGGGAATCTGGGTGCACTGTCAAATGCCCATGGACTTCCTGTGTGCCTTCTGCATTGTGCCTGAATCATTATCAGTCACTGAAATAGAGTCAGGCAAAAGAGTTTTTCTTCTCTACTAGCCCCTCCCTAACACAGGCCTTTCACCCCTCCCTTAATTGCAGCTGGAAGGGGGAGGGATGAACTGATCTCTTTACAAAGCTGTGCAAAAGGAATTGCTTGAATTGAAAGAGAGAAGAAACTAACCAGCGCTCTTTGTCGTGCAAAGCGGTGTCTTGGATGCCCCAGTCAGGCTCCTGAGGGTGCTTTTCTGAAAGCCGTACAAAGGTCTGCACGTTGCGTTCCGTAATTCAGTCCCAGGTGTGCTGTGAACACCTTATTTTATTTTGCTGCCGCTTCTGTTGCCTCTTACATTCATTGAAGGTAAGTCCAGAATAGACATTTGGGATTTCCCCCCCCCCTTTCCTTTCTGATAGATGAGTTTTGTTTGCCTCTTTGCTTGATTTGGTTCTAACTTCTCATCTTAGTTGTTTGAATGAGTAAAGAAAAAGAAAAAAGAAAGATCAGAAAGAAATGGTCCCTGCTAGCAACAGCATTAGTGGGTTTCCTTACAGTTGTTTTCAGCTGATAATAAGCCAGTTCCTTGCTTGTGTGATTTAAGCTTACCACTTTTTTTTTTTTACAAATACCAAGTATTCTAAGTAGGATAGGAATGTTCATAATAGATTCACACAGCAAAGTAACCAAACGTACTCAAAATTTGCAATGGCCAGACCTGACGTACTATAACAGAAGGAACCTGTCATATAACTAAAAATTACAATCATGTATAAATTGTATAACTGTATAAAATATATATAAAACAGAAAGATTGGAATAAAACTGAGCAAGAGATAGATCTATAACTGCTATGAGTCGGCAGGAATCAGACGGCAAATAAATTTAATAAATGAATCTAACCAATACCTATCTTATTGAATAGTAACCCTGACTGATTTTTCGGTGCACTAAATATTAAGAAATCAAACTGAGTTTTTCTTTTTAAAGGATTAATTCTGATTCCTTTAAAATCATAAGAAATGCAACAACTTTCTTAGGACCTGATTAAAACTTAGTTGTCCTCCCATTGGGTTTTTTTTTTTAATTCTGTAGCTAATTAGAATAAAAACACAAGACTGTCTTCCCAGAATATTTTGAAAAGCCTTCCACGGTTAATGCTATCAGTTTAGTAAGCCAGGCATGTTATGAAATGCGAATACAATATTAAAGTGTAACTTTTTAACTAGTTATCACAACGGCCAGTTAAATAGTGCTTCTCCCCCTTTCCTTCCCTTTGTCAATAATTCAGATCTATTTTGGCTGATTTATTAACAAGACCATTTTGCTAGAAGAATTTAATAGACGTATAGCTTAAAAAACCATCCTTAACACCACTGCATTAGATTTATACTGAGCCTCTATTGAGAACAGGGGAACCATAGCTAGAATTCACCCTATCTGGGAAGATATAGAAATCACTTTTAATCAATCCATTTAAAATAAATTCAGGGCATTTTTTTAAAAACCTGCCTGCCGATCATATTTTTAAGGGAGAAATGAAATGTATCCAAATCTCACGCACAGCGTGCCTTTAAAATTTTAAAATCAGTGACAGACGTACCTTGGGCTGTTCAGACTTACAGTTTAGGCTCCTATAGTATCTGCCATTTCCAGAAAGGCATTTTTTTATTCATCTCTGGCAACAAAAAGACACAAAGGGTCTTAATAGCACTTTAAAAACTCAGCCAGCCTTTAAAGTGGAAGCTTTTGTGGAGCTACATCTGATGTGAGGGAGTGTCCTCCATGTGGACTATGCCAGGCAAAAATCATTTATTTGCTTAAAACCAAAGGTCATTATGCAGCAGGTAACACTATCCATGCAATCAACCCAGATGAATTCCACAAAATAAGTATATGATTCTGTCTAATGTGCAATGCAGCTCTTTGTGTGTCTGTGTGTCTCTGTGTTGTGGTTTTGGCTTTTCCCATGTGTGCATCTGGGGCTTCAAGATTGACTCCTTATGTTGAGAAATCAAAGCCTTTTGTTGGCGGCATCCTGTCTGTATAATTCTATGCTCGGAAGGGCTAATGGGGCCGCTGAACACAAAGGCTAAACCTTTCCATGGAGAAAAATAGCTGTTTCAGAATACAGTTTATCTATGAATCAGTTTAGAAATAAGTATTGCTGAGGCACAACTGATCTGTACTGGTTACTGGGAGTGCTGTCATAATTAGCTTTTTTAAAAAATTTCACACTGGAGTGTTAATGTTTCATTATCTATGTTTTATTTTGCTGTCTACATTTTGAGAATAAAGGATAACTCAGTTTTAGGGCTAAAAGAGAACCAAGGTTTATCCATGCACAATTCTATACTACTTCGTCCTTTGATTTTGTCTCTTTTCTTCACTACTTTTATTCTACCTCTTCCTAAATTGTCCAACATTTCCTTTTGGTATATGGCATATATGTGTATTCCTCTTACATGTTCATATGTTTATTTTTTTAAACAAAATTTCTTTATCCTCCTTATTTTTTCCCCTTTTTGTGATTGTTCACCCTCCACCCTCATTAGCTTTGTGTTATTAAATAAGTAAAAGTTAAGAGAGCCACCCAGAGTTGGTTTATAAGACAGGCGGCCATAGAAATGTTTTAAATAAATAAATAAAACAACGAGGGACTTTAGAAATGAAAATTCTGGGGAAAATGGAATTCTCTTCATTCCTTAAGTTTTTTTTTTTACATCGTATCCGCTCAGAAATAAGTACAATTGACCTTCCTTACAATTATGCTACTACTACTTGAAAGAATTATTTTTTAGGACTCACAGCTGTAAGAAAAAGGTTTCTTTTTTAAAAAAAGTTAGTGTAATAGAATTCCCAAAGGTGCTTTTTCAAGAGGCAATTGGACTTTCTTTGTTTTTCCTTGAAGGTATTTCGCTTCTTATCCAAGAAGCTTCCTCGGTTCTGACTTTCCTTGAAGCGAAACATCTTCAAGAAAAAACAAAGAAAGGCCAGTTGCCTCTTAAAAAAGCACCTTTGGGACAACCATGACCTGGATGACTGAGAATCTCCACAGACATTTAGTGTAATAGTAGTGAATCATTTATGAAATGCTTTCTTGTCAATATATTATGTAGTGATTAAAATAAATTGAATATAATAAAAAATTTTTGAATCCAAAGCATTGATATGGGATTAAAATAAACTGAACTTAACAGAAAAATAATAATAAAATCCGTATAAAATACATTTAGTGTTGATATGGGATTAATTACATCCTTGAGCTTGTTAAATCTAGACCTATGGAAATGTATTACTTCATCTTTTCATTTTTAGAATACAAAAACTTTTCAAAAATCAATAAGTTCAAGAGTCCTTGGAGATATATTCAAAAAGCAAAGTTCCAATGTACAATGATATTTTTTTTCATAAAGTTTTTATTCATTATTATTTTGGCATTCTATTTAGGCTGCCATGGATCAATCTATGAATATTAAGGATGCATCTGCCTAAAATGATGTTTGCATCATAGAGAGCAGAAATGTACAACTGATTTGTAGCATTGGATTGTTCATAATTGTACATCGTTAACATTTGAATTAGACTTTGTTAAAAAAAAGAAGTATTTTTAAGCAATATGGTCACCATTTTTAAAACAGTTCAGTTGATAACAATTTTTCAGGGCTGGTTAATTTTCAGCTTAAGTATTGATTGTTTAATACGGTTAATGCATTTATACATTTTTATTTGCATGATAAAATAAAACAGTAAATGAAAAGAGACAGCACATGTCTGAAAAATAACACATGTATGTGTTTCCTAGGCGTGAATATAATCCAGAAAGATGTCTCAGAGCCCAGAAGTCATTGTCCCGATGGCAGATTGCGATACAAATGGTATCCAGAATCAATCTTGCAGCTCAACAAAACCCAGTACTGTTGCCTTTTGTAACATCTGCTACAGAGTGAAGACAAAGAGTGGATTTATAGGCTGTCGAAAAATAATTGGAAAAGAAATTTTAAAAGATATCAAGTATGTTCATCTACTACATCCACTTGCATGCTCAGATTGTTTTCTTTTTAGATATCCTTAGCATTTGCATAGGATTTTTAACATGGCTCATTTGCAATATTTTGGAAACTTTTAGACAGATGATGGCACTTGGATAATATCCCTGGGATTTGGAGTTTGTCTATTTGTTGAGGTTGTGCTTCTCTGAAGCATCAGGTGCATAATTTGGACTTTTTATTTTTTTGGCCCTTCCAGACTGCTTTTGACTCCTGGCCTGGCCTGAATTAGTTTTCTTGGAAAGTTTTCAGAAGTAGTAATGACTGGTCCAAGATCACACAGCTGGCTTTGCGCCCAATATGGGACTAGAACTCATGGCCTCATGGTTTCTAGTTTAATGTCTTGACCACTACACCAAACTGGGTCTCGTAATTTGGACTCGCGTAGTCATTTAGGCCCCATAATGGCTTCCATAATAAGGAATGCCTTTCTCAGCTTCAGCTGGTGTACTAGTTGAGTCCATTCCTGGACAGTCACTATTTGAACACTTATCTGTGATAATTTTTTTTCACATCATCAGAAAGTTCCAATCAGGGAAGGGTTCACACTAATGAGAAAGAATATAGTGTGTCTTTTTTTCCCCTCAGGATGACTATGTTTATTGACTAATCTTTCTATTAGGGATAATTAATACGATGGCCATTTGTAAATTTCAGTGGATTGAATCCTGTGGCGGTTGTGTAGCAGTGAAAAAAATGCTATCCTTTCTGGGGTGTACACTTTCTACCACGGTCATTTATGTCATATCCCAGGGGTGCCCCACCCCCAGTCTGTGGACTGGCACAGGTCCGCAGCATGCCAGCCCCTGGGCCTCGCAAACAAGCAAAGCCCCATCCGCAGGATGCAGGTAACATGCGAAACCACACCCCCACTGGTCTGTGGAAAAAACCTCTCTCCACAGAACCGATCCCTGGTGCCCAAAAGGTTGGGGGCCACTACCGTATGCCATACATTTTTTTGAAGGCAAATATACCTGTCCCAAGATAATGTTGCAGGATCGATCCAATCTTTGTCAGTCACCGGGACCGGAGGTTTAATCTTTCAAGCTTTCAGACTTCTGCTAGAGTCCATCCTCAGGGAACATCTCTCTCACTAGAATGTGTCACCACTGGCCTCCAGCACAAGTACAGAAGCTCAGAAAACTAAACCTCTGGAGCAGGTGACCTACCCAGATTGGATCCCCCAAAAAATCTTATCTTTGGAATAGGCTAGAAGAGAACAGAATATGAGATAAATTATATGTGGGAATGAAGTATTGTTGTTGTTGTTAGTTGCGAAGTCATATCCGACGCATCGCGATCCCTTGGACAATGTTCCTCCAGGCCTCCCTGTCCTCTACCGTCTTCTGGAGTCCATTTAAGCTCATGCCTACTGCTTCAGTGACTCCATCCAGCCACCTCATTCTCTGTCGTCCCCTTCTTCTCTTGCCCTCAATCTTTCCTAGCATTAGGCTCTTCTCCAGTGAGTCCTTCCTTCTCATTAGGTGGCCAAAGTATTTGAGTTTCAACTTCAGGATCTGGCCTTCTAAAGAGCAGTCAGGGTGATCTCCTCTAGGACTGACCGGTTTGAACGCCTTGCAGTCCAAGGGACTCACAGGAGTCTTCTCCAGCACCATAGTTCAAAGGCCTCCATTCTTTGGCGCTCAGCCTTTCTTATGGTCCAACTTTCACAGCCATACATTGCAGCTGGGAAAACCATAGCCTTGACTATACGCACTTTTGCTGGCAGGGTGATGTCTCTGCTTTTTAGTGTGCTGTCTAGATTTGCCTTAGCTTTCCTCCCCAGGAGCAAGCGTCTTAGAAGAGAACAAAATATGAGATAAATCATACGTGGGAATGAAGTATAACCACTAGATAACAAGTGAAGAGACGTGAGAAATAAGGCATTGTCTACTCTAGATCTGAAAGTTGGTTGACTAGTTTGGAGAATATAGAAAAAACACAAAACACAGTTACCCAAGTTCAAACACCAGTTGTCTCCTGTTCTCGGATGTTTGTTGTATGGATCTCCCTTTAAATGTTTACTTTCCATCATTATTTTGGCCCATGTAGGCTCAAAGGTTCAGTATGGCGTGGGGTCAGTGTGTGATGCTATAAATAATTAACTGAATTATATTACTCTCTGTGTGAAAAGTAAAAGGGTTACTCCCTGCAGAATACTCAGCAAAATACATCTAGGTAGCTAGGTGTCATGAAGGCAGAAGTCATCACACTTAATTACACCATAAAAAGGTCAGATTTCAGAGAATATCTGAGGTCATGGTTATATTTTGAAGTCAATATTTTTTTTCTACACAGAAACTCCTGAAAATAGATTCAAGTCTCTGCATATTTGGATCAATGGATTTCAATTTATTACTATAGGTCCGTGGTGGCAAACCTATGGCACACGTGCCACAGGTGGCACGCAGAGCCCTGTTTGGGGGCACATGTGCTGTTGCCCCAATCCTAGGCCTTCAGCTGGGTTTTATAAACCCTTTTTGCTTTAGGCCTCTGCTGCCGTGTGCAAAAAAAGAGAAAAGGTTCAATCAATCAATTTCAACTTCTCGCGGGGAAAAAAAAAGATCTCGCAAAGTTGGAATTGATTGATTGAACTTTTTAATCCCACCCAGTCTGCCGTTACCACCGCAGTCACGACCACCCAATGGGCCACGACCACCCAATGGGCCATACCCACCCAATGGGCCACACCCACCCGGCACCCAACGATACATTAGTGGGTTTTGTTGCATTTTGGGCACTCAGTCTCTAAAAGGTTCACCATCACTGCTATAGGTAGTCCTCAACTTATGGCCACAACTGAATCCAAAGTTTATGTCGCTAAGTGAGAAATTTGTTAAGTGAGTTTTGCCCCATTTTACGACCTTTCTTGTTAAGTGACTCATTGCAGTTGTTAAGCTAGTACCACGGTTGTTAAGTGAATCTGGGTTCCCCATTGACTTTGCTTGCCAGAAGGTCACAAAAGGGGATCCCATGACCCTGGGACACTGAAACCATCATACGTATGAACCAGTTATCCAGCATCTGAATGTAAATCACAGGACCATGGAGATGCTGCAATGGTCGTAAATAAGAAAAATGGTCATAAGTAACTTTTTTCAGCGTCATTGGAACTTTGAACGGTCACTAAACAAACTGTTGTAAGTTGAGGACTACCTGTATCTAGAAGTCTATGGAGGCTCTCAGTCATCCAGGTCATGGTTGTTCCAAAGGTGCTTTTTCAAGAGGAAATTGGACTTTCTATGTTTTTCCTTGAAGATGTTTTGCTTCCCATCCAAGAAGCTTCTTCAGTTCTTCAGTATCTAGAACTTCAGGTAGTTCTCGATTTACAACAGTTCATTTAGTGGCTGTTCAAAGTTACAAAACCATTGAAAACTGTGACTTTTGACTTTTTCACAGTTGCGACCTTTGCAGCATCCCATGGTCATGTGATCAAAATTCAGATGCTTGGCAACTGGCTCACATTTATGACTGTTGCTGTGTCCCAGGGTCATGTGATCCCCTTTTGCAACCTTCTGGGAAGCAAAGTCAAAGGGAACTCCAGATTCACTTAACAACTGAGTTGCTAATTTATCTACTGCAGTGATTCGCTTAACAACTGTGGCAAGAAAGGTCACAAAATGGGGCAAAACTCACTTAACAACTGTCTCGCTTAACAACAGAAATTTTGGGCTCAATTATAGTCATAAGTCAAGGACCACCTCTACTTTCAATTCATTTACTCATCCAGGTTTTCAACTCTGTTTGAAAAGATGCAGAAAAACAACAACGAGAGGGATGTAGACAATTTTGACAAGGAAAGGCACAAGAAGTTGGCTTTCCTTTTTAGGTTAACAAGAAGAAGGGCAACTAAGGCAGAGGACACCTTGGATATTTTAAAAAATCCTATATTGTATGGAAAGTCTCATCGGTCTTCCCATAATACAAAATATAGAGTCTTGAAATTAATTGAGTCACAAAGGAAGTATTTGCTAAGCTTGTAAGCCGCCCTGAGTCTTCGGAGAAGGGCGGGATATAAATGGAATTAAAATAAAAAAAATAAAATAAAACTATTAGTGGCCACACTGGCTATTCTTTGTGTGTATTCATGTGCCTTCAAGTTCATAATTAGGAACCCTGGCAACACTAGTCCATGCAGAAATTTTTTGGCAAAACCTTTTTGGTAAAATAGTTTCCCACTACAAATAGTCCTTGACTTAACAACAGTTTGTTTAGCAACTCTTGCAACGACACTGCAAAAGTGACTTACGACCGCTTTTCACATTTTATGACCTTTGCAGCATCCCTATGGTCATGTGACCAAAATTCAGATGCCTGGCAACTGACTCATATTTATGGCGGTTGCAGTGTCCCAGGATCATGTGATCTCCTTTGGCAAGCTCCTGATGAGCAGCGTCAATGGAGAAGCCAGAGTCACTGAACCACCGTGTTACTATCTTAAAAACTGCAGTGATTCATTTAACAGCCGTGGCAAGACAAGTTGTAAAATGGGGCAAAATTCATTTGAAAACTGTCTCGTTTAGCAACGTAAATTTTGGACTCATTTATCGTCATAAGTCGAGGAGTATTTGTATCTTCTTTCTAGGGTTGAAGAAGGCCACTGACTTAGGCCCCTTTAAAAAAAAAAAGAATCTTTGCCAAGTTGTGGTCAGGTCTTGATAACCAAATATCTAGTTTTGGATTCCCTGGTACATTCCTATTTAATTATTATCCAACTCTGAGCAGGCTTAGCTTCCAAGTCAGAGACGGGGATCCAGATGCTACCATCTGCCATAAGCAACTTGACAATAATGATGCTGTCTGTTCAATTGTATCCGATTCTCGGCATAGTAGTCCAGTTATCTCTCCGCATTTTCTGATATTTCACTTGTTTTATGCTCTACCTGGAATCAGCTTTGATAGTCTTTAGCCACCACGTTTGGGGCGGCCTCGTTTCCTTTTACCGTTGATTATTCCGAGCACAGCTCTCCTTTTCACTGAGTTTGATCACCTCATCTTATGATTTTTGCCTTCCAGTGACATGTTTGTTTTTATATGTTCCATTACTTGCCTGTCACTTTTGGGGTCCAAGGAATGCCCAGAAGCCTTCTCCAGCATCACAACTGAGAAAACCTCAAATTCAAGGAAGATCAGATAACTAGTGACGACTGGTCATATTATACAATTTCTTGTTCTAAGGCAGTATGAACTGTTAAGGGGAGAGAATGGACAGGTGGGGTTGTTTTTTTTTGTTTATGCTTCATCTTGGCTCCTTAAAAGAACCTGTTTGGGCATTCTGAAAAAAGGAGGTTTATTAGGTGGATCTTTGGAACTACAAGGTACGCAGTGGCTCAGTGGGTTAGGATACTGAGTTTGTTGATCAGAAGGTCGGCAGTTTGGCGGGTCGAATCCCGAGTGCCGCGTAACAGAGTGAGCACCTGTTACTCGTCCCAGCTTCTGCCAACCTAGCAGTTCGAAAGCACGTAAAAATGCAAGTAGAAAAATAGGGACCACTACAGTGGGAAGGTAACAGCGTTTCGTGTGCCTTTGGCGTCTAGTCATGCCGGCCACATGACCACGGAGACGTCCTCGGACAAGTGCTGGCTCTTCGACTTTGAAATGGAGATGAGCACCGGCCCCTAGAGTCGGAAACAACTAGCACACATGTGCGGGGGAACCTTTACCTTTTTTTGGAACTACAGGTAGTCCTTGACTTACAGCCACAACTGAGCCGAAAGTCTCTGTTGCTTAGCGAGGCAGTTAGGTGAGTTTTTACAACCTTTCTTGCCACATTTGTGAAGTGAATCACTGCAGTGGTTAAGGTAGTAACACAGCTGTTAAGTGAACCTGGATTCCCCTTTGACTTGGCTTCTCAGAAAGTCCTAAAAGAGGATCAGATGACTTTGGCACACCATAAATACGAGCCGGTTGCCGAGCATCTGAATTTTGATCATGTGACCATGGGGAAGCCGCAACGCTCGTAAGTGTGAAAAATGGTCATAGGTCACTTGTTTCAGTGTCATTGTAACTTTGAATGGTCACTAAACAAATGTTTGTAATTCGAGGGTTACCTGTAATGCACAGAGTATTTCTTTTGCACTGGGGACTCTTGTGTCTTTTTTACTTTTTTTTTTTTAAAAAAAATCTTTTTCAAGAAGTTCAGCAGTGGCAGAAATCAGCTTCCTTGAATTACACCTTGCCTTTAGTGTCCAGCTGTTGGGGTATTCCATACCATAGCTTTCCAAGGCACATTTCTGACCTAAGATGCTTGTTTCTACTGGCTTAGAAAGTGATACTTCTTTGGTGGTTTGTTTTTCAGTGGAATAATGACACCAGGACTGAATGCAATTCTGGGGCCAACAGGCAGCGGCAAATCTTCGTAAGTTTTACAGCAGTGGACAAATGTGGTTTCCGTTTATATACGACTGGGAGTCCCCTGGGCAATGGTGATGTCACCAGCTAATCCTTTTAACTTTAATTTGGAAGCGTGTCAGAAGCACTGAGATGCTTGCAAGTTAAAAGGATTAGGTGGTGACGTCACCATTGCCCACGGGACACCCAGCTGGGGGGCTCCTTTCATGTCCACAGCAGGAGCTGGAGTAAAAGATGGGTTCTTAACACACACACACCCCATGGCAGCATTTGGCTTTCGAGCACGGGCTCGCTCTCACATCCAACCCAGCCTCCTAACTGCAAGAGCCACCCCATTACACACGGTTTTCTATAATCCTTTGCTAAGCAGAAATTACTTTGATGTGAATCATAATTGGATAGCTTCTCTGTCCGCTATTTTGTTGGAATATTCGCTTGGATCCTGCTATGGTCACATACCTATCTGTGCTGTCCCAGGCAGCTGAAAAATAGCTGGATGTGGATTATGCCCAACTCTCTAAGAATCAGGGGTAGGCAGCTTTGGCTCTTTTATGACTCGTGGACTTCAACTCTCAGAATTCCTGAGCCAGCTATGCTGGCTCAGGAATTCTGGGAGTTGAAGTCCACAAGTCATAAAAGAGCCAAGGTTGCTGGCTCAGGAATTCTGGGAGTTGAAGTCCACGAGTCATAAAAGAGCCAAGGTTGCTGGCTCAGGAATTCTGGGAGTTGAAGTCCACGAGTCATAAAAGAGTCAAGGTTGCCTACCCCTGGTCTAAATGCCCAGCATTAAGATGCTGAGGCAGTAGAGCAAGAGATGTGTTTGTCACAAGTCATAAAATTTTAAAAGAAAATATATTAAAATATTGATTCATAGATTTGGAAGAACTTACCGTAAGATGTCATCAAATGCAATCTCCTGCAGACTCTAGGATTTAACATATCCAGCCTTTGTTTGAAAATCTCCAGCGAAGAGGGAAAAAACCCATTCCATGGGGTAACCTATTCCACTGAGTGACAATTGTTACTCAAAAGAAAATCTTCTTAAAATCAATTCTGTATTTACATTCTTGAAATTCATTGCATTAGTTCTAGTCTTATTTTGACTGTGAGAACAACCACAAAGAAAAGCCTCCAAAACAGAAAGGTAATTTGAGAAAATGTCTTAGACTTGACCTCCCTAGTTCTGATAAGATAAAGGCAGCAAGGGGGGAGGGGGACGAAATTCAGATTTGCAAATTTCTGTAAAAATAGTATTAGCACAGTCACAGTCTATTGGTCAAACCATATATTTATGCCAGACAGATAGTTTGATGATGCGTTCTTCCTTTGAAATCCTAAGTACCTCCAGTCTTGCAATGTAGGATCAGATCATAACTGTGAAGAGGTGTAATCCTGGCTGAGGAAATCCAGGAGTTGAAATCTTCAAGTTGTCAAGGTTGAGGGACACTGATTTACATGAAATAGTAGCAACTGCTGCAAAATTAGACTGGGAGAGATGAGACAGATGGGTTTTGACGATCTCTGCCAAACCCTCTATCTGAAGGTATTGCATCTCATTGAGGCTTTCCCCATCCTTGTGCATTTTATGTAACCAAAACCACACAAATGCGTTAATTGCGTTTGTGCACTTTTCAGCTTAGCAAAATGTGGCAAACATCATGCAATCCTGATTTCTCCTTTAGATTACTGGATATTTTAGCGGCACGGAAAGACCCTCGTGGCTTAACTGGAGATGTTTTCATCAATGGTGCCCCCCAGCCTGCCAATTTTAAATGCATCTCCGGCTATGTAGTCCAGGTAATTGAGTATCCTTTTCCCCCCACCTGATTGTTCACCAAATACAGTGAAACATCAGAACTGTTATGTGTAAATGTCTTTTATGCAAAAGAAATCTGGATATGTATAGAGTGGACTATTCCATGCTTTCTCTTCTTTTTTTGACACTTCAAGAATCTGGAGCAAAAGTTCCATGTATTCCTTGAAATCTGACAGAGGCCCAGGTTTTCAGCTGCTGCTGCGGTTGAATGCTAGGCTGGTCAATAACAAACCACCTCTCATTTGTGACCTTATTAAGAAGAACATACCAACCTGGCAAGCATCACCAAGACATGGCTGGGTTTGAAAGCAAGGGGGTATGGCACCACTCAGACCTGCAGGCCATGGGAGGGGTTCAAACAGTTGTCATCTGGGACTATCTATTGGCCTTCAGAGGTGCTGCTCCACAAGTTGCCAGTTGTGAGATCCTGTTTCACATTGGATAGGCTTTGGAACATCTCACTTCCAGAAGTGATGAAGGCCCACCGCTCTCCTGGCCTTCTGGAAGAATATCAACACCTGGCTCACGGCCCATTGGCATGCGGGCCTAAGACTGATATGCAACCCTGGGACTCATTGGTGGCTTGAGGGCACTGCCTTTGCCTCTTCAACATTTTTAACCTCTTAATTTTTAACTTTGCTTTTAATTATCTTTTATTTATTTATTTTTAAAAAAATGTTTTTAACTCTATTTTTAATTATATGTTTAGCTCTGTTTTTAATTATTATTTTTTATATACCACAGTATAAATGAGGCGAGATGAGCGGTGTAGAAATTTGATAAATAAATACATATATAATTTCCGGTTTGACGCAAATAAATGGAAATCAGCTAAAAGCTTCCTTTGTATTTTCAGGATGATGTTGTGATGGGGACTTTGACGGTGAGGGAAAACTTCCAGTTCTCAGCTGCGCTCAGACTACCAAATACAGTAAAAGCTCATGAAAAGGAGGAGAGAATCAACCAGATCCTCAAGGAGCTGGGATTGACAAAAGTGGCAGATTCAAAGGTAATGAAATTAAATCTCCCTGAGGACTGATTTCCATAAAGGGAGCACTAGAAATGGACTCTAAAGGCACGCGGTGGCTCAGTGGGTTAGGACGCTGAGCTTGTTGACCAGATGATTGGCAGTTTGGCGGGTCGAATCCTGAGTACTGCATAACAGAGTGAGTGCCTGTTACTCATCCCAGCTTCTGCCAACCTAGCAGTTCGAAAGCACGTAAAAAATGCAAGTAGAAAAATAGGGACCACTACGGTGGGAAGGTAACAGCGTTCCATGCACCTTTGGCGTCTAGTCATGCCGGCCACATGACCACGGAGACATACTTGGACAAGCGCTGGCTCTTTGGCTTTGAAATGGAGATGAGCACCGGCCCCTAAAGTTGGAAACGACTAGCACGCATGTGCAGGGGAACCTTTACCTTTTATCTATCCTCACGCCCTAACTTCACCATGCCAGCCAGAATGGTGTAAAAACCCTCTGAATGGCACCAAGGCTTGGAGAGGGTGTTATAATGTCAATTGATCTGTATTTTCATTTGGTGACATTTTACTCAGGAATATTTGTCAGCAATATATCTTGATTTTCTAGATCAGGGGTCCCCAACCCCCGGTCTGTGGACTGATACTGGCCCGTGGCATGCCAAAAACCGATCCACCAAACAAGCAAAGCCTCATCGTTGGGATGCAGGCAGCACACAAAACCACACACTCTCCAGTGCATGAAAAAACTTGGAGACCACTGTTCTAGATCCCCCATATCCAGGACTTTGCCTATAACATACATAGACACACATATAGAATATCTGCCTTCAATTATCTAGATTTGGATCTGGTTCTATCTCTATATCTCTAGCTATACTTATTCCAAAGCCTATACCTTTATCTATACCTATATCTGTATCCTCCCAGAATATGGGGCATATTCATCCTTTCATGTTTTTTGAAGTCAACTGCAATTCGTCTGTGCTCTTTGTGTCATTAATAGGGAGACCTATGATCTATAACACTTGTGCATAGCCTAACTACAACACAGTATCAACCTTTGGGAGAAGTGAAGAACAGGAGGGCTTATGTGTTACCAGATCTTTATATTAAAAATGAAGAATACAGAATTCTGGCTACTCAACGATCAGACTGAGAGAAATTGGTCTTAATGAGATGAAAGGAGTGTATTATTAGCCTTCTGATTAACAGTGCAGAAGTAAATATGAACCAGGTTAAGCGATTAGGCAAATAAATGGAGGGGAAGTACAGAGTGAATACTTAAACCAGATGTTACTATGGTTTGTTCTTATCAACACTGAACTAGGGTTCAGCAAAGGGTGCCCGAAGATGACAATGTATTAACATTGTGTCTGTGCTAATGTACCACTGATAATGAATACATATTCCAATTGGAAGGGTCTTTGATACTCTCTAAGCTTGGTTGTTTTCTTGTAGACATTTTGTTCCCCAAACTAGACAACATCACCATGATGTTATGAAATGTCTGCAAGAAAACAACCAAGCTCAAACAACACCAACCCTGAGCTGCAAATATTCTCCTTTATCTTCCAGGTTTTTTTAAAAAAAATCAAGTTCAATAGCAAGTCTTCTATTTCTGGGTGCTAAATAATCTGTACTGGAAAATGTTTTCTAGAAGACAATGTCACGGACATCCCCATTTTCCATTAGGTTGGAACTCAGTTCATTCGTGGCATATCAGGAGGAGAGAGAAAAAGGACCAATATTGGAATGGAGCTCATTACTGACCCAGCCATCTTGTTCTTAGATGAGCCAACCACTGGTCTGGATGCCAGCACAGCCAATGCCGTTTTGCTGCTCTTGAAAAGGTAATTGCTAGATGAAGTGCTCCATGTAGAAACTAAGCAGAAAATAACTCGAGGTTTTCAAAAACAGAGTGCACAACTGTTGGGTTGACCTAGAAGACCTCCAAGGTCCATGTCAGCCCTTTGATTCTATGATTCTATAAAAGGAAGTGATGTTATAGTCCAAGGGTCTTCAAACTTGGCCCTTTTATGACTTGTGGACTTCAACTCCCAGAATTCCTCAGCCAGCATTGCTGGCTGAGGAATTCTGGGAGTTGAAGTCCACAAGACATAAAAGGGCCAAGTTTGAAGACGCCTGCTATAGTCTTTTTTTTCATGCACAAAGGCCACATATAGAATTAAACATCGTCCCCTTGATCAGAGGATCAAGATACCATTCAGAAGGCATTTTCTTAGCAGCCCTACCCGCTCCCTGAAAAGAAAAAAGAATAATGAAAAGAAAGAGACCAGTTACAATATTGACATTTTGCACAGCCAAACAAAATGACAGATGGATAAATGGATGGATGGATGGGTGGATATTTTAATTCATTTTTTCCCCAAAACAAAAGAAAACAAAACCTAGGATTTGAGTGATCAATATTAATTTTCAGGGTCTTTTACATTAAGAATTTTAGCTCTTTAACATATTTCTAATGAGCTTTCTACTCTCTGTGCAGGATGTCTAAGCAAGGGAAAACCATTATCTTTTCCATCCATCAACCACGCTATTCCATCTTCAGACTGTTTGATAAGCTGACCTTGCTGGCTGCAGGAAGACTTTTGTATCATGGACCTGCTCAGAATGCCTTAGAATACTTCAAGACCATCGGTAAGCATCCAGAAGGCTATTTATTGAATGCCTGGATATCTCCTTTTCTTTTTTCTTTTCTTTTTTTAAAAAAAGATCTGGGATCTGATTTAATTTGGAACCATAACGTTGATGGGAAAGTATTTACCTGTGAGATTAATTTGCCAAAGATCCAGTATGATTCTTAGCTCAAAGACAACAGTGAAGGACAGGATTGCTCATGGAGTATTAGTATGAACAAAATTATAAATGACCTTACTTAAGCCTAAGTATTAGATCTGGATAATGTATTTGGAGAGGCATTGCAATAAACTTAGCAAAGATGGTTTTGTTCTTCAGAGGCTCATCATATTTTGAGGTCTTCCTTCAGTTTTCTTAGTACCTTGTCTCTGTGTGCACCTTTATGTTCAAAACCTGAGAAAAAAGTCTGAAGATGAGATAATGAGCCTTGTAGAAAACTGGCCTTCAGAAGCAACCCCTCCAAATGCTTTCCACAATTCTATTACACAATAATCAAGGTGTACCAAATACCATACATGTACTTTGGAAACTTTGGAGTCGAACAATGTGCTGTTACGTTATGAAACAATTTTGAGGGAAACATTTATTAAGAAGTAGCCAGGGCAGATGTGCGTAGAAATGTCCTAGCCTTTGTAATGTAGTGGGTCCGACGCAAGGAAGAAGCGCCAGCTGGAGTACATGTTCATCTCTTTATTGGGGGGGGGAACGTACTGAGGAACGAGGGTTACCTGGCCTCCTTAAATACCTAGCCAGGTAGGCGTCCAGCCAATGGGGTTGGCCCTAGGTTTCCCACCGAAACTAGGTTTCCCGCCAAAACCGTCCAGGCCACGCCCCCTGGTGGCTGTTGCTATGCAGATGCCTGCATTGGATACATAACACCCTTCTCTAAACAATCAACTTTCCAATGGCTTTTGTTCTCCCCACGTTCCATCCCCAGCATTAAATCCCAAAGGAAAAAGGCTGTGATGATGCTACCATCTTTGCTAAGGTGGAGTCCTGTATTTTTTTTAAATTGGTGGATACGTTTTGCTTCACCTGGAGAAATTCAGAGAAAATGTCTACCCAATTTCTCTGTCCTAAATTTTATTAAGGAAGCCTGTTTGGGCCAGCTCTAGCAAACAATAATGTAGATGTTTGTGGTATTGCCGGAAATGCTTTGCCATATATTTTCACCAATGGTTGAAATGATGCAGAAGCAATTTTGTTTCTTTTATTTTTTCTTTCTTTCTTTCTTTCTTTTTGAGGTTATGAGTGTGAACCATACAATAACCCTGCTGACTTTTTTCTGGATGTCATTAATGGAGACTCGACAGCTGTGGCTTCTCATAATGAAACTGACAAAGGTATAGTGTGCAAAACATAGCTCCTTGTTTGGAATCACTGCCTGGTGTGCTATAGAGAGCCAGTCTGCTTTTTGCACTGTCAGCTCTGTCATTGAGCTCACTTAGGATCTAAATAGTGCAAATTGCACCGCAGGAAACATATATCTAAGTACATTAGATTCATTTACGTGTCAGTATTCCTAAATGCTGCATAGCTTAATTATGATGCAGTGGAGCCACAGAGAGTAGAGAAAGCTGCATCCATCATTACATGGATTATATTTTAATACCAGCTCTGACAAATTGAAAATTGGTTCTGCAGTGTTAATCAATTCTCTAGCTACGCTATGCATCTGTTGAAGTGAGCTACAGCCTACAAAAGCCAGTACCTTTTGATAAATGTTGTTAGCCAAAAAAGAATAGCAGAATAACAGAGTTGAAAGGGACCTTGGAAGTCATCTAGTCCAACCCCATTCCAGACAAGTAGCTGTCTAGACTTCTCTTCAAAGTCTCCAGTGATGGAGCACCCACAACTTCTGAAGGCAAGCCGAACGTTCTCCTAATTATTCTAACTGTCAGGAAGATTCTCCTTAGTTCTAGGTTACTTCTCTCCTTGATTAGTTTCCATCCATTGCTTCTTGTCCTGCCTTCTAGTAAGGTACAAGCAGACTGATTTTTTTGGCCATCATTGACTAATTTAGATTCCTTCTATTTTTGTCTTTTTACCAACCTTTTAATGTTGGTATTGTTATTATTTCAGATTTTTGTGTGCACCGCTTTGAGCCACATTTAGATGTAAAAGTGTACTTTAAAAATTCAAAAGTGAATAAAAGGATATTTACAGGCCCACCGACTTCTGGGTGACAAGGAAAGTGCTGGGCCATGATCAGTGAGATGCAAGTCAAAGTTTGAACTCAGCTACACAGAAATTCACTAGGTGACTTTGAGTCAGTAACTTTAACTTATCTCCCAGGATTGGTATGGGGAAAATTAAAAGAAAGAGACATATGAATGCTGCCTCAAATTCCTAAAGGAAAAGCAGATACAGATCAAACAAACAGTTCTGAATTGGCTTTGCTGTCTCTGCAGAGATTTATAGGTTGGTACAATTTCTGTCATGATCATTGTTAAATAGCGGGTTCTTTGGCTCAGGAATGAAGACGCGGAACAGAGTACAGGGTAACTCATAATTTATTTCGTGCTGTGACTGTACCAGGGAAGAGGCTGCAAACAGCCGCAATATATAGTCTAGCCCCTAGGTGGCAGCCAATAGATTTGAATCAACCATTGCCGCCTGGAGCTAGCCAACTGCAGCACAGGAGACTTGTAGTCTGGGTTGCTGGAGAGCCGTTAGCTGCTCCAGCAACCCACGTGGTATTCCCTCAAAAGCCCAGTACATAGCAATGATTATCATGATGCACATCATTAGCATAAATACAGGTAGTCCGGTTCATTTAGTAACCATTCAAATTCAGTTGCAGTGTCCCCAGGTCACATGATCATCTTTTGTGACCTTCTGGCAAGCAAAGTCAATGAGGAAGCTAGTTTCAACTTAACAACCATTTTTACTAATTTCACAACTGCAGTGATTCACTTAATAACTGCGGCAAGAAAGGTCGTAAAATGGAGCAAAACTCAACAAATGTCTCACTTTGAATTGTGGTCGTAAATCAAAGACTGCATGTATTTAAGCAACGCTATTCCCACCACCATCAAGCCAAAGTGCTATCTGTCCACCCAGAGAAGGAAAAAAAAACATATTCAATGTAATTATTTTTCCTTTTATCTCTTTAAAGATGGTACTCACGATCAGATGCTGGCAGACAAATTGGCAGAGAAGTATTCCAGTTCTTCTTACTACCAAGAAACCGAAGCAGAATTGGAAAAGCTGTCTTCCAAGCGCAAAACCAAGCACATCATTTTCCCAAAAATCACCTATTCCACTTCCTTCTTTCACCAGCTGAAGTGGGTCTCCAAACGGATGTTGAAAAATTTAATGGGTAATC
Source organism: Vipera ursinii (assembly GCF_947247035.1). Classification (NCBI taxonomy): domain Eukaryota; kingdom Metazoa; phylum Chordata; class Lepidosauria; order Squamata; family Viperidae; genus Vipera; species Vipera ursinii. The sequence continues at coordinate 65,144,199 of NC_139521.1, forward strand.
CTCAAGCCTCCATAGCACAGGTAATTCTAAAGGTTTAAATTCTCCTGCCCTTTGACATTCCAATTTTACACTTACTGAAGCTGGTGAGGTGTTGCTTGGGGCTTAGGTGTCAATGCTTCCTTATTTTCAATAAGGAATTCATTTCTTTCACGTTTCTTCTTACAGAAGTCTTTACAGTACTGTTAAAAAAGACAGAGGACTACTGGTGCTTCCATGTTGACATGTCTTTCCATCACTCTAAAGTGTCTCTGATCACCCACACCTTCCAATTTAAGAAATCCCAACTGGCAATTCCCTCCTGGCATTCCCTTGATTATGGAAGGGGTCTCAGAGAAGATCAGCTGGAGAAAAAAGCTGATTTTCTCTGAGATCCTTCCCATTGTCAGAGATAGCACCAGTTTGAATGCTGCCTCTCTAGGAAACTAACTAACCTGATTATCCTCCCCATTTCTTGATCTAAAGGCTATAATTCATATTTTCTTATGGAGCTGTAAGTTTCTCTTTGGTTGGGACTTCTGCCTCTTAGATCTCCTAGGATCCCAACCTATTGGGCACCAGGGACAGGTTCTGTGGAAAGAGGTTTCTCTGTGGACCGGAGAGTGTGTGGTTTTGTATGCTGCCTGCATCTCGCGGATGGGGCTTTGCTTGTTTGTGTGGCCCAGTTGTTGGCATGCTCTGGCCTGGTACTGGTCCACAGAGCGGGGATTGGGGACCCCCAATCATGAGGGCTGAAGAATTCTGGGAGTTGAAATCCACAAGTCTTAAAGTTGCCAAGGTTGGAGATTCCTGCTCTACAGATATTCTGCCTCCAACATGTTTCACTACCTTACTACAGCTGAGACACCCTGTTGCCTTACTTTACTGATCATCCCACACTGTAGTTTCCTGATACTCCCCATTCCCCACCACCACCACTTTTCTGGCTGCAAAAACCAAACATGAGAAGGGAAGAATGAGGCTAAGGATAAGCTGGCTGTTATTTTTTTATCCTTCCGTTAGCCAGCTGTAGGAGCTCAGTAATGATGGACACCAGCTTGACAGCTTGAAATTGCTGTGAAAGATTTGATAGGTGAGTCCAGTGACTGTGTGGAAGTTCTCTGAGATTCAATAAAGACTGTTTTGGGGTCCCTGATAGTGTAAAAAAGCTGCTTTAGAGGTAACTGCCATGGAGAAATAGCAGCAGACAAAATCTATCCCCTTCACCATCATTTCTTAGAGGTTTGGTGGTATTGGGAAACTTTAGAAGTGGGGCTTAATAAAATGATTAGATCTGTTTGATTTCTTGTTAAAACCTTTGCTCTCCACGAGGCAATAATCTCCTCATCACAGAGGTCTTTGATGTTGTATGTTGATGTTATGAAAATCCCTTTTAATAGCATTGTAAAAGCTTGACCTTGTGACAAGAATTATGCCCTTTAAGAGTCTTATAATCTCCTGAGGGCTAAGAGTCCTAACTTCCTGCCCCCTCTTGATTGCTTTGTTCTTCCTAACCTCATTAGGAATGGTTTATGAAATGAAATCTGTAAATGCTCCAAGGTATTCCTTTAAACCTTTGTATTAATCTTCTCAGATTGGTCTTGCTATGATCCTTACTCTCTAATACAATTGGCTTAGTTGCACGATTTTTGACACTAGGTCCTTTTGGCAGTTTCCTGAATTTCTTCAGTTCAAGATCGACTCTCAATGGCCTGATACCATTACTTTGGCTGCAATTTTAATCAATGCTATGTAGTTTCTTTTTTTTAAAAAAAATTGTATTGATTTTTTGCAGTAACAATCCTTAGTACCTGGTGTTCAGCGTGTTGTCTTGGTTCATATTTTTTAAAAAATAATAATTCATTTTTATACTTCCATAATTAGTATATTGATTAATAGTATATTTCTTTGATCTTCTCTTCTCCTAATAGTATTCTCCTTCTTTAACCTTAAACAAATAGAATTAATATTTTCTATGCATAAATGATTAAATATGAACATTTTTTCCATGTTTGTACCAACAATAATAGCGTCCACATATGACATTTTTTTTCTTATCAAGAAGAAGTCCACGAGTCATAAAAGAGTCAAGGTTACCTACCCCTGCACTAGAACAACTGTTTTCCAATAGGTTTATGTTAGTGTGCATCAATTAATAACTGAGCATAATATACCGGTATGTTTATATTTCAGTTACTGGTTACAATTTTCCTGGGATTAGTCGTGGGTGCCATATTCTTTGGTGTAACAAATGATGGTAAAGGTTTACAAAATAGGTGAGTCCTTTGGGGATAATAGGATGATCAAATGAGTGGTATTTGTTTTGAGTGCAAATTCCAACAATGATAACTCGAAATAAAATTGAAACCTTATTTTAACAGGTTGAAAATGTTCACTACAGAAAAATGTATGGTGAATTGGAGAGTAGGACATTACAAGAGATTTCCTCTATTTTGTCTGATATTTATCTCTGTGTACATGTTTTTGCATAATGGGATGATTATAGAAATTGTATTTTGGAGGTAGTGCTTCAATTCAGCTATGGAAAACACACTTGAAATAGGGTGTGTTCATAGGGTGAAATCATTGCTTCTGCCATCTTCACTGTTTAATAGCAAGGGCTGTTGCTTTTAAAGCCAAAAAACATCACCTACACAAAACTGATATAAAAGGTTGCCAGAGGTGATAACTTTTCTTGTTTTAATTTTGATAAAATATGTATTTATTTGATCAAGGTTAGAGCAAGATTGTTGTTGCTTCTTCTGACAACTTTTTAAGGAAAAAAATAGTCAGATAAACGCTTTTGGCTTATCATTTGTATTTCCCTTTAAAATTTTAAAACCTCGGCCAGTTTATTTTGCTGAACCAGTAAAACTTCCTTTTCTAAATCATTCTTTTTTATTTACTATTTACCTCCTGGAACACAAGTGACAGAACATTTTTTGCTAAGAAAATAAAACCCAGAAGCGCTGGATTATTTTATTTTTTAAAAAGCCATTTGAAAAAGCTAGTTTCTCACAATGACAATCTGTCTTTCCCCTAGAATCGGTGCCATGTTCTTTATGACCACTAATCAGTGTTTCAGCAGCATCTCAGCAATTGAACTCTTTGTGGTGGAGAAGAAAATATTTATGTAAGTAAGCATTCCTAGAGAAAATAGATGATGAATATCTAAAAGAATTCTTTCTTTAGTGATAAAATCTTTTGATCTATTAGCTCTTCACTTGCGGTATAGTCCTCTCTAGGCCTCAGTGGGTGTGCAGGTTTGACTCTCATTGCTGTGTTTGGCTGTGCATAGGGCACAGCTCTGCAACCCGCGGCTCCGGAGCCGCATGCGGCTCTTTCAACCGTCTCCTGCGGCTCCCAGTCCTCTGTCATGTGCAGTCTAAAAAAAAAAAAAAGTGGGACTAAAAAAGTTCAACCAATCAATTCAAATATGCAGGGTAGGTGCATATCTCACCTTGGCTCCACTCTTCAGTCAATCCCTGTTCTGTGCATGCGCGCATGTACGCACATGCGCACACATTTTTTGCGGGTCCCAGTTTTTCCTTTTGTGAGGGAACCGGTTCCGAGTGGCTCTTTCACTGTTTCAGGTTGCTGACCCCTGGCATAGGGCAATCCAAAAACTCAAGATAGTAGTCACAAGGTACCTATTAGACATGCTTCTGTTTTTATGACTATTTCTAACTTTAATCAATAATATTTATTGAGAATGCCACCTAATCCCTTCATGATTCTGGGTAGTACCGGCAATAGCACTTAAACCTACCGTATATACCGCTTCACAGTGATTTACATCCCTCTCTAAGCGGTTTACAGAGTCAGCATATTGCCCCCAGCAATCTGAGTCCTCAGTCAGCAGAATTAGCCTGCAGTACTGCATTCCAAGCTTAACTGATACACCACAAGAGATTAAAAAAAAACAAGCAAAAGTTTTCCTAAAACAAAAGGTCTGTCTAAATAAGTTTTGAATGCCAGGCTTTACTCTGTAATTTTAGAAATATATTGGGGCAAAAACAAAATGGCTTAAATTAAAAGGAATCACAGTTTTTGCAGAAATAATAGTTGAATATGCATATTGTAAGAATGGGAGTTTGATATTAGGATAAACATTGTTATTAGGACATATCAAAATGTGATATTTAATTTTTGATTGATTGATGATTTATTTATCTATCTAGCTTGTGAACTCAGCCATAGACGCTCGAAATGCTGAGCCAGGTTTTATGTATAGAGTAGTGTGAATACAGATTGTAATTTACTCCGTAATGAGTAGTTTAATTATTATTCGATATATTGTGTAAACTGGTTGCAAGAAGTCAAACTAAAAGCTGTAGAGCTTTTGTAAATGCAATATTTCAGTCAGGATAATTTCCAAGGAACAGTCATTCTGCTGCAATTCATACATGACACATCTATGTTTTTAATGAGTGAAAGTTAATCGAGTATCTAATTTTTTGGTTGTTTTGTTATAGACATGAATATATCAGTGGATACTATCGAATTTCTGCATACTTCTTCTCAAAACTAATGGCTGATTTAATACCTATGAGAACTTTACCCAGCATAATTTTCACCTGCATAGTTTATTTCATGCTAGGTAAGTTTATCATCTTTTGTCTATCTGGAGAAATATACTGAGCAAGATCTGCAAACAGATGTTTCATATATAGACATCATAAAAACTACAATGCATCTTTATGCAAATCGGAATGAATTATGTAACAAAAAATGTAATCCTCAGGCTAATATAATGTTTGACAATATAATAGGATTGAGATTCCAATCCTGCTTTTCTTGTTCTCAAGGACTGAAACCCACCGTAGAGGCTTTCTTTATAATGATGTTTACTCTGATGATGGTGTCATACACTGCAACCTCGATGGCACTTGCTATTGCTACAGGACAGAATGTGGTTGCTGTCGCCAATCTCCTGATGACTATCAGCTTTGTTTTTATGATTGTGAGTACCTTGAATGCACATCTCATTAAGGCTACTTTGTCCAACTTCAGAGGTTTCCAGAGGGTTGTCAACCACAACCATAGAATCAAAGCCCCTTCCTTTTGAATTTGTTGCCATGACACACATAAAAAGATGGGGTTTCCATTACATGATTGTGATTTCCCTATTGACTAACCCTAACAATTTGCTTGTCCCCTTCCCTGTTATCATCCCTTCCCCACATAATGTTGTTCAGGTATGTTACACATCAACATTTGGCCAGCATGCCCGAATATGGGCATTTCTCTTACCACCAGGCCAGTTTGATGGTAAACAGTTTGAAAAACCAAGATGGGATTAAGAAGATACTACACACAGAAGGAAGAGAATGGATTTAGTTGAGAAAATAGAACAGCCTTTAACATTCCAGGAAATGTTTGATCATTTACTGATTATAGTTTCAAAAATTACATTCCTTTTTTTTTAATGAATTTTGCATCTTTGATTTTATTTGCAGATTTTCTCGGGTTTGTTAGTCAATCTCACCAGTGTCATGTCATGGCTATCTTGGCTCCAGTACTTCAGCATCCCTCGATATGGCATGACAGTAAGTGCTACATCATCTTGTAAAGAAGAATTGACTAATATGTATCTTTCTGTCCATCCTGTCCATCCATCCATCCATCCATCCACATCCACAAGCATTCTCTAGCCCACAATAGTGTATTGCTGAATAGCAAACAAATGAAATCCTTTCAAGACCTCAAAATCTCTGTTCTGCGATTTCATGAGATTAATAATACAAGGAGAGAATACTGATTTATTGGTTCTTTTATGGGTTATGGCCCCAGTGCAGTTAAACATATAACTAAAGGGGCAATTTTAGCAGCAGTGGGTATATTGTAAGTCTAACACACGTAATATCTAATACTTCTGAATGCATAGGCACATTGTTGCACACATTGAGGCTTGTTTTTTATATGTTTTCAAAAACACTATTGTGTTATGTTTCTTCATCTTCAAAGGCATTGTAGATCAATGAATTAGTTGGTCTTGAGTTCTGCAATTTCCATACAAATGAAAACTGGGGCCCCTCCAATTTCTTACTTGAAGCTACATTTCATGAAAAAGTTTTAAGTCAATGAAGTTGTCAAGTGTCCAGTCCAGTTAGCCCAAGCCAGAATAATGTAAAAAGGGGAATGAGAAAAAAGATTATTGTTCTAACTGTATTTTTAAAAAACTTTTCTTCTTGATTAACCATCTCACAAACAAGAAAAGCCTCACCCTTCAACCAAGATGTTTACTTTTATAATACCCTCAGATATTATTTGGTTGTGTGTCAAAAAGTTCTGAAAATCAGGGTCAACTGTTTTATGCTTACAAGTATGGAGACTTCCTTTAATAGCATTTATTTTATTTATATTTTATTTTTTTCTGCAATTTTAACAGCAGTAGGTATATTGTAAGTCTAACGCACATACTATGTAATACTTCTGAATGCATAGGTATATTGTTGCACACATATGGCTTGTTTTGTGTATGCTTTCAAAAACACTATTGTGTTATGTTTCTTCATCTTCGAAGGCATTGCAGATCAATGAATTGGCTGGTCTTGACTTCTGCAATTTGCATACAAATGAAAACAGCATCCCCTCCAATTATACAGAAGTTAGCACAATTCAGCCGTAAGTAGGATCTCTGCTTTTCTCAGCTATGCCTAATACTAAAGACTTGAGGCAATCCTGGTACAAGATATTATAAGTGAAAGAAATGAGATATTATCCTTTTCATATTATGGTTAATGAAGTCTTGAATCCTTTAAAGTGGGAATCAGAAGGAGAAAGCACCTAAATCTGATCAGGTCCCCCCAGAATATATTTTCCTATGTAAAGACTTTGCACTGATAATACCAACAACTTACAATTGTAATTGAGACTTGGAATTGTGGTTGTAAATCATGTCGGTCGATAAGTGGGTAATCATATGACTAGCCTGATTTTACAGCATTATTATGTGGTGGTTGTTAGGCTACCCTCAAACCAATCTGTATCCATGGGTTATAATGTGGCCACATCTGTGTTGCAGTCTTTGGCCCACACAAGACTGAGGCATCCTTTGGTGCTGTCTAAGCGTGGTTGTTTTCTTGCAGATGTTTCATTACCAAACTAGGTAACATCATCAGGTGTACCCAGAGAGTACCAAGGACCCTTCATTTCATCCCTGAGCTACAAATATTCTCCTCTATCGATGCCACACAAGATTGTTACATGTGTGGTGAAGTTTCTGATAATCAAAAACCTCTGCTTGTATTTCTTTTTAGGTGCACTGGAGAAGAATACCTAAAAAGCCAAGGGATTGATGCAACTGATTGGGGGTTATGGCAGAACCATGTGGCACTGGCTTGCATGACCATCATTTTCCTTACTATTTCTTACTTGAAGCTACATTTCATGAAAAAGTTCTCTTAAGTTAATGAAGTTGTCAGGTGTCTAATCCAGTTAGCCCAAGCCAGCATAATGTAAAGAGGAGAATGAGAAAAAAGACTATTGTTCTTCTAACTGTATTCTTTCAAACTTTTCTTCTTGATTAACCATCTCACAAACAAGAAAAGCCTTATCCTTCAGCCAAGATGTTTGCCTTTATAATACCCTCAGATAGTATTTGGTTGCATGTCAAAAAGTCTGAAAATCAGTGTCATTTCCTGCTTACAAGTATGAAGATTGCACTTGAATAGCATTTTTTTTATTTATATTTTTCTTAAAAAGTCTTTATATTCCTGACATAGCCCATGCTGATTCACAACATTAAATGACAATAAAATTATATTTAAATGAATGGACCCATCAAATAACAATAAAACCATCTCACAAATAAAATTAACCATTGATAAAGACATAAATAAACTTCTTGAAGGGAATGCTACATTTAAAGATTTCAGGTTATTTTTCAAATAATTAGATACAGTGGTACCTTGGTAGTCATCGTTAATTGGTTCCGGGAGGCACAATAATGATGAGTATCAAACAATTGTTTCCCATAAGGAATAATGTAGTGAGTCACAAGGCAGACGACATTGACAAGTTCTAGCTTGTGCATTGCGTACCAAGCAAACAATGATTACTGGGACAAAATTTTCACATCACAATGAATTGAGTACCAAATTTGATGAGTTTTAAAGCAGCCGAGTACTAAGCCACCATAGTACGTGTTTAATTCTTCCCCAGGTACTAAATGGTTATGAAATGCTTAATTCCAGATTAATCATATTTCTCAATATATGGGTTTGTAAGTGATTCATAGTCTAAAGTATAAATATGAAGTGTAACAAAGCCATTGGAGATAAACCAGGACTGGTGACAGATACCACTACAAATACTAAAACTCTATTGATATTTTTTATTATTTTTTTATCAAATTTTGAAACTGCCCATCTCCCTCACAGACTTTGGGCAGTGTACAGTACAGATAAGATGTACAGATGTGTACAGCTAGCCGGATATAGGCTGTAACAAGCCTGAAAGCTTGACAACAATTCTTTTCTCTCTCTAACATCAAAGAGACTCTAGACAAGGCAATCTTGAGTATCATTTTTACACCTTCCTGTTTTCCTGTTCATGGTTTCCTATTGACTGCAATATATTTTTTCAATGCTAACTCCATGCTGCTGTACAATTGTGTAAAAGGTTACTTAAATATCCAGTCCAATTCAAACCAATTCAATCCAATTATAGGTCAGTGACACAGATCAAGTAAATCTTACTAGATAAAACCTGTAATGTACAACCCACAAAATAGAACATATAAAATAAGGCATATAAGGAGCAAGAATTGCAATCATGCTACCACTATTTTGCTATCAACAACACACACATTTTATTAGTTGCCGCGCAGGTATGGAAACATGACATTTTTGTTTATTATTTACAGGCTATAAAACATTTCTACTTACAACCATTATTATGGATTGTACTTTGTGTGCAAAGCTTAGAATGAGAATTGCCCCTACTACACACCCAACACCTGTGAATATATGAGAAAACATTGATATAAAAATGTGCATAGTATGTCGGGATAATAGTCAGGTGGTTTCCAATTCATATTATCCACAGTTACAGCACAAAAGTTTTATTCTACTGCACTATTGCATTTAAGCATATTTCATGGGGTATTTTTTCTCATAACCTTTTTGGAAGCCAGTGACTGAATTGCCATACCTTAAACTTAAAACAGTGATAGTTGGGGTTTCATATCAATATAAAAGCCTGCATTTGAACTTTTTGGTAGAAAAAGTCAATACTTGCTTTATATCAAAATATATTAAGGTTGTTCAATACCAATATCAATATAACAGGTACGAATGGATGATCAAAGCTGTCCCTCTTTTTAACATGTATATGATGCGTATTTTACTTTTGTTCAATCTTGTCCAATTCTCAGAGACTGCCTAGAGAAGTTTGCAGTTTTCTTGGCAAGATCTTTTTGGAAGTGATTTGCTATTGTCTTCTTCCCAGGGCTGAGAGAAAGTGACTGGCCCAAGGTCACCCAGTTGGCTTCATGTCCCATGTGAACTCATAGTTCCTCAATTTCTAACCCAGGGATCTTCAAACTTGGCCCTTTTATGACTTGTGGACTTCAACTCCCAGAATTCCTCAGCCAGTGTGCCTGGGAGTTGAAGTCCACAAGTCATAAAAGGGCCAAGTTTGAAGACCCCTGTTCTAACCAAATGCCTTAACCCAGGGGTAGGCAACCTCGGCTCTTTTATGACTCATGGACTTCAACTCCCAGAATTCCTGAGTCAGCATAGCATAGCTGACTCAGGAATTCTGGGAGTTGAAGTCCATGAGTCATAAAAGAGCCGAGGTTGCCTACCCCTGCCTTAACCACTACACCAAACTGGTTCTTGTGATGCATATAATAAATCACATTCTGACATATTGGCAGTCCTGACATATGCCCCTGCCTCACATCAACGTTGATATAAAGCGATGACTAAAAATGACTTCATGAGTAGTTAAGGATAAATGTAAAAAATGAATATTGCTTTAAGACTGAGATATGTACTCAAACTGATTCCTTTGCTACTACCTTGAATGGATTTTTCGCATTTGGGAAGGACAAATTTCCTAATTGTGCCATTGATGGGCTTTATATGATAATAGCAATTTTAACTTCCTCAATCTTCAGTTTTACCACTAAGCATATGTTTTCCCTTCTATTTTCTTTGTGAAATTTAAAACTGAGGGAATTAAGATTATATGACTATGTTAACTTTTTAATACTTCTGCAATGTCTTGGTTCTTTCTTCTGCCCAAAATTCAGTTGTATTTTCAACACTGAAGGCTGCCAGGCATATAAAGAAGTATGATGTTGTTTCTTATTTTCTGAATTTTATACCTTTGGGTTAAACCTACATTGCAAATTCATGTATCTATGTATGTATGTATAAAAATTCATAGATAAATAATATTGTACTTTAGTTCAACTTATTGCCAACCAAACTTTCAAACATCTGTTTTTTATTATTGCAAAAAGGATTTGGATTGTCTAAAACTACAGAAAAACAGTAGATTTGATTAAAGTGTCTTTTGATTTCATAGCTTGGTCTGGACTTGTTACCAGCTCTATAACTCCTGAATTATTATTTTTGAAAAATATACTTTACAATTCCAAATTTATAGTTCTTTAGACAATTAATGTATATTATTATGATAGACATTGGTTATTTGTAAAAACTCTGCAAAGAAGAGATGGAATATTCTATAGTTAAGTGTTAGTTAATAGTTAAGTGTCTTAAATTATTAACTAGGTTCCTTGTTATCATAATATGATTTTTAATGTTTATTGGACACATCAGAAAAGATTTAGAAAAAATTGGCTAGAAGTATGAACTGACAAAAGGTTATCTAGTCATTGTCCTGATTTGGTTTAATGTTCTAAAATTTATTATAAGACATTAGTAATAAGATTTAAAGATATTAATGTATAATATGTTGTTACAATAGTTAACAGATACAATTCTCCATGTAAATGTCTAATGCAATCATTTATGCAAGTGTGTGTGTAAGTACCATGCTTTTTTTAACCTATTGTATTTTGTATAAATAAATTCGATATAGGTAGTCCTCAATTTACAATCATTTGTTCAGAGTTACAACAGCACTGAAAAAAAAGTGACTTATGACTGGTTTTCATACTTACAATCGTTGCAGCATCCCCATGATTAAAATTTGGGCACTTGGCAACTGGCAACTAGCAGTGTCCCGGGATCATGTGATCTCCTTCTGCAACTTTCTGACAAGCAAAGTCAATGGGGGAAGCCAGATTCACTTACTAACTGCCTGCTTCACTTAATAACAGCAGTGATTTGCTTAACAACTGTAGCAAAACAGATAATAAAATGGGGCAAAGCGTACTTAAAAATAATGGAAATTTGGGGTTCAGTTGTGACCGTACGTTGAAGACTACCTGCCTTTCATTATATTTATCCATATACAGTCTAATCCACTCATAAGTAGCAAGTTTAATCGGGTTTACTATTGTAACAATATATTACAGGTAATCCTCAATTTACAACCACAAAATGAGACTGGGTCGTTGCGGTCGTTAGTCGGTGTACTATGTGATGGGACTAGATTTTACAGCCATCTTTTTTATAGCAAGCTACCATGGTTATATAGCGAATGAGATGGTTGCTAAGTGAATCATGTGGTTCTTAAGCGAATCCCGTTTATCCAATAGACATTTTTTTTGTTGGAAATCAGCAAAAAAACCCCTCAGAAATCAGTCATGTGATCAGAGGATGCTGCAACTTATTGTAAATGCAACTATTTGCCAATCACTTGAAATACAGTCATGTGAGGGAGTCAAAACTTCAAGAATGGATCTTAAGTAACTTCTTTAGTCTGTTGTAACTTTAAATACTCATTAAATACCCAGTAGCAAGTCAAGGACTACTGGTATACAGCTAGTATTTGACTTACAACTGTTCATTTAGTGGCTGTTCAAAATTACAACGGCACTGAAAAAAGTGACTTATGACCATTTTTCACACATACGACCATTGCAGCATCCCTCGGGTCATGCGATCAAAATACAAACACTTGGCAACTGATTCATACTTATGACGGCTGCAGTGTCCCGGGATCATGTGATCACCTTTTGTAACCTTCTGACAAGCAAAGTCAATGGGGAAGCCAGATTCACTTAACAACCGTGTTACTAAATTAACAACTGTAGTGATTCACTTAATAACTGTGGCAAGAAAGATCGTAAAATGGGGCAAAACTCACTTAACAAATATTTCACTTAGCAACAGAACTATTGGGCTCAATTGTGGTCGTACGTTGAGGACTACCGGTATAATTCTATATTTTAATTTTTTTCCTGTTGTATTATTTTTAAGCACTTGTTATGCATTGTTTTGATGTTGTATGTATCTTTGTGTTTTGTTCCTTTTCTTTTTTCTTTTTTCTGTTACCTTGAAAACAATAAAACATTTAATTTTTTTAAAAAAGGTAAAGATATTAATGTGATGTGGCTTTTCAAACCAGACATTTGGAGCTTATCAGTAGATGAAGAGCACTGGATTCACTGAACATTCATTGAACAACACTGAACACTGGGTTCATTGAACAAGAAGATTGCAGTATCTTGTTATTAATGAAAAGACGACGCGGCACCACTCCAGATTTTCAGCCCTGGATTGGGAGTTGCATTCTCTCTGCCTGGAACTCATTTTCACTTGACATAATGAAAAAAACTCACTGATATTCCATGTCGTCAAGGTCTAATGTGGGGAGGGGGGGTTAACCCACCTGCTTCTGGGCATCCCAATCACATTAACAATCAGAGCTCTGCACACTGGAAGTAGCCTTTCAGCATTACAGAGGGTAGTGAGCACAGCACAAGACATTGTGGGCTGTCCCCTGACACCACTGGATGACATTGCCAGGGCCCGCTGCCTTGGAAGAGTGAGGAAGATTCTCAGGGATGACTCACACCCTGGACGGTATCTCTTTACTCTCCTACCATCGGGTAGGAGATATAGGAGTATAGCCAGCCGTACCAACAGGCTGAAAAATAGCTTTTATCCATGGGCTGTTAGGCTTTTAAATGGGACATAATTTTATGCAGAATTGACTTGGGAGGCCGGTGTGTGGTATAGTGGGTTCACATGGTGTGGTGGGATGGAGGGTTTGTTGTCACTGTGTGTTGGGGGGAGAGAGCACGGGGGGAGGCTCAGCTAATCTCAATGTACACATGTTGTACTTTGACAATAAAGGTTTATTATTTTTATTGCTACACACATTCTGCAGACAGTTGGCACCTCCATATCAGAATAACAGAGTTGGAAGGGGCCTCGGAGGTCATCTAGTCCAGAGGCCCCCAACCTTTTGGGCACTAGGGACCAGTTCCATGGAGAGAGGTTTTTCTGTGGACCAGAGGGGGCGTGGTTTCATGTGCTGCCTGCATCCCACAGATGGGGCTTTGCTTATTTGTGCAGCCTGGTTTCTGGCATGCTGCGGACTGGGGGTTGGGGACCCCTGATCCAGTCCACCCCAATACCATTTCAGACAAATGGCTGTCCAGTCTCTTCTTAAAAGCCACCAGTGATGGAGCACCCACAACTTCTGAAGGCAAGCTGTTCCACTGGTTTGATTGTTCTTACTGTCGGGAAAAGTTTCCTTAGGTCCAGGTGGTTACTCTCTCTGTTCAGTTTCCACGCATTACTTTCTGTCTTGCCTCTTGGGGCTTTGGAAAATAGGTTGACCCTCACTTCTTTGTGGCAGCCCCTCAAATACTGAAATACTGCTATCATGTTACCCCTAGTTCTTCTTGGTATCATGTCGCCCCTAGTTTTTCTTTTCACTAGACATACCCAATTCTCCTGCTTCAGCGGGGGGCTGGACTAGATGATCTCCAAGGTCCCTCCCAGATTCTATTCTATTCTATTCTATTCTATTCTATTCTATTCTATTCTATTCTATTCTATTCTATTCTATTCTATTCTATTCTATTCTATTCTAGCCTTGGTGGAGCAGTGGGCTAATGCCTCCTTAAGTAACACCAGCTGCCTGCAATTAGTGCAGGTTCGCATCCCACCAGGCTCAAGGTTGACTCAGCCTTCCATCCTTCCGAGGTAGGTAAAATGAGGATCCAGATTGTTGGGGGCAATAAGCTGACTTTGTAATAATGCCGCTTGGGGTGTGTGTGAAAGCCCTAATAAGCAGGAATATACATAGAATGAAGGCTACTGCTAAGCTTGTAAGCCGCCCTGAGTCTTCGGAGAAGGGCGGGATATAAATGGAATAAAAATAAAAATAAATAAATATTCTATTCTATTCTATAAATTCCTGCAGCCATTCTTCCTATGTTTTAGCCACCAGCCCCCCAATCATCTGCGTCACTCTTCTCTGCACTCTTTCCAGCGTCCGGACATCTTATTTTTTTTTTAATATTTTGGTGACCCAAACTGGATGCAATATTCCAAGCGCGCTCTTACCAAGGCTTTGTTATAAAGTGGTAGTGTCCCTTCTGTGATCTTCATCCTATCCCTCTGTTGATGCAGTCTGGGATTGCACTGGCTTTTTGCAATCTTAAGACAATCCTACATTGCGGCTGCCAAATAAAATAATAAAATAAAATAAAATAAAATAAAAAAATAAATTAAAATAAAATAAAATAAATAAAATAAAATAATAATAAAATAAAGTAATAAAATAAAATAACAATAAAATAAAATAATAAAATAATAATAAAATAAAATAAATTAAAATAAAATAAAATAAAATAAAATAAATAAAATAAATAAAATAAAATAATAAAATAAAATAATAATAAAATAAAATAATAAAATAAAATAATAAAATAAAATAACAATAAAATAAAATAAAATAATAAAAAAATAAAATAAAATAAAATAAAATAAAATAAAATCCAATGCAATCCAGGGCTGCATTAACACGAACGATTAATTAACATGATGGCTGAGCTTTTTCCCCCGGGCCCGGCTTGGTCCAGCGTTCGGACGACCCCTGGGGCGCGCAGCCTGCGCGGAGGGAGGGGCCGCCCTGGAACGCGGCCGCGGCGGGCAACGGTTGCGGAACCAAGCTGGGGCCGAGCAGTTAAGCCTCCGCCGCCTTCGTGGGCAACGCTTCGCTTGCGTTCGGTTTCGCGGCCCGCCGCCACTCCTTAACGTCCCGGTGAAGCGAGAGGGAGGGCGGCCAGGAGGCTTAACGGTAGGAGGCGAAGGGGGAAAGGAGTCGGTTCCAGCTGATCCGGATTGCTGACCAAACGCCGGCCGGGAGAAGCGCGGCTTTCCTGGAGTCTGGTGTTCTGGCCGGTAGTATTCCATCATCCGAGATGAACGAGATGGAGAAACGCGCTCCCTGTACGCAGATCACGCTTTCCCAAGTTCGGCTTTTCTGTATCTCTTTTTTGTTTCTTCTCTAGAGCCCTAGTTCTCAAACCTTGGCAGCTTTGAGCTGCGTGGACTTCAACGCCCAGAATTCCCTTAGCCAGCAAATAGATGTAGCCGTTCATCTTTTTATTATTATTATTATTAAAGGGTTTTACAAAAACAAAATTTTACAATATATCCCCAAAACCCTCCCACCCCAAACCCGCCCACTTCCCCCCCCCCACTTCCCAGAGCTAAATTTTTATTTTTATTTTAATTCCATTTATATCCCGCCCTTCTCCGAAGACTCAGGGCTGCTTACAAGCTTAGCAGTAGCCTTCATTCTATGTATATGCCTGCTTATACAGGATTATAGTTACAATAATCATATTCTAAATAAAAATTATGCATAATATACAATTAACCAAATTCATAATGTGCTTGAACTCCCCTTTAACATAACTACAAACAAAGTACCAATAACAATATCCCACTAAAATCTACTCATAAGCTAAATGGAACTTTTTAGTCCCATATTTGTTCTGAATATAATTTATCCATCTCCTCCAAACTGAAATATATCTTACCTGTGAATGATCTTTCAAATAAGCAGAAATCTTAGACATTTCTGCAAGATTCGAAGCTTTAAACACCCATTCTTCTACAGTGGGCAAACTATCCTTCTTCCAATATTGTCCCACCAGTAACCGTGCTGCTGTTATCATGTTCAACATCAAGTTAGTTTCTTTAACATCACAATCTACAACAATACCCAATAAAAACAATTGCGGAGAAAACTTTATCTTTCTCTTGAAAATCTTTTGAATGCTCCACCAAATTTTGATCCAGAAAGCTTTTATATTTCTACAAGTCCACCACATGTGAAAATAGGTAGCTTCTAAACTACCACATCTCCAACATTTAGACTGTAAATTAGGATACATGTTGGACAACTTCTTGGGATCCAGATGCCATCTATAAAACATTTTATAAAAATTTTCTCTTAACTCATAACACACCGTAGGACTGGTAGGGCTAGTTTTGGCCAGAGCAACTCCATTTTTTTGAATCTCCCCCCACACCCGCCACCCCAACTTTCATTTGTCTCACTTCTGTTCTTAGATGTTTTCTCCTGGGGCCTCTCAACCTTGACCTAAAATTCCTGGAAGGGTACAGGGTAGCCTTATCTAGGGACTCTTACCAGGCCAGCAGCTGATTCAGGGTTGCCTCCCCTTCGTTGTTGCAGATTAATTAGCTAGGAAGTTCTGCATACTTAATTATCAGCCTTATCAGTTAGGGGCAGAAGGGCGAGGGCTGCAATATTTTAGTAATGAAGCCCCCCCCTTCAGGAAGGGCCATTGAGTTACCAGGGTTGTGAATATTTTATTGCTTTTTGCTTCTTGCTTGCTTGCTAATGATCGCAAGCCTCTGTGTTCCAAAAGTGTCTAAAAGTAGCCCACAGCTGAGCCCAGCATTTCTGTTCCTGAGAGATTCGTTAAGTGAGCATTGCCCCGTTTTACGACCTTTCTTGCTACAGTGGTTAAGAGAATCACTGCAGTTGCTAAGGGAATCACGTAGTCATGAAGCGAATCCAGCTCCTCCATTGACTTTGCTTGCCAAAAGCTCGCAAAAGGAGGTCACGTGACCCAGAACAATATCAACCGTCATAAAATACGAATCGGTTGCCAAGGGTCTGAATTCTGATCATGTGACCGTGACTTTGCTGCCACAGTCGTAAATGTGAAAAATGGTCATGTCATATTTTTCAGCGCCGCTGGAACTTCGAACAGTCACTAAATGAACAATTGTAAGTTGAGGACTGCCTGTGTAGGCAGTCCTAGTCTTACAACTGTTCATGACGGTTGTTATGGTAAGGACTGTTCAAAGTTAGGATGGTGTTGAAAAAAGTGACTTGCAACTGGTCCTTACACTTATGACTATCCTAGAGTCCCCCAAGCTCATGTGATCAAAATTCAGGTGCTTGACAACTGTTATGTATTTATAATGATTGCAGCAGCATCCCGGGTTTGCATGGTTACCATTTGCAACCTTCCCAGCTGATATCCAATAAGCAGAGTCAACAGGGAAATCAAATTTAGTTAACAAGTGCATGATTCACTTAACACCTACAGTGATTCACTTAACAACCATGGCAAAAAGTGATAAAATTAGACATGACTTATTTAACAACCATCTCGTTTAGCAACGGACGTTTCGGTCCCAACTGTGGTTGTAACTTGAGGTCTACTTTTAAAAGCTTATGCTAATGTATGTCTTGATTTGTGATTTAGTCCTGGAAGCATCACTCTTTGTGCAATACAGAATTGTTACTTCTCCCAGCTTGTTCTCTCTAGACCAGCCATGAGGTTTCCAATCATTCCTTCTGTTGTTGTTTTTTTCAAGATCCTGACAAAAGTATAGTTGACATATCGAAGAGAAAAGTTACGTTCTTAAGCGGGATGAGTAATGTAGAAGGAAGTATCATAACCTTTTACAATGTTTCCTATTTTGTGAAATTCAAGACTGGCTATCTTGGCTTTCGAAAAGAAATTAAGAAAAACATTTTGTTCAATATCAGGTAAGTTTTAACTGAGGAGGGGGCTTATTGGGGTGCAGTGGGTTAAATTTGTTTGGACTGGGAAGCTAAGCAGGGTCAGGCTGGATTAGGATTTGGATGGGAGAACACCAGGAAGTTCCAAAATGACAGCTACGACAGTATGATAGAAGCTCCACCTGCTTTATTGGGGCAGAGCTTCCATCACACCATACCATTCTGGCTGCCATCTTGACAGTTTTGAGCACATCCTGCAGACACACCTGACTATAAGCCTTCTTGGATATTTGAAAGTTATTCCAGAAGTAAACAACGGCCAGCCATTTCTGTTGCACTGCCAAAAATTTCATAAACATATACACGTAGCCCCTTCCCTCCCCAAACTCAGATTCAATTGAAGTTTATTGTTTCCTTTAAAAATATACTATTTGAGCCAGGCCTTTTAATGCTATTATTATTGAACTTTTTGAATGTTTATTATTTGTCCAGTCTTTTTAATGTCAGGGACACAATGGAGCTGTTGATGTGTTGCCATGTAACTCACTTTTGATCAAACCTGAAACTATACAATTTAAAGAATTGAAACTGATGAATCAACTCAAATGATGAGAGGCTTATAGATAATAGTCACATAATGTTATTTGCCCATGTATCTAAAATAACAAAGCAAAATGTGTAGTTAGTAAAATATATATACAGTAAACATCTCAAGTATAACAAACTAATTTTATTTTGTAGTGGTGCCATGAAACCTGGTCTTAATGCAATTTTAGGACCCACTGGCTGTGGCAAATCTTCGTAAGTATTAAAATAATGACACAAAAGCCCTATTTTATAATCCAATTAAATGCATATTGCCCTCAGGTGGTTTGGAGAATAGGTTGACCCCCTCTTCTTTTTGGGAGCCCCTCAAATAATGGAACCCCTAATCCTTCTTTTCATTAAACTAGCATACTTAATTCCTGCAACTGTTCTTCATAAGTTTTAGAGTTTCAGTACAGGTTTGAATTTTACAAGACTTTTGAATGCTTGCATTCTTTAACAGTTTAAACAACTTTGTATTTCTCTGGCTTATGTAGCTGTTTTGAAAGCACCTGTTTCTCTTGTGTGTGCACGCACAGATAAATTATGATTTTGAACGATTGTAAAGCTGCAGTTGATGTGTTCCTGAAACGTAGATCTCAGTAGTTTCAATTGAAATGGGTTTTATTTTTCTTTTAGGCTATTGGACATTTTATCTACAAGGAAAGACCCCAAAGGGCTGTCTGGGGATATTTTATTAGATGGCATGGGCTTGCCAACACATTTTAAATGTATGTCTGGATATGTAGTACAGGTAAGCCTTTTGTTGCTATGTATAACCCACATATTTTATTTTCCACCCAGGGGAAAGTATAGAATTTCTCAGTGACTCCTGTTTATTTATGATAAATTGGCCAAATAGAATGGTTTGCGTCAGGAACACATTCCAATATCTTCTGTGCTTATATTGCATAATCTAATGTAGAATATTGTAAAAAAATTTTTTTTACAAAAATATACACATGCTGAACGTCTAGACAGGAAGAGGAAATTAAATCTAAAAGAATGTTCAGGGGTTGTAAAACCAGAAATGAATACAGGTAATCCTCGATTTACAATAGTTCATTTAGTGACTGTTTAAATTACAATGGCACTGAAAAAATGACTCATGACTGTTTTTCACACTTACAAGCGTTGTAGCATCCCCATGGTCACGTGATCAAATCCACACACTTGGAAACTGGCTCATATTTATGACGGCTGCAGTGTCCCAAGAATGTTTATTTTTTGCGATCTTCTGACAAGCAAAGTTAACGGGGCAAATAGATTAATTTAACAACGGTGTTACTAATTTCACAACTGCAGTGGTTCACTTAACGACTGTGGCAAGAAGGGCCATAAAATGGGACAAAATTTCTTAGCAACAGAAATTTTGGGCTCAATTGTGGTTGTAAGTCAAGGTCTACCTAGGTGGGGAGATGGAAGTTTTGGAAAATCCTATATATGGTGTGATGTCATAAAATAAAATCTAGCTCTGTTTTGAGAGGTTTTTAAAGGAACATAGACGTAGAACATAAATATAATTCTGTGAATGCTCAATACACTCTCTTAAGTGTCTAATAATGATTGTACAATAGCGGTCTTAGCAAGTCTAATGTTCAAATGAAAATATCTAATTGTTTCTTTAATCTCTAAGGATGACATAGTGATGGGGACCTTGACAGTCAGAGAAAATTTAATGTTTTCAGCAGCCCTTCGGCTACCTTTATCTACGACCAAATATGAAAAGAAGGAGAGGGTTGAACAGGTTCTCAAGGAATTGGATTTGGCTAAAGTTGCAGATACTAAGGTAGCTATACATGCATTAGTATAGTTTTTAATCCCATGCAATACCAACATTTAGTGTTGTAAATAGTTGTGTCTATAAAGAACGGTACGAAACCACCATCTTCAAAGAGTGATTTTGTTTCTGGAATCCACAGAAGTATGTCTGGGGTCGCATGTAAGCTGCAGATTGGTGTTTGCCCACCTTTCATCTAATCCGAAAATGAGAGAAAGTTTAGTCTATTACTATTACTCTATTTTGCAAGAACAATGATGCTTGAGTGTCATAGGAACTGCCGTTGGGGCTGTGCTGAGCTTGTAGAAAGCATCCAGTCTGCAGTTGCTGTATGACTTAGTTTAACATAATATAGCTGAAGGGCTTGCAAAAATGAGGAAATGGTGGGTCATCTCATCCGCATTGCTTCCCTTCTTGGATCCATGTGAAAATAGCACGGGCTGACAGTGTTTAGTGGCGAAACTGGACTTAGCTACCGTAGTTAAAATCCAGGAAATAGGTTAAATGAGAATGAAACAGGGCAGGAGATTAGGGGATGGGATGCAAATGAACCCTTTGTTGGAGAGATCTCTGTTGACCTGAGGGAAAAGAGCATGAAAGAGAAGGATGGGGGCAGTGAATGCAAGCAGAGCAACAGAAATGGCGTTGTACAGAGACGGGGCTGCTGAACTGGGCTAGAGAGAAGAAAGAGAAGGAGGCAGGAAAATAATTAGCTGCCTGGAAAACAGGTGATAGATGAGCGCTGGGGAAAGAGAGAGAAGCAACTTTACCAGTCTCCCTTTTTTTTAATAAAGGGGTACTTTGAGACTGGACATCCTCAGTGTAGACACTAATCTGTGAGGGAAGATTTGCTCAAGGTGGCCATTTTGTGAGTGCCTCAAGGACATGCAGGTTCTTAAAATTCCAAAAAGGTTGCCTATCTTTATGCGAGGTCTTAGGTTGCAGGGTTCTGATAGATCTTTCTGGCAACTAAGGGTCAAGTGAACTCCATATAAATGGGCATTCTTTCACCAATGCATGAGGACAGGTGGCTTAAGATGACCATCTGAGACCACTTAATGCAGGGGTGGGCAATTAATTTTCCCACCTGAGAAACTGGGGCTGTTCTGGAAGGCCAAACCAATAGGGTTCTGAAGACGCATCGGCACGCACACCCACACACATATGTAAATTGTAAAAAAAAAAAGCAGTTGCCTTCAAAATAAAAGCAACGCAATTGTATTGCATGCATGGTGTACACTTATTTACATTTGACTTCTAATTTCTAGACTGATCTCATGCAGGCCGGACAGGGACTATCAAAAGGCTGGATATGGCCTGGGGTCCATAACTTGCCCAGGTCTGCCTTAATGTATGCTGCCTTTCCAGTTCCCCCCATATTCTTTCAATGATGCGCCATTTGATAAACTCAGCTGTTATCAGGAGAAGACATGGTTAAAGTATTCTATGCTGAAATAATTTTTTTCTTCCATACTGTTCATGAAATGTTACAGTTCCAAGAAGTTTATTTTGCCATTTCCTTTGCTGCACCAGGTTGGCACCTATTTCACTCGCGGAGTTTCAGGGGGGGAAAGGAAAAGGACCAGCATTGGATTAGAACTCATTACTAACCCCAGAGTGTTGTTCTTAGATGAACCAACCACGGGATTGGATGCTAGCACAGCCAACGCTGTCCTTCTGCTCTTAAAAAGGTAATCTGTGCCACGGGTAATGCTCAACTTACAGCCATTCATTTAGCGACCTTTTGAAGTTCCAATGGCACTGGAAAAAAGTGACTTACAACCAGTCCTCTCCCTTACGACCACGGCAGACATTTGCTTAATAAAATCGGAAAAAAATGTAAAGCAGGCTGCCACCCATTTAACAATTGCCTGGCTTAGCAATAGAAATGTCAGGCTCAATCGTGCTTCTGGGCTGAGGACCACCTGTGCTTTTGTCATTCTGGTGGCCAGGAGAACCTTCTTCGTCATGTGTCATTAATTCATTTCATATGTCTTGTACAACCCTGATGGCGCAGTGGTTAGAATGTAGTATCGCAAGGGAAGCTCTAGTCCAGGGGTAGGCAACCTTGGCTCTTTTATGATTCGTGGACTTCAACACCCAGAATTCCTGAGCTAGCTATGCTGGCTCAGGAATTCTGGGAGTTGAAATACACGAGTCATAAAAGAGCCAAGGTTACCTATCCCTGGCTCTAGGCCCACAGCCTAGAGTTCGATCTTGGCCAGATGAAGGTTGACTCAGCCTTCCAGCCTTCTGAGGTCAGTAAAATGAGGATCCATATTGTTGGGGGTCAATATGCTGACATTTGTAAGCCGCTCAGAGAGTACTGTGAGAGAACTATGAAGCAGTATATAAGTCTCAAGTGCTATTGCTACAGCTCTGGCTAAGACAGAACTGGGCTAAAGCAGGTGGCTTTGGCTTGAGCAGGGGTAGGGCTATAGGACCCTCAGCAATTTTCGACTGTGATAGCAACATTCAAGAGTCTGATCCATTTTCTCATTTCAAGCTGCATGTATTGTACTTTGATGCACAGCAATTAAAAGCAAAGAGTTCTTACGTGAGGTAATGGTCTTCCCTCTGTTGCACCCAGGATGTCACTGCAAGGAAAGACAATCATTTTTTCAATCCATCAGCCCCGCTACTCTATTTTCAAGTTGTTTGACAGCCTGACACTACTTGCCTCTGGAAGGCTATTGTATCACGGGCCAGCTGACAATGCTCTTCCCTATTTCAAAAGCCTTGGTGAGTTTTTATGGGCTGTGCCCATTCTTACCCAATTTGATTTATTTATTTATTTTATTTATTGATGGGATTTATATCCCGCCCTATCTCCTGAAGGACTCAGGGCGGCTCACAATAAAACATATAATAAGTACATAAATCAAGATAAAATGAAAATTGAGAACATCAGTGCAATAAAAAATTAGAGAATTTTAAAATGAATTAAAAATACTAAATATAAATTAATTAAAATGCCTGTCAGTCTAGGTCAGCTTGGTGGAACAGGTGTGTTTTGAGGCCGCGGCAAAAGGATTGGAGGTTTTGGGCTATCCGAAGCTCAGGGGGGAGCTGATTCCATAGGGTTGGTGCTCCCACAGAGAAGGCCCTCCCCCTGGGGGTCGCCAGCCGACATTGCCTAGCTGACGGTACCCTGAGGAGGCCTTCTCTGTGTGAGCGTACTGGACGATGGGAATTTGTTCCCGGCAGCAGATGGTCCTGCAAGTATCCCGGACCTAAGCCATGTAGGGCTTTAAAGGTAAGTACCAGCACCTTAAATCTCACCCGGAGGGCAACTGGTAGCCAATGCAGCTCACGCAGGAGGGGTGTAATATGGGAGTATCGGGAAGCTCCCATCACAACCCGTGCAGCTGCATTCTGCACCAGCTGAAGCCTCCGGGTGGTCTTCAAGGGCAGCCCCATGTAGAGAGCATTACAGTAATCAATACGGGAGGTAACGAGTGCGTGGGTGACTGTACGTAGGGCATCTCGGTCCAAAAAGGGGCGCAATTGGTATATAAGACGAATCTGGGCAAATGCCCCCCTAGCCACGGTTCCAATGTGATCTTCAAAACTGAGTCGTGAATCTAGGAGGACGCCCAGATTGCGTGCTTTATCAATGGGAGGTAACATCTCTCCTCCTATAGTCAGAGATGGAACCTCTTGGACTAAACGAGATGACGGTATGTACAGCCACTCAGTCTTGGCCGGGTTGAGTCGAAGCCTGTTTTCTCCCATCCAAATCTGTACCGCTTCCAGACAACGGGACATCACATCAAGGGCATCACTGGGTTGGTTTGGGGTGGAGATGAATAGCTGGGTATCATCAGCATATTGATGATATTTCACCCCGAAGCTACGGATGATCTCTCCCAGCGGCTTCATATAGATGTTGAACAGGAGGGGCGAGAGCACCGAACCCTGAGGCACTCCACAATTAAGAGGCCTAGGGCTTGACCTCTGCCCTCCTGCCAACACCGTCTGCGAACGGTCCGAGAGGTAGGAGGAGAACCAACGCAGAACGGTGCCTCCCACTCCCAGCCCCTCAAGACGACGCAGTAAGATACCATGGTCGATGGTATCAAAAGCCGCTGATAGATCTAATAGGACCAGGACAGAAGAATAACCTCTATCTCGGGCCCGCCAGAGATCATTCACCAGCGCGACCAATGCCGTCTCCGTGCTGTGCCCCGGTCTGAAACCCGATTGGTACGCGGATGGAGGGTCTCTCTGATAACGATCGCCACGCCACCTCTAGATATTCAGCTTCCTCCAGGTTCAAAGGGAGCTGTCGCGCCACCACACTCTCAACGACCTTCGCAAGGAAGCGAAGGTTGGAGACAGGACGGAAGTTGTTTAAAACAGCTGGGTCCAGTGCCGGTTTCTTGAGGAGGGGCCTTACCACCGCCTCTTTCAAGGCAGCAGGGAAGTACCCTTCACTCAGTGAGGCATTGATAACTGCTAGGAGCCAGCCTCGTGTAACCTCCCGAGAAGCATAGACTAGCCAGGAGGGACACGGGTCCAACAAACATGTGGCGGCACTTAGTTTCCCCGTGATCTTGTCCACTTCATCCGGAGTCACAGGATCGAACTCTTCCCAGATGTACTTGGCCAACTTCATCGATTTCCTCTCGTTAGATACTGCCCAGTCAGAGTCCAGACCAGCCCGAATCTGAGCAATTTTGTCCACCAGATATTTACTAAATTCCTCAGCCCGTCCATGTAGGGGGTCCTCTCCCGTCTCTTGACTTAAAAGGGAGCGGACCACTCTAAATAGGGCGGCTGGGCGATTATCTGCGGACGCAATGAGGGTGGTGAAGTAGGCGCGCTTTGCCACCCTCATTGCCACAAGATAGGATCTAGAAAAGGATCTTAACTGTGTTCGGTCAGACTCAGACCGACTGGCTCTCCAAATGCTCTCTAGGCCCCTTCTCTGGCGCTTCATCTCCCGCAGGTCCTTGGAGAACCAAGGAGCGAGTCGGGACTTGCGCCGGGTCAGAGGCCGCAAAGGGACAACGCGGTCGAGCGCCTCCGAAGCAGCCTGTTGCCAGGCATTAACTAAGGACTCGACCGGGTTGTGGGAGAGGGAGGTGGGAATCGGTCCAAGCGCCATCTGGAATTTATCTGGGTCCATCAGGCGCCTGGGGCGGAACCACCTGTTCGGTTCCGCTTCCTGACATCGGGGGGTGACGTGACGGAGGCCCAACCGCAGGAGGTAGTGGTCTGTCCATGAAAGGGGTTGTGATGTTGGAGTAACCCCACCCAGCCCATTTAGCCACTGCCCAGAGACAAAAATTAGATCCGGCATGTTTCCTCCCTCGTGAGTTGGGTCCTGAGTAATTTGAGTAAGGTCCATGGCCGTCATGGAGGCCATGAACTCTCGGGCCACTTCTGATGCACTGCCCAGGGAAGGTAGATTAAAGTCTCCCAGTACCATAAGCTTTGGAAATTCGACCGCCAATCCTGAGATGGCGTCAGGTAGCTTGGGTAGAACCGTTGCTGTGCAGCTTGGAGAGAGGTATACCAGAAGTAGGCCCAACTGACCACCAGGACCCCACCTTAAGAGGAGGGATTCACATCCGTCTATCTGAGGGGCAGTGGCCTCCCGCGGATGGAGGGTCTCTCTGATAACGATCGCCACGCCACCTCCCCTACCCTGAGCTCGAGGTTGATGTAGCACACGGAAACCTGGAGGGGATAAATCAGTCAGAGGGACCCCTCCCTCTGGGCCCAGCCAGGTTTCCGTGATGCATGCCAGGTCTGCGCCTTCCTCCTCGATCAAGTCATGGATGAGGGGAGCTTTATTCACAACAGACCTGGCATTAAAATAGATCAGCCTGAGCTCAGGAGTCAGACCTCCCTCTTCCCCAGGGCAGCAAGCGGGAGCCAGAGGGTCAGAGCGCGCCACAGCAAGAAGATAGCGTGGGCGTGATCTCAGAATACGATATGACCCTCTGCTCCTCCATCTGCTGCCATTCCCAATTACTGTGGGGATCGGTATCCCTGTCCCATCCCCCTGGTTTACAAGACTCTCCTTGGCTCTCATATTGCCGCGACCATTGGCCAACTTAGGCTGAGACAGGTCCGGTGGGATCTTCCCCTCGATTTGCTGGGCCTGACCCTCCCCCCTCCCTAACCCTTCAAAAAATTTTAAAAGAAAACCCAAGAGCCTCTTCTTGGCGCCATGCCACCTCTCGGGGTCCCAGGACCCGTCATTAAGGAAACGGCGGCGTAGGTCTGATGGCCATCTCTGAGAGAGTGGGGAAGCTCTCAGGGCAAGTAGCTCACTTCTGGTGTAAGCCATCAGAGGTGGAAATAGGAGTAAAGGACGAGCTGGTAGGAACAACTGCATATCATGACCACAGAGCTGAAGTAGTGGCTCCTGAGAACATGGTCACCCTCTCACAGTGATCAGGATCTCAGGGGGTCACCATCCAGCTCCGGGTAGGTCGCAGGAGGCAGATTAGCCCTCTGCCTTTCTATTTGGGGAGTAAACATTCCAGTAAAAAATGTGAAAGGTATCATTTAATTTAAAAAAAAAAACCCCAGTTAAAATCAGTGGTGTACAAGGGTTTCCTAAAAGGAGAGAAAGTGGAGCTGATCACAAGGCAATGTATTCTATCACTTGGGAGCTGTTACAGGTACAAATTATGGATGTGCCTTGGGAATATTATGGACAGTAGGAAATAGGTTTTGAGCAACGGTTAGTGAAAAAAAAAGATTCATTTAAGGAAATGCAATGCAGAGGTAAGCAAAGCCTGGCACCTAGTTATCTACTGTGTTTCCCCAAAAACAAGACCTATCCCGAAAATAAGCCCTAGCTTGATTTTTACGCATGGGCCTAATGTAAACCCTACTTCCAAAATAAGCCACGCCCACTCCATCCCACCATCTGTTACACGGGGTGGGGCAAAGCGCACATGTAAAGATCAAGCTTTAGAAAAGACCTCTGCCGGTGAAATGGAGGCCAGGCCCCGATGCACGCATCATCCCGGAGCTCCATTCTGGGCTGCAGAGGCCTTTCCTGAAGGTCTCTGCCAGTGAAACGAAGGCCGGGTCGCGATGCGCGTGTCATCCCAGAGCTCCATTCTGGCTGCAGGGGCCTTTTCTGATGGCCTCTGCCAACGAAATGGAGGCCGGGGGCAATACTTGTGAGTGGTGACGAGTGGCCGCAGAAGAAGTGGGCCAGTGGCAGCCACGCGGGCTCCTTCTGGATGGGGCTGTCGGTGCCGCCGCCATGAGGCGAGACAGCAGAAAAGTCATCCCCCGAAAATAAGACCTAATGTCTCTTTTAGAGGGAAAAAAAAGACTGGGTCTTATTTTCGGGGAAACACAGTATATCTGATTTGGAGGAAAGTCTAATAAAATGGAGCTTTGCTTATGTCTGTAACTGTATCTTCCTCCCTTTTCCCCTCCCAAAAAGTCTCTGTAGCCTGATCCTGTTTGCGCTTTTGTGAAGCGTTGAAGATCTTGCTTTTTCTGCAGACTTGCAGGGTGTCTGTCTGTGTATGTGTGTTTTTGTGTGTGTGTGGTAGGTAGTTTGGTAGGCAGATAAATAGATAGGATGGGGAGGATGGCTTGAAGTACCTCCTTGGTGTTGTGATTGTTTTCATGACAGGTTGTATTTTTCTCCCCAGAATGGATATTTGGCAAATGTCTCTGCTGTATTTTTTTTGTATATACTTTTTAAATTGCTGTTTTAAGGCTAATCATTCTACTTTGTCGACTGGCTTGAGTTGCGATAGACATTGGGTTAGCTTATAAATTGGATGAAATAAGTTGAAAGGAAATATAAAATAAAAAGCGTTCCATTTGTTTGTGCCTGGGAAGAAAAGCAGAAGGAAATAATCTGAGTTTAAAAATCTTTTGGAGCTAGGATTCCTAGCTTATATGCCCCATGGACCTTTTGAGAGTCTGATAAAACATGCAGATCCCTTTTCAGAATGAATGAATGAATGAATGAATGAATGAATGA
Source organism: Vipera ursinii (assembly GCF_947247035.1). Classification (NCBI taxonomy): domain Eukaryota; kingdom Metazoa; phylum Chordata; class Lepidosauria; order Squamata; family Viperidae; genus Vipera; species Vipera ursinii. The sequence continues at coordinate 65,172,404 of NC_139521.1, forward strand.
ATGAATGAATGAATGGTTTAAATGCAACCCCGCCCCAAAATACACTGTTCTAGACATAGATCGTGTATTGCAAAGGAAACCAATATTTGAAAAAGGACCTCAGAAAGCTGGAGTAATTCGGCGTTAAACAGTTCATATAGAATACAAAAAAACTATTAAGCCCTGGCAAACAGTTGGCCTCTGGTACAGCCTTTTGACTTAGTTTTAATATATTCCAGATATGTTGCGATAGATAGGAATTATTAAACCTCACTCTCTGGAGAAAAATCAGTGCTCTCAGAATGAATATTATTCCTAGATGTATGTTTATATTCTGAGGTGTTTTCCCATTTATATATCTGGAAAAATATTTTCAGAAAATATTTTTTTTAGAAAACTTCTGTGGGGTTCTTCAATTAGGACAATATCTTTAGAGAATACAGTATGCAGTTCCTAATTAATGAGGGAGCCAGGGAGGGAGGAGTTGCTTTTCCAAATCTGGAGTTACCGTACATCATCATTTATTTAGTCTATTATTTTATTGTATTGCGTTTATTTCTATTTTGTATTTCTGGACCATCCCTCTCCCACATACTTATATATCAAGAAGCCAACAGTTGGATTTAATTTTCCTACTTGGGCAACTTAAGAATATAGATACAAGGTAGTCTTTGATTTACAATAGTTTATTTAGTGACTGTTCAAAGTTGCAGTGACACTGAAAAAAGCAACTTATGACTGTTTTTCACACTTAAGACCGTTGCAGCATCCCTACAATCATGTGATCAAAATTCAGGCCCGGGGTCATGTAATTACATTTTGCAACCTACTGACAAGCAAAGTTAATGGGGAAACCAGATTCACTTAACAATCACCTTACCAACTAACAATGAGGCAAAATTCACTTGTTTCACTTTGAAACAGAAATTTTGGGTTCAATTTTAGTCGTAACTCGAGGACTACCTGTATAGCACCTTTGATGGGATGGGCAATATTAAAATCTAAATGTACTAAAACTCTGGTATCTCTGAAAACCATTACGTCAGTTAGAATGTTATGGTTTGTAATATCTAATAAAAAAAAGGATTGGTCTGTTATTCCCATGCCAAATTAACTTTATGGAGAAATCCAGCTTTGAATATTGGGGGAAAAGATGGTGATGTGTTCCAGATATTGTGCATCAGTTTAACAATTTGGCTGCTGGTTTTTTGTTGTTTTTTTTTGGTCAGTAGGCTTTTTGGTCATCCCTCATAAAGTATGATGAAGTAGCCAAATTGGATGTAACTAAAAAAAACACCACTCCAAGTTGTAATTGCTTTATGAGTTTTCATTACGACTGTTGTGGTAACAAATATTTTTTTTTAAAAAAAAATTCCTTGCAGGTTTTGTCTGTGAACCATACAACAACCCTGCGGATTTTTTCCTGGATATCATCAATGGGGATTCCTCGGCGGTTGCAATGAGTAAAATGACAATTCACACTGCAGGTATAAATGGCCAAGCTTTTCAGATATTCTGCGGAAGAAATCGGGCATCTGTGCGACGAGCTTGTGGGTGATTGCTTCAGAAAAAGGAGTTAGCTCAATAGCCCTCCAAGGCTCTCCTCTCTTTCCTATACTTCAGCTCCAAAATATCCCACACAAATTGATGAAAGGCAAGGAATGAAAATGTTATAAATAAAACATATTTATACAATTCATTTGTAAGGATACAAGCAAGCCTTGCTTAATGACTGGTTACTTAGCAACCATTTGAAGTTACAACAGACACCCCCCAAAAAAAAGGTACTTACAATTTGGATTTGAAATTTTGAGGGCTAGCCCACCCTCCCACCCCACGGTCACATGATTGCATTTTGGGTGCTTGGCCATCCACAATTACGGCCATTTGTAGCAAGCTGCACAGTCGCCACGTGACTGTAATTTACAATACTTTTTTGCTTTGTTGCCAGAAATTGGCTTTTATTTCTGGTTTCCAACAAAAAAGCACCCAGTGTGGACAATAGGTTAGGGTTAGGGTTTCGTTCCCAACCATCATGTTTGCTTAATGACCACCGCAAAATGAGTCATAAAATCAGGTTGGTTGTGGGATGACTCGTTTAACAATTGGCTTTACTTACTAATTTCAGGTTCACTTACAGCTGAATGTCAAGGACTACCTGTACACACACACACACACACACACACACACTGATTGATTCATTCATTCATTCATGGTTATCACCCAGTTCTTCTTTAAATTATTTTGCATTCCCTTGTATCATTTATTTCAGTGTTTTTCAAAATTGGCAACGTTAAGATGTGTGGACTTAATGCTGACTTAATACTGACTGAGAATTGAAATCTATACGTCTTAAAATTGCCAACTTTCAAAAACACTGATGTCTTTCAATAAAAAAATGATTCAAGAGAGTTTGAACATGTATGTATATATACATGCGCACATAGATACCTACATACAGATACATATACAGATTTATTTGTAATTCCAGTCTGAGGAGAGACTGACTTGAACACTGAAGAAAAACACACAGGGCACGTCTTTTCTGCGTTCCCTCATAGGCTGTTTTAAGATTCCCCCCCCCCCCAAAAAAGGACTATTTAAAACTCAATGAAGAACTGCAAAATCACATGAAACTGGAATTATGGTGGAGCTCAACAGCTGCTCACTAGTGGAAGAGCTGCTTTTTGCAAAGCACAGATAGGACCTAGAACAATCATGTCACGTGACATATGGTGGTGTATCGTGCCTTTTTTTTTTGCCTTTGTGGAGCCGGGTGGGCATGGCCTGCATGTGACGCATCTGGCCCACAGGCTGCCAGTTTGACACCCCTGAGTCCTAGAGCATAATAAGCTATGATTCAATTGACTTGTATGTCTCTCATTTTATTTGAAACACACTAATTTGGCTTTTCCGTTGTCCTTCAAACAGTTCTTGAGGCAACTGAGAGAGAGCAGGAGACGATTGCTCTAACATTAGCAGTACAGTTTTCCAAATGCAGTTACTACAAAAAAATACTCGAAGAGCTGGATGCAATGTGTAAAGATCAGAAAATACAGGGAACAACAATTAAAGGAGTTCCATATTCCACTCCTTTTCTTCATCAACTCAAGTGGCTGTCCAGGCGCACCTTTAAAAATTTGATAGGCAATCCACAAAATTCCACAGCGCAGGTAAACAAAGTGACCTCCACCACTACCACCACCACCTCCTCCTCCTTGATATACTATGAAATAAACTGTTTATATCATTTTAAGTGGTTTTTGAAACAGCTAATTTGTGTCAGATCTAAAATTACTGCATTTAAGCTTATTTGAGGGATACCAATGGGAGTCCTTAGAATCCTTGGTGCTCTCTTGGCTTGGTTGCTTGCAGACATTACCCAACTAAAGTAATTATAAATCATGAAGAAGTCTGGGAATGATGTTGCAAAATAAAATCAAACCATGGCTTCCTTCTCCAGTCATCTATTGGTTAATGAAACCACCTTCAAGCATTAATATATCCTATTAAGGAATTAATAGAATCAGCTTAATAGGATATATTAATGAGATAAATCCTCTGATCAGTGCTTGATAATGTTTCCCAAATGTACTAGAAGGAAACTTTAATGGTTGTAACAGGTGCTTACATGCAGAGATTAAAAAAATTCAGATGGTGTCTGGGACAGTGTTCAAAACATCACATCCATCACCATCCATCACCAAAATGGAGCAGGGCTTTGATAGCAGGATTGTGGCTGCCATCTTAATATTTTTGACAACCACTCCACATGCAGTGTACACTTTTGGATTGTAACTAGTGTCAAACTGAAGTGTATTTTGTGATTTAGATGCAGCCTTAAATGTTTGAGGGCAAGACTAGATAAAAACAGGCTAAGATATCATTTAACAGATTCCTTGTTGTTCAGTGGTTGGTTAGGATTCACCATCAGTCAATTGCAAAAGGCAGCTTTACTTGGAACCAGCTTATATATTGTTAGGGTTCTTTGTAATCCACCCAATGTGTTCTGGTTATTAGGTGGACTAGAATTAGAATTAAATAAAAATAAATGACATAAGCCTTCCTTCGCTCGTTTCGCCGGGACCTGAAAACTTGGTTATTTGATCTTTCTGGCCTGGACTGAGGGGGTTTTAATTTAATTTTAAATTTTAATTTGTTTTAATTGTGGGCTAGTCTTAATTTAATTCTATTTTAATTGTATTTATTTGTATTGTTTTAATTCGCCCTGTAAACCGCCCTGAGTCCTTCGGGAATAGGGCGGTATATAAAATCACATAAATAAATAAATAAATAAATAAATAAATAAATAAATAAATAAATAAATAAATAAATAAATAAATAAATATCCTGCAACGCTATCTGTGACACCATCAAACATCCACATCTGCCTATCCCAGGTCCTTGGGAAGGACAAAAATGCCAAATCCAGTCTGAACATCTGGCTGACTGCCCGATGAACCATAATAGTAATATATTTACTAGTTGTACATTTAACTTGTTCTCAGGATAGCCTTGAGATCTGATTTCAGGAAGGTGGTTTGGAATTTGTGCAACATGTAGCATGTGTCTCCAACTCACTTAAAGAGTTGCAAAGCAGTGGTACATTCAGCTCCAAAGTTCAATTTTGGAATTGAATATGCAGCACTACATAATGTACAGTATGTACATAATGTACAGTATAATATTCTTCAATTTTTTAACACAATTTTTAAACAATTTTTTAATAGCCCTATGAAACAGTATTGTCTCAGATGTAGTGATTGTTGCATATATATCCATTAATCCATTAAATATCCATTAATTTTCTATAACTGACTCTCAACTTCAGCTTGGATCTCTTTAGTTGTGGTCTAACATCTTAATGTTAATAAACTAAGGTGGGTCTTTAAACGTTAAAATTGGGACATGAATTTGGAAAGACTGAAATTTTGGCGGATTCAAAGGATGTCTTTCAGGTCTTCTGTCTGAAAGGCTTTGCATGTTTTCCTTTATATAGCCTCTCTGCCTCTTTTAGTGTGATTTTTGGTTCCAGCTAATGTTCTTGCAAAATTGTCAAGTGGTTAAAAAAAAAGTACATAGTAATTGTTAAATTTTCTAGGAAGAAAGGCCATGCAGTTAAAAAGTTTTGTTATGTGTGTGCTGGTCTTATGTGGACCTTATAAATTACTTTCTAAAAATTTGACCTTGTGACAGGAATTGTGATTTTAGGAGATTACAATGTTTCCTCATCTAAGAGCCCTGACTTTTTTTTTCTCACAATCATTTCTATCTCCCTAACCTCATTACAGATGGATTTTTGAAGGCATTTTTCCAAAAGCCCTTGCATTTCATGGAATTAATCCCTTTTGTTAATCCTCTTAAATGGGTCTAGCTATGATCCTTGTTTCCCACTGTAATTGTTTAGTGGTAGAACGAGTGCTGGTATTTGATCTTTTTCGGCAGTTCTCTTGAGCCTAGGGCCACATTTAAGAGCTTGTCATTTGATTGAGGCAATCTTTCCTGTCTAACACTTCAGAGCAGCCTGTTACCATCACCTTAGCTGAGATTTTAATTATGTGTGTGTTTATTCTTAAAAATAAAAAGACACCTAATACATTAGATATCTGTTAGTTTGATTATTATAATTGGTGCCTAGGCATATTTATGTAAGGGTAATCCCCATTAACTGAGCAGACATTAGAATTACTTGTTTAACACATTCAAGCATAGATAACTTTATTTTTAGTACCCTCATCCCTAAAAACTGCTGCTGTACAATGCTGGCAGTCCATAGAGTTCCCAGACAGGAATTCTGAACTAATGGCCATACTGATTAAAATTACAGAAGCTAAAGACTCTAGATCAAATGATTTGTTTGTTAGGCCAAAACCAACCCAACCCAACTCAACCTATTGTAACCCAAGCCAAGCCAAGCCAAGCCAAGCCAAACCACAACTTAGTATGTTTTCAAAACTTGGATAAGTAGTAGTGATTGGATTTACACATAAGAAAAATTTGCTTTCATTATGGAATATTGGGTTATAGAAATCCAATCAACTGTATTTTAGTCAATGGACTGTGACTAAGAGATATGTACCATTGGTCAGCACAATGTAGGATACCTATCTCCCCAGCCAAGACCACCAGGTCTAGGGTACAAAAAATGGAGTTTTCTTTAACTCTTTGATTCCATTTAGTGGCCCACTAGATTTTTTTTCAGTTTAGCTCACCCTCCCAGTTGTAAAAGCAGGGTGTTTCCTATCCCTATTTTTCCTATCCTTTCTTGATCATTGGAATGGAATATTTGTCGTATCATTTAAATTGGAGACCTACAGAAAATGGGTATATATTTTTCCTAAGCTCATTAATTTGTCAAAAACATTTAATACCTGTTTCATCCTAACATTGATAATTTGAAGTACCCTTTCTTCCTAGATAGCTATTATCACCGTCATGGGAATAATTACTGGAGCTGTTTTTTCTGGCATTAAAAATGATGCAACTGGAATTCAAAATAGGTTAGTTAATGTAAGAAACATGCTTCTAAACCAAATGCACCTTTCTCAATTAATAGTTTAACTTTTGAGATTAGCAGGGCGTAAAACAATTGTATATATAAAAAAATAATGTTAGTATCACAATCGTCAATATTGTTTTATTTGCATGCTTCTTTGCCTGTAGAGCAGGGAAGAATAATTTCCTAGGAAATAACTTCATTTTGATTACTTGATCAAAGCATTGTGCTTTGTTTTTGTTTTATTTTCAGAAAAATTAGGCAATTTCCACTGGGAGGTCCCTAGGGAGATCAACAGCATCAAAATGGTGGGCATGACTGGGCAATAGAAACTTTTATTCATTTTGATATTTTGATATTTTAGCTATTTTTTTTGCAGATGTTTCATTACCAAACTAGGTAATCCCAACAGTTCACCAAGGACCCCCAAAGTTCAACCTTGAGCTACAAATATACAAAATACTTCTATTGATATATTATGCTCTTTCATGAGCTTATATATTGCATGCCTATAAAGATTCAATCACCCAAGTTGTATACCCAAGTCCTTGATGCTTCTGGTTTCCTGTAAGTGCATCTATTTCTGATTGGCAGAAGCCACTACATTCAGGGTGTCTCTTATGTCCCCACTATCTGAATTTCAGGAGAGACGGGACTTCCTGGTTGCTGTGTTGTATGAGGCAGTGACCAGCTACTATATTTGGGTTCCAGGTGATCTCTAGACAGAAGCAAAGTCTTACGTTTTCTCTATTTTTTTTGCTATCATCTAATAGTCATCTGGTAAATTACAACTTATATAACATACAGTATGTATCTCATGTAAAATTCTGTGAACAAAACATGATGATAGAGGCCTCATTTGGAGGCACCCTTGATTTTCTTACATTGTGATCTTATCATGCTCTGTTTCATTAGTGCTTCATATGTATTTTCTAATTTGAAAATTCTTGGGTTTTCTTGTAGAATTGGTGCTTTGTTCTTTTTGGCAACGAATCAGGTCTTGAACAGTATTACAACCGTTGAACTTTTTATCACAGAAAAAAGGATATTTATGTAGGTAAATCTGCATGGAATGGAACATCAAGTTTTTTTCTTACAATTAATAATTGCACTTGTTTACTCTGTAGTTAATCATTCCTTGGTTTCTTTCCCAGCACCCATGCATGTTCTTCTGACCTACAGTTTTCACCAAACTATAGTCAATCTCCCCCCCCCCCCACACCCATCTAGTGGAAAAGCTGCCATGTAGGACTTTAAAGGTCATATCCAACACCTTGATTTGGACTTGGAAGCAAACCGGCACCCAGTGCAGCTTGCATAGCAAAGCTGTTACATGCTCCATTCTTTTGATGCCCAAGGTTGTCCAGATAGCCACACTCTGTACAAGCTGAAGTTTCCAGATACTTTTCAATGGTAGCTCCATGTATATAGCACATTACAACAACCAGGGGTAGGCAACCTTGGCTCATTATGACTCATGGACTTCAACTTCCCAGAATTCCTGAGTCAGCATAGCATAGTCATAAAGTCATAAAAGTCCAAGTTTGCCTACCCCTGCAATAGACCAAATGGGAGATGACCAGGGCATAAATAACCGGTCGGAGCGCCTCGCTATCCAGGAAAGAGGATAGCTGGAACTCAAGTTGAGCAAAACCCTTCCTAGCCAAGGCCGCCACCTGCTGTTCGAGCAGGAGATGTGAATCCCGGAGGAACCCCAGATTACTCACTGGGTCGGTCTGGAGTAGAGCAACCCCATGCAAGAATAAAGATGATAAACTCCTAGAGGCAGAAGGGCCCACCCACAGCTCCTCGATCTTACCGGGGTTCAGCTGAAATTGTTGTTCCTCATCCAGGCTCCCACAGTCTCCTGGCACCACACAAAAGTACATCCATGGTATCACTCACTTCACCCAGGGTGATGAAGAGATCTAAATGGTGAATACAAAATGTAGCTAAAAAGACTATTTAATGTTTAACTGAACATTTAAGATAACTGAAGAAAATCCAGTAAATTCCCAACCTGAAACCCATTGCATGCATTTATTTGACTGTTCCAGGTTTAAGTATGGATATATGTGTTGTTTTTTTCTTGCAGACATGAATATATAAGTGGCTACTATAGAGTGTCTGCATATTTCTTCTCAAAAATAATAGCTGACATGTTGCCCATGAGGACTTTGCCAGGCATCATCCTCACCAGCTTGAATTATTTCACAATAGGCAAGTAAATTCAGTCCTACACCCTTTTTGTGGTACAGAGAAGTCATATAGATTTAGGCTGCTATATCTGGGCTGCAAAAATCCACCCACTAAGGGGTATCAGAAGGATATAGAAAATTCCAACTTTTGCTGCCCTTTTAGGATTGTCTGAATGCTTTGCAACTCAAATATGGAAGCCTTAATAAAATTATTTTCAACTGACTTGTCCACACAAAATACAAGCAACAGGACAATAGCAAATAAAAGCAAATTCTGATACATGGCGGTGAGCACTGATTGCATTTAGCGGGACTTCCTTCTAAGTGGACATGCAGAAGGTTGATTGCATGGCTGAAGTACAGGTGGTCCTCGACTTGCGACCATAACTGAGCCCAAAATCTCTGTGGCTAAGCAAGACAGTTAAGTGAATTTTGCCCCATTTTACAACTTTTCTTACACAATGAGTCACAGCAGTTAAGTCAGTAACCCAGTTGGTAAGTGAATCTGGCTTCCCCACTGACTGTGCTTGTCAGAAGGTTGTAAAAACAGGACACTGCAACCCTCATAAATATAAGCTAGTTGCCAAACACCCAAATTTCGTTCACATGACTCTGCGGAGGCTGCAGTGATCATGAAGTGTGAAAAATGGCCATGAGTCACTTTTTTCCAATGCCATTATAATTTGGAACCTGTATACGACTCTGTTAAGGTTGATACTAAGTGTGTATGTGGATTGGTATACACCCAGTTTATGTGTATTTATTCGTTCCTTACAGGTTTCAAGCCAGCTTTGGAGTCTTTCTTTATCATGATGTTTACTATTATATTAATTGCATATGCCTCTAGTTCTCTTGCTATGGCAGTTGCAACAGGGCAAAACGTCACATCGGTTGCGAACCTCCTCATAAATATTTGCTTTGTATTTATGATTGTGAGTGTTGCCTTTTCATATTTATTTGTTATACGTAGCTAGCCTACCTTTAAAAAGCTAGGATTTGACATTCCCTTCATTGGCTTAAATGCTGGCAATTTCCTCTGTCAGGGGTGTCAAACTCAATTTCATTGAGGGCTGCATAAGCATTGCGGTTGCCCTCAGGGGGGCGGGTGGGCAAGGCCTACTGGGTGGGCGTGGCTAAAGTGTGTATGGCCTACTGGGTGGGTGTGGCCAGCTCTACATGGTTTGCATCAAGGGTGCCTATGGGGGCCTGGGCAGGAGTGGGACAGATCTGAGGGTCTCTGGCAGGAGGAGGGTCTCTGGGCCAGGGCCAAGGCAGTGGGGGCCATTCCCTCACTGTTTCCAGGATGGCTTCGCAGGCCACATGAAACCACTTTGCGGGCCGGATCCAGCCCCCGGGCCTTGTGTTTGACATGTCTGCTCTATGTGCAGAATCAGAATCAGAACTGGAAGAATGGATTCCGATGTGTGTTTTATTTGTAATGGTGGTGGGTGTCAGCGCTGGGTCAAACGGTGGTGTAGTCAGGACAGGAATTTAGAAAAGGATCCCTGAGATCCTTTCAACAGGACAAATGTCCATTATAAGAAGAGTAAATTCCCATTGTGTGTCGTGACATCACTGTCAAAGGACAAATTTGTGGAATGATGTCATCCTTGGCCCCATTGTTCCAGAGGTTTCCCAAAGACCTGGCTTGCCACATTTCAAAATACTTCAACATATTTCTGTTTTAAAGGGGGAGCCTGAAAATATCACTTGAGTTCAGAGCCTAGAAATATATTAGCTGATTTACTGGCCTCAGAAGTGATCCCAGCTAAACCAGTCAACTAAAAAGGTTGACTGACTCTTGTACGCTAGAGAAAAAGCAGGGCTGATGCCTGAATCTCTTTTGATGTGCCACTCCACACGCTGGCTCCTTCCTTATTAGGAGAGTTATTAGGAGATAATTACTGTTTAGTAAAAGGGAGACAGCGTGGTGGCTCAGTGGTTAAGACGCTGGGTTTGTCGGATGGAACACTAGCAGCCCAGGTTCGAGACCCAAGCTCCACGTGATGGGGTGAGCTCCCGTCCTGGCCCCAGCTCTTGCAAACCTAGCAGCTCAAAAGCATATAAATGCAAGTAAATACTGTAGGTGCTACTTCAGTGGGGAGATAACAGTGCTTTGTGACAGCATGCTGGCCACATGACCGTGGAAAAGTCTTTGGACAGTGCTGGCTCAGTGGCCTTGAAATGGAGATGAATACCGGTCCAAGTTAATTATGACCTAGGTTAAGTGTTTTGTTCCCCCCCCTCAAATATGTGGCCATCAGCTCCCAGAACTCTCTAACCAACTGGATCATTCTCCAGGTTGGCAAAAAGTAGCCAAAGGAAATCTTACACCATATCCTCAGCCCTAAGGAAATCAGGCCAATATAATATGCATGAGATAGTATTCTGAGTAACTTACTTCAGATATGTATATTTGTAACACAGGATAAGTTCATGAATCTGATTAGCTCAATTTAGACTAAATTAACCATAGTCATAAAAGGTTCAGTCTTAAAAGTGTAATAACACACTTCCATTGATTTTTCTACTTTTCTAACAGGGTTATCAACTGAGGATAGATAACCTGTATACATGAAACTTGACACATATTTTGGCTCTGTCATCCAGTAATTTGGAAGGAAGTCAAGTGATCAGGTGTGATTGGGATCAGAGGCAATAGAGGCAGGATCAGGCATAGCGGATTTCTTTTTGGATTGTTTTCTTACAGGCCAGGGATGAGTGGCTACTGCTACGAATTGTTAGTGCAGAAAGGCCAGTGACTTTCAATTTGCTGGCAAGAGAGAGCTTGTGCGTTTCCAAAGACAATATTCTTTCCAAATAGGCCTACAATATGAATCATAAATAAACGAATTGCAGGAACTTTGTTTCTCAGGAAATGTGAAAGTCACAAATCTACCTGTATACTGTATGTGCAGTGGCAATTATTGATGGAAGAACGAATCCTGGATATAAATGTGAAATTATTTATGGAGCCCTGGACAAAATTCTATGCTATAACAGATGTCTCTCACCCCCTCCCCTTTTTTTTCTTGCAGGTTTTTTCTGGTGTGCTGGTAAATCTCACAACCATTACACCTTCGTTATTGTGGCTGGAGTACCTCAGTATCCCTCGCTATGGCCTAAATGTAAATATTATTACTAGTATTATTTGTTAAACTATTTGTAAAATAACTCATCTCCCAGTACTCTCAAGTTGGTAGAACTGACTTGTTTTCCTTGGCACGACTTCATGTGGTCTCTTAGGATTAAAGTGGACATGTTGCTGTTTAGGTATATTCTGAGTTAGGCCATTGTCTTACCTGCTTCCAGGATGTCAGAACATTCAGCAGTTCCCAGAGTTTCATGGAGGTTCTGCCATCCCCAAAGAAGTTGGGGTCTGAATTCCAAACATTTTCCCTCCAAAGGTTGTCCTCCTCCATACAGACATGTCCTCTTTTCTATATGCTAGAACAGGGGTGGGGAACTAAGGACCTTTTATGACTTGTGGACTTCAACTCCTAGAATACCTGAACTGGCATGGTTGGCTTAGGAATTCTGGCATTTGAAGTCTATAAAGGCAGCGTAGTACTCCACCTCTGCACTAAAAGGAGATTCTGTATTTGGTTTAAGGCAGGTTTGGGGAGAATCTGTTCCTTTTTAAAAAGAGAAGTGTGTGTGTGTGTTTCTACAGTCTTGCTTGAAGCAAGCCCCCACTTTTCAGAAGCAGCAGTTGCAGAAGTGTTAGAGAACCATTCAAGCACCTTTTCTGTTGTAATGATGCCCTCGACGTGATGTCCCGCTGCCTGGAAGCGGTACGAATCTGGATGGGGAAGAACAGGCTCCAGCTCAACCCAGCCAAGACTGAGTGGCTCTACGTACCGGCATCTCGTTTAGTCCAAGAGGTTCCGTTTTTGGTTACGGGAGGAGAGGTGTTACCTCCCATTGATAGGGCACGCAACTTAGGCGTCCTCCTGGATACACGACTCAGTTTTGAAGATCATATAGGAGTTGTGGCCAGGGGGGCATTTGCCCAGGTTCGCCTGGTGCGCCAGTTGCGCCCCTATCTGGACCGAGATACTCTACGTACGGTCACTCATGCACTCGTTACCTCCCGTATAGATTACTGCAATGCTCTCTACATGGGGCTGCCCTTGAAGACCACCCAGAGGCTCCAGCTGGTGCAGAATGTGGCCACGCAGGTTGTGATGGGAGCATCCCGATACTCCCATATTACACTCCTCCTGCGTGAGCTACATTGGTTACCGGTTGTCCTCCGGGTGAGATTTAAGGTGCTGGTTCTTACCTATAAAGCCCTACATGGCTTAGGCCCGGGATATTTGCAGGACCGTCTGCTGCCAGGAACGACCTCCCATCGCCCGGTGTGCTCACACAGGGAGGGCCTCCTCAGGGTGCCGTCGGCAAGACAATGTCGGCTGGCTACCCCCAGGGGGAGGGCCTTCTCTGTGGGAGCGCCGGCCCTGTGGAATCAACTTCCCCTTGAGCTCCGGTCCTTTCGTCGCAGCCTTAAAACATTTCTCTTCCATCAGGCTGACCTGGACTGACGATAGGGATTTTTAAATAGAATATTTTTAATATTTTATCATTTTATCATTGGGGCTTGTTAGTTTAATCTTTTTTAACATTTGTATTATTGTGTTTTATTGTTGTTAGCCGCCCTGAGTCCTTCGGGAGATAGGGCGGCATATAAGTCCCAAAAATAAATAAATAAATAAATTATGCTTGTCCTCTTCATTGGTGTCACCACTAGGAGTCAGCTGGCTCGCGCCACTTTGGCAGAACCAAAGCTAATTTTTTTGTTGCCCAGGCCCAGAATGGACTTCCGGAAGCAGCATCCACACAGAGAACTGGTTGTTCACATATTTGAATCCCACCAGTGCCCACATACTACACATTTACACAAGAGACTCCTTTGGGGAAAACATTGTTAATCTGCCTGTTATTCTGCTTTTATTGTTTCATTATTCATTGTTATTCTCCCTGCTAAGGAATTCTAACACATCTGCTATAGAACCATTTGAGGGATTGTGGAATATGTTCTGCACTGCATCCATTGTCCAGATAGATATTTTTTGCTCTACTTCTATTGTTTCCTGTGAGTCAGCTGTGTATTCTCCCGTATTACTTACGGGAGCACCTGCTGCCGGCATCAACTTCCCTTTGTCCAGTGCGCTCCCACAGAGAGGGCCTCCTTAGGGTGCCGTCGGTCAAAGAGTGTCGACTGGCGACCCCCAGGGGGAGGGCGTTGGCTGTGGGCGCGCCAGACCTTTGGAACTGCTTACCGGTTGAGCTCCGGATGGCTCACGACCTTCGCTCCTTCCGCCGTGACCTAAAAACATACTTATTTGAACAAGCCGGCCTGGTCTGATGGGTTTGGGGTATTTTAATATTATTGTATTAATTTTATTGTAATTGGGCTGCATTATTTAATTCTTTAACTTTTGTACACTGTATTTTTACTGTATTTGCCCTGTACACCGCCCTGAGTCCTTCGGGAGAAGGGCGGTATAGAAATTAAATTATTATTATTATTATTATTATTATTATTATTATTATTATTATTATTGTTGTTGTTGTTGTTGTTGTTGTTATTATTATTATTATTATTATTATTATTATTATTATTATTATTATTATTCAAGCAACCTAATCTTTATAATTAAATGAAGGACTTACAGTGGTGAACCAACTGCTTTCATGAAAGCCGTTTAGCAAATGTTCTTCTTCTACAGAGCCAAGTTCAAGGAAGGGAAATCTTTTGAAGTTACAAACTGAAAAAAAAATCTAATTAATTGACATCTAGTGGTTCATTTTGAGAACTTGGGGTGATTTCCGCTTTAGAAGAAACAATTCTATCCTACATAAGTAGCTCCTACATAGTGGCAAAAAAAAATTAATCTGGATTCATAACACATTAAAAATGTAAGATACCAGAAATCTGGCTTAAGGGTAATCTGCATCTGCACAGCCAACCTGTCCTCTCGCCACTTTACCCCAATTTAAATCTTTTATCAGCCTAGCCCAGGGGTAGGCAACCTCAGCTCTTTTATGTTTATGTTTATGTTTATTGGACTTATATACCGCCCTTCTCCCGTAGGACTCAGGACGGTTCACAAGGTATTTAAAATAACAATACAAATTACAAAAGTTAAGAACAATTAAAATAATTAAATTTAGTCCTTGAATAAAATAAAACCCCTGTTAAACTCCAATTAAAACCCAATTAAAATAAAATTACAATTAAAATTCTCAGTCCTGGCTGGAAAGTTCAAAGAGCCAAGACTTCAGGTCCCGGCGGAATGAACGAAGGTCAGGGGCAGTCCTGAGCTCTACGGGCACCTGGTTCCAAAGGGCAGGCGCACCCAACAGAGAAGGCCCTCCCCCTGGGTGTTACCCGCCGGCAATCTTTTGCCGGCGACACTCTCAGAAGGCCCTTCCTGTGGCCCTTCCCGGACCCAAGCCATTTTATGACTCATGGACTTCAACTCCCAGAATTCCTGAGTCAGCTATGCTGTATGAATCTGATGAAGCGACTTGTAGCTCACAAAAGCTTATGTCATTTGATACGATTTGGAAATTGGGGGAAAAATTGATTTTTTTTTTTGCTACAATAACTAACACGGCTGTCCTCTATAGCTGTACACGGGGCTATGATATTGAGATGTGCCAAGGAGCTTGAAAAGTGCACTTCCAGCTCTGTAGTTTTTGAACAGGCAGTGTCTGCGACTACAGGGTGAATATCCAGATGGATCTACCGGTTTTGATGCCCTGTTGCAGTGCCTCTTAAGAGGCTTAGAAAGAGGCATGGATTCACACCACACATTAAAACATCTGGCTTTATTTGGTTTGGCTTTGGTTAGGTTTGCTGTGGGAACCATTCTGGCTTGTAAACCATCGTTTATGGCCTAGTGCAGGGGTAGGCAACCTCGGCTCTTTTATGACTCATGGACTATGAGTCAGCTTGCTGACTCAGGAATTCTGGGAGTTGAAGTCCATGAGTCATAAAAGAGCCGAGGTTGCCTACCCCTGGCCTAGTGTGTTATGTATGTGTACTTCGCATTTCTGTTTTCAGTGGGAACTAGAATAGGCAGTGAAGATTTGCATTGCTAGAGTAGAAGTGGGTGAAGCGACACACGAGTCAATTTTTCCTACTGCTAGAGAAAGGGTAACCAGATACAGGTAGTCTTTGACTTAACAACGGTTCATTTAGCGACTGTTCAAAGTTACAACAGCACTGGGGGAAAAAATGACAAGACCATTTCTCACTTAGGACCGTTGCAGCATCCCCACGGTCATGTGTTCAAAATTCAGATGCTTGGCAACTGATTCATATTTATGACGGTTGCAGTGTCCCAGGGTGACGTGATCAACTTTTGTGATCTTCTGACAAGCAAGTCAATGGGGAAGCCAGATTCACTTAACAACCATGTTAGTAACTTAACTGCAGTGATTCGTTTAGCAACTGTACCAAGAAAGGTCATAAAGCAGGGCAAAACTCACTTGAAAACAAATGTCTGTCTTAGCAACAGAAATTTTAGGCTCGTAAGTCGAGGACTACCTATACTACCTACAGGAAATCCTGTGTCTTAGAAACGTGAAGGGGAGCCAGAATCTATTGAAGTGAGTCCTCATCTTATTCTCTATATGTGACTTCTACAGCTCATCCAAAAATTGTTGTCAACTTATACATTTGAGCTGGATACTACATGGGAGAGCACAATAATTGAATTAGAGCAACAACTTAACGGGAGCTCAACATATCCCTACCTATTAAGAATAAAACAAATCTGTTGTTGCTTTAATTTTTAGCAAAGCACTCTCATTTCTGTCATTTTGTTGCCTTTTAGGTCCAACTGCAGGGGAAACCTTTCAGATAATATAAGCAAGTAATTCCATTATCTGTCTGTTTTTCAAAGGCTTTGCAAATCAACGAATTTACTGGACTCAGATTTTGCAATGATACCCCAGAAGGGGTCAACGTAACATGTGTTTCTACTGCTGCATTTACAGTGTAAGCATCTGTCACCTGGCAAATTGTTGGCACCATCTAGAAAAGTACAACAAACAACAGTGCCCAGGTTTCTTTAATTATTACTCCTGCTTTTTTTTTAATATTCAGGGCTGCACTAGTTAAAAAGATGTGGAACTGTTTCCAACTTAACATTGGGAAAGGTGGCTTGCAAAGGGTATTGTAGCAAAAGCACTTTTCCTTAAGGTTGCCGCATCCTTGTGGAGGCTGATGTTTTTGACAGTTGAATCTAAAGGTATATATGCGCCACACTTCTGCTGGGGCTTCCAGAAAAGCAAAGCAAGCGCACATGAAAACAACCTGGAAAGCGTTCTTATCACGTTTCGTTGTTATTCGCCAAAATTTAAAATTTAAAAATATGATGTTTTTGCCAAAAACTTGCTATTCGTTTCAGGTTTTCAGCCAAAACCTGCCATAGGGAACAATGAGATTCCTTAACGATTGTTCTCTTAATGGATGTGGCCTTCACCTTATGAGTGCTGGGTTTGCTTAATGACGTGAAAAGGGTTCCAAAATTATGGGCTGGCTGTATTATGGTCATAAGCAGAGGACTATCTGTACGAATTTACAGCAATAAATAAATAAATAAGGTAAAATTAAGAATTGCATTGTTCTAACACAATTTTTTTTTAACCCATGTTTGTAGATGCACTGGAGAAGACTATTTGGAAATGCAAGGCATTGGCACAACTGCTTGGGACTTGTGGCAGAATCACGTTGCGCTTATATGTATGACATTGATTTTTCTGACATTTGCATATCTGAAATTGAAATTTCTGAAGAAGTATACTTAGCAAGAGGCTATCCTTATTTAACGCAGCATTGTACTTTTATAATAAACACTTAGTTCTTGTAACATATGGTTATACAGTTCTTTAAATACCTTTCTGATTTATATTTAATGATAATTATGGAATTGCAATTGTTGTACAGCTATTGTCTTCAAACTGAGGCCCAGCTTAAGTATATCGTTTTGCGTGAAAAATAAGAGAACATGAAACCTCTCAAAATTCCATCTGAGGTGTCTATGCTACACCAGCCAGATATCTGATCTCTTGCAGTCCAAAAAATGGACACGTAGGCAAACTGGATGGGAAGATGGTGTCCCCACAGCAGACTTAATTGGCCAATAGGAGCAGGGCAGATCTTGGCTCCTGTATTGTTGGTATCATTAATGAGGCACTACAGAATCTCTGTAGTTAAGGTTTATATTGGGAAAGGAAAAATGCCACATAACTGTGGGACAACTGAAGATAATTAGATTGTCTCAACAACAGATAATGCCATAAAGATGTGTGTCCCTTAAAATCAGGTATCAAGGTATTAGTGGTAAATGGAATGCAAAGACAAGCCCTATAATAATACTAATTCGTTTTATTCATTGAATTGGGGATGTGCAAAATATTTTGCAGAGTATTCCAATTTTGAAGCCATACCTGTTTTAAGTTTTGTTTTGGGCTCTGAACTTGAAAATAAAACTTTTTTTAAAAAAAACCCCCAACATTTTAATTCCTTTGTATTTTGCTGATAGTGAGTTTCAGGATGCATTTTAAAATGCAAAGCCTCTACATTGAACTGGGGTGATTAATTCTGTTTTTTTGTGTTCAAGCTTTGGTGTGTGTCTCAAGTGCCTTTTACGATCTGAAGAGTGAAAAATCTCTATTGCTTTAAATGCTCAATGTATTTTGCTTTTTTTTTTCCTCGTGCAGGGCTAGGTTTCCGTTTAATCTGTTAATTTAGCTCCGGCTGTGATTTAATTCATGATTAAATTTACTTTTTAAATCATGATTTAATTTTAATTCAGCTCTGCCTCTGTTCTGTGAGCTCCAGAATATATTTTGCTTCCTTGTGGTAGAACCAGGTCTGGGGCAATACTATACAGATAGTCTTCAACTTACAAATGACTGCATAGTGACCATTAAAAGTTCTGATGGACCTATCCGTAGGATACTTATGACACTTCCTCCAGTCACATGACCACAGTTATGACCACAAATAAAAAGACATGATTATAAATCTTTTATTTCACAAACAGTTAATTGGATGGCACTTAAGACCAGAGTAAAAAAATATCCAATCCTTTGAAATGAATGCAAAGGCCACTTCCGCTTTTTCACAAACAACTTCAAAATACACAAAATTGGCCAGGAAGTTGTTCACTGGTACATTTTTACCGTTATGTGAAATGTTGAAAAATTAACATTTATATTCCTTTCTAAGGCAACATTATCCTAGAAATATATTGGCACTTTGGAAGCATGTGTGTGTGTGTGTGTGTGTGTGTGTGTGTGTGTGTGTATGTATACACACACATACACATACACACATACATATATACATACATACACATATACACAGTGTGCAAAATAGCAGATACTCAAGCTTCTTTGCTGTCATACTTTAAATGTATGTGTACATTGTCAACGCACATGGCTATCCCATGAAATCTTAATGCACTTCAAAATGAAGTTTGTTATGAAGTAACAACATGTTACAGAAATGTAAGCTATTACGATATGAATGCAAACCTTTGGTTTTCATAGTATTCCTTTATGTGAAACTCTATTGTTCTGAGGGTTGTTAAAGAGAACAGGAAGATATACTGTATCTTAAAAACAAGCATAGTAAGCCATGCAAACAGTTTCCCACTCTACCTCAATACCCAAAGCATGGGTGATTCAGGAGTTAAAAGACACAAGTGTTTTTACAAAGCTATGCTTGGCACTGTTTTGAGTAAGGAATGCTCTTTCCTTTCCTGCCATGAACACTAAAACAACATAAGATGAAGCATCTACAGCAGGGGTCTTCAAACTTGGCCCTTTTATGACTTGTGGACTTCAACTCCCAGAATTCCTCAGCCAGCGTGCCTGGCTGAGGAATTCTGGGAGTTGAAGTCCACAAGTCATAAAAGAGCCAAGTTTGGAGACCCCTGATCTACAGTATAGAATAGGGGTTTCAAAGTTAGCAACTTTAAGGCTTGTGGACTTCAATTTCCCAGAATTCCCCAGCCAGCACAGCTGGCTGGGGAATTCTAGGAAGTTGAAGTCCACAAGCCTTAATGTTGCCAAATTTGGAGACTTCTGGGATAGAACATACCTGGTTCCCACTGCCAGAGGCAATCTAATCACCAGATGTCATACATGCATGTTACATTTTGAAATATGTTACATGCAATTCTACATCTCAATCTGACCTGCGCTGCTTCTACACCATCCACCAACCTCTCTGGCTTTGACTTATAAGCGATGAAATACAAGAATATAAACCTTGCAGAAGCTCCCCCATTAAATACTATTCATTTCGCTGTCCAGTTTTCTTTAGAACAGCTTATTTAACTTAGTGCTTTTATTTACTTTACTTTTACTGAAACTACTTTCATAAATGCTTTCAGAATATATTTAATCAGATCCCTGTTTTATGGGCTTATGAAGATTATGCTCCAGAGAATGCTTTTTCCAGAACCTAATTTTACAAGGACAATTGTAAATGGCCCGTTCAGAACAATATGCTATTAAGGGGAAAATTTTCCTATAATCATGCATTTTCATCTGTGAGATAATTAATGTTGCTAAATTGTGTCGTACATTTTTTCTCAAAGGAGCTTTGAGAATAATGAAGGTTATCCTCCCAATAACCATGTGAAATAGGCTTTGACAGAATAGGAATTCCTTTTTGGTAAGCTTAAATCCTAAAGATTAAAAGACAAATCTATCATACTGAAATGATGATAATCTAATTCACGCAGCCAAACACTGATATTACTTCTGTATGTATTGGTTTGCACAGAATGTATTACAGACTGCCTGTTTCAATTAAAAAAGGGAAGAGAAAATCATATAGACTTGATTACTCCACATGAAACAGCTACTTATAGGGTAATTTATGTACATTTTTTTAAGGAAGTATGTCTCAGGTTCCAATATGTCTTATTGCCAGGTAAATGTGCAAAGCACTCTCACCTTAAGTTCTACAACTGGAAAATAAATTTACTAGCTTACCTATTTTCTCCTAGCTGGTCGAGAAGTGTGCACCTTTTTAATCAAAGCTGTTGGAAAGGAAACCAAGGGCATTTAAACAAGAAGCTCTGGTTTTTAAAAGCCAGACCAGATCACAACATGATAGGTTTCCTATATCTTACCCTATAAAATCACAGCCCTGTCCCAAGGCATTTTGTCATTTACCGTAGTTAACTCATGATTTGTGGAAAATAAGTTTCAGCAAATACTAGACGTGGATGTTGCTCCCTCTATTTCCTCCCCCTCCTCCTCCTCCATCAATGCCCTCTGTGGACTGTGAGGAAGAAGGGCGCGAATTCCTGGTCCGTCCGTGGCTGTTGAATCCCACCGGGGTTCCCAATCGCTGGCTTACTTGGGATGCAGCATCATCCGATTCCCAGTGTTCCAGTTCTTCTCGTACAAGTCTCTCCATCTGATCTCTGCGCGCCTCATTGTCACAACCCAGCCTTTCATCCTAAGCAGAAATGCCACAATCTCTGATCGTGCTCAAATGGCTAAACTCACTTTCAGTGCAAAGATATAAACGCATTTTAAAATCATTTTTAATAATTTGAACAACCGGTAGTGCTCAATTTACAACTTACAACTGGGAGGAGAATTTCCATGGCTAAGCGTGGCGGTTGTTAAGTGAATTGTGCCCGATGCTATAACCTTTTTAGCCATGGCGGTCAAGAGAGTTGTTAAGTGAATTGTGTAGTCACTGAGCGAATCCAGCTTTTGTTGGAAACCGGATGGGAAGGCTGAAGATGGCAATCGTATGAGCCCCAGGATGCTGCAATATGAGCCTTGGTGGAGCAGTGGACTAATGCCTCCTTAAGTAACACCAGCTGCCTGTAATTAGTGCAGGTTCGCATCCCACCAGACTCAAGGTTGACTCAGCCTTCCATCCTTCCGAGGTAGGTAAAATGAGGACCCAGATTGTTGGGGGCAATTAAGCTGACTTTGTAATAATGCCGCTTGGGGTGTGTGTGAAAGCCCTAATAAGCAGGCATATACATAGAATGAAGGCTACTGCTAAGCTTGTAAGCCGCCCTGAGTCTTCGGAGAAGGGCGGGATATAAATGGAATTAAAATAAAAAATAAATAAAAAAAAAACTATTGTAAATACAGGCCAGGTATCAAGTGCCCAAATTTTGATCATTTGACTTGGGGATGCTACTAACAGTTATGTGAGCATCAGTTCTAAGGCACTTTTTTCAGTGCCGTTTTAACTTCGGTCAGTAAATGAATGGTTGTAAGTTGAGGACTATCTATAGTCAGAATGGTATAATTCTGATAAAATACCCTGCTTCCTGACCGTTAGAACAATTAGTCAGTGGAACAACCTGCCTCCAGAAGCTGTGAATGCTCCAACACTGGAAGTTTTCAAGAAGAGACTGGACAGCCATTTGCCTGAAATGGTATAGGGTTTCCTGCCTGAGTAGGGGTTGGACTAGAAGACCTCCAAGGTCCCTTCCAACTTTATTATATTACTATTACTATTATTATTATTATATTGTAAAACTTTTATTCATAAAACATGAAACTCAATCAACTGAACACTCAAATTGACTGGCACTAATGGTTGACACGGGTTGCTGCCAGCAACCTAGGTATCAACCAGGTATCTCCTTAAAATGTAAGATGTTCCGAGTAGCACAGTTTTTTGTAGCTTTGCTGGAGTTATTGCAGGAAGCTGCAATTTCTTGATGTATTTTGCAAAGGTTTTGGACATAGTTCCCAGTGCCCCGATGACAATGGGTATCACTGTTACACTTTTCATCCATAATCGCGCAGTTTCGATGGTCAGGTCGCGGTATTATTTTTATTATTATTATTATTATTATTATTATTATTATTATTATTATTATTATTTTTATTATTATTATTATTGTTATTGTTATTATTATTATTATTATTGTTGTTGTTGTTGTTGTTATTATTATTATTATTATTATTATTATTATTATTATTATTATTTTGTGAAAGGTATGGATTCATTTGCAATGGAGATGGGTGCCCCACTGGAAGAACTGAAAGCTCAGTTTAGAGACACGATGATTGTGACGAAAATCTACCCACGTCCTCGCTAAGATTTTGTTACACAATCCAGTAGCAACATCCTTTCATCTGAAGAAATTAAATACAAAATAGCGACGCTTGCAAAATAAATACTAAATGTTTTGCCAGCGTTAAGTAAATTTACCTCTGCCACTCCGTCAAGCAGCCTGCGCAGCACCTCTTTCCTCTTCAGTTTAACTCTCTCCATAGTTTCCAGCTTGACTATGACGGCATCAATCTTAGATACAATGCTGCCTATGGAATGTTCCATGCGATCCACTCGGCGGACCAAGCTGAACGGAAAATGCATTCGGATACAGTTAGGATTTCAAGAACAGTATAGACAACACATTCTCTTTCAAATCTGTCCCAAAGATGGGTAGAATAACAGTTAAAATAATCTTTCAGGATCCAATCTGGGTCAGTCACCGGAAGTTTTTGCCCACCCTCAGGGAATTTCTCTCTAGCAGTGTGTGCGCTTTGGATTACACTGTGTGTGGTATTTATAGAGTGCCTGTTGTAAATACTAGAGAACATCCCAAAGCACACACTCTACTATGGAGAAGTTACCCAAGGGTGGGCTCCCGCATAGGTCCAAAAGCTTGGAAGACAAAAACTCTGGTTCCAGATTGGATCCTGCCGCATTATCCTGGGACACGTTTATTCGCCTTCATTCATGAGAAAATAATATTTCATCTACTACTTTCGTTAGGAACATCCATGTCTATGGGTCTAGTGGCCTCTTGGATAAGAAAGTCTGAAGTAGCCTCTGATCTATTCTGGAGAGCTGCTTTCAGCCGGGTGCAATTGGAAATCAGATTTGTATGGAAAGAGAGTTCTTGACATGGATTCTGTACTTTAGAATTAATGAAGTGAGATTTGACAGGAAAAAAACCATAACACGAACACTTGAAACTCTTCATATGAAACGCCACTTGAGCTGCTGCCTCTTCTTCTGGAGCTGTGTCCACTGTCGTCGTCATCATCCTCTTCCGAATCATCAAGGCTTCGTGGAAAGCTACGGCCACTGAGTGGACGGTTTAGAGAACTTCTGTCTAGCTCTAAGTCCTCCTTAGTGAAAACAAACACAACTGTTAGAACTTGATGCTTTCTTACTCCTACAATCAAGTGTGTCCTATTTGCAGGCAATGGAAACCTGCTGGACCAACCGAGAATGTTTTTGTGATTCTTTCAAGGTGAATAGTAGATTGCCCAGCCCAATCTATGGTACTGCAATTCAGGATGAGCAAAACATTTCCCATCCAAAACTTAATACCGTTAGACCTCAACGTACAACAGTTCATTTAGTGACTGTTCAAAGTTACAACGGCACAAAATAAAGTGACTTATGACCGTTTTTGTTACAACCTTTGAAGGCTCCCCAAGTGGTCAAAATTCAGACGCTTGGCAACTGGTTCATACTTAATGACCGTTGCTGTGTCCCAAGGTCATGCAACCTTCTGACAAGCAAAGTCAATGGGGAAGTCAGTTTCACTTAGCCACCAGGTTACTGACTTATCAATTGTAGTGATTCACAGTTGTGGCAAGCAAGGTCGCAAAATGGGGCAAAACTCACTTAACAAATGTCTCACTTAACAACAGAAACGTTGGGCTCAATTGTGTTCATACAGTACGTCGAGGACTACCTGTATGCTATTTTGTTGCCTCATCATTCAACATTCAGCAGCCAGAGATCTTCACCAGCAATAAAATGAGATTGTACAAAGTTAGTAAACAGGACTAGCTAAAAGTGCTTCTCTGAAATCAAAAAGCAAATTTCCCAAGAAATGAAATTCCAGAATTCTTTACTGCATTAATAGCCATAAAGATTTCTTTCTGGTACAATAGCAGTGCAGGCTAACAAAAAACCTCCCACATTTTCAAGGATGCGACCACACCAAACCAATGTAAAGCTCACCCTCTCTTTCTCTAAATCATCTCTCATTTGCTGATGCTCCAACTCGGTCAATTCTTGATCTCCATCTTGGTCATATTTTGTAAAGATGGCTTCAATTTCAGCATCAGTGCGTCCCTTTCTGGAAGTAAAGGCTAGGTTTTTAAATGTGATTGCTTTCAATATTTTAGGTTAAAAAATTATTTTCTGGTGCTAGCAATAAATCAGGGGCCTTCACAGAGTCATTCTGCATTCAGCAACTTAATTATATTATTGGTTTGGGAGAACTGTCATATAATTAGCAGGGTCGCTAAATGTAACCAGAAGTGTTACTCTGTATAAAAAGTATGCCTTGAAAAAAGAACTATTGTGAAGTAATCATATCTTTACTTTAAGCCAGTAAATATACAAGGAGACAGACACCTTCTTGTAACTTAGTTTATTGAGATAAGAGTGCTATATGATGGAAGTAAAATATGTTTTATGGATACCTATTAAGAAATGCTTGTGATTAGAAGAATGGACAGGTATTTTCATACGGAGATGATACAAAGAAATTCATTGGGACAGTCTGACTTACAGAAAGAGTAAACCAGGAGTAAGTAAGGATCCATTCACCAACATAAAGGGAGGTGAATATGCTGACAGGAAGGAAACGACCAAAGAAATCATGATCTGACAGAACTGATGAGAATCTGAAAACGAGATGTGAGAAATTAAAGGAACAAAAGGCAATGGATAAGATACAAAGAAGACTAGTTTGCAAGGACAGAAAGATATGGAGAGAAATTGCAAACGGTTGCATGGTAAACTGTGTTTAATTTCCTTTCCTTTCTTTCTTCTTATCTAATTCCTTGGCTTACTATTTCTTTACTCCATTGTTGAGCTGCGGAAAACAACGCCACTCCTGAAAGGAACTGTGTGATCATTTATTTGTTATTTAATCCCTGTACAAAAGGAAAAAAACGGTGCAAAGTTACCCCTTTAGGTTTTGCCGCAGTTCATCAAAATTTAATTTGCCTCCACATTGGCGCAGACTCTCTGAAATGTCATCGACTGGTGTTTTTTTCAACTTTAATTTCACCATGGCTTTGGTGTATCCCTGAAAAAGGAGAGCAAAAGGGGGGTTTAACTCCAGTCTGGTCAAAAATGGAATTATAAACAATTTGTTACAACAGAACAAAACAACTAAATAAACTATTCTGTGATGGAAACAGGCATCATAAGCCCTGATTTTAATAAGAGTCAACCCTCTAAACATTAATGAGTTCAAGTCCCGCTTCAACTCTGAAAGCCAGCTGCGCGATCTGGAGCCAGTCACCGGGAGACTGGGAGTTCTAGATTACCTTTTTAATAAGATCTGAAAGTTCCATTTCCGACTTCTGCTGTATCATATCAGTTTTGACTTCTGAATATGTGTCGTTGATGATGGCCAAAAACATGTTCTGTTTAAGAAAAGCATTTTAGAAATATATTTAAAAAAAATGCTGACCAAGGATCCCAGTACAAAGAGAGTTATTTTTCAATATCTCTAGCAATTAAGATTGGCAACTGCAAGCATAAAACAATATTTTTTCTGGTCCGTTTAAACTGATTTAATGTATCTTACCAGAGTAGTCATTAGAAAAAACAAAAATTAAATCATTTATGCGGCATGTGGACAGTGCAGAAGGAAATAGAGGACACACCCTTAGGTCCAGTGGTGGGATTCAAATATGTGAACAACCGGTTCTCTGTGTGGATGCCACTTCCGGAAGTGCATTCTGGGCCTGGGCAACAAAAAATTACCTACCAGTTCTGCCGAAGTGGTGTGAACTGGCTGAATCCCACCACTTCTTAGGTCTCATGGAAAGTAGATTTTACATTGCCACTTGTATTAATGCCTCTTCGTATATTCAGAAAATGAAGCAGCTTCATCACTTGCTAGCATAGGACACCTGTGAGACTTTAGACCAGCATTCCATGAATGCCCATGTGAACCATGTTGATTTTGATTTTGACAGGAATTTGGCAGGTGATCAGAGACAGAATGGGACAATTCACCACAGCCAATTCATCACAGCCAACTTGCCATGGCTAGTTCACCACAGGACAACTCGCCATGGCCAACGCACCGTGGGACAACTTGGCACAGGACAAGTCAACAATTCCATTTAATTATTCAAACTAATTAAAAAAATATTTTACTTTTTGTCAAGGAAATAGATTAATAGCTAAACAGCTGCCTTATGTAATGTAACATAAGGTAGATGATGCAATGATAGAATTACTCAGCAGGGTCTGTGTCTGTATCCCTTTAAGAGCCTGTGTATAAAAGGGAAGGCTTTTGCTAGGGTGTCAAACTCAATTTCATTGATGGCCGCATCAGCATTGTGGTTGCCCTCAGGGGGCTGGGTGGGTGTGGCCTGGGTGGGCATGGCCTACTGGGTGGGTGTGGCTAGAGTGCGTATGGCCTACTGGGTAGGCATGGCTAGCTCTACATCGTTCGCATCAAGGGTGCCTATGGGGGCCTAGGCAGGAGTGGGACAGACCTGAGGGTCTCTGGCAGGAGGAGGGTCTCTGGGCCAGGGCCAAGGTAGTGGGGGCCATTCCCTCACTATTTCCAGGATGGCTTCGCATGAAACCACTTTGCAGGCTGGATCTGGCCACCAGGCCTTGTGTTTGGCATGTCTGTGCTAGAGTATCTCTTAGTTGTCCATTTTCCTGCTGTAACTGCTGTGTGTTGGAGTTTGCTGTATTACCAGGTGTATGTATATTGTTCCTGGTGTATATTGTAGATACTGTATGATAAACCACCATTTAATACAAACCACTGTTTACTGTATTTACTCCTGGGTTACCTCAGCGCAAAAAGACTGTGCGTGCTCTGACATTGTCATTCATTTTGTCCTCCTTCGGCAACCTTTCTTTATTGATTCTATTCTACCATTTCTTTGATATTACTGTAATTCTTGTTCCGTGGCAAATTGTCCCATGGCGATTTGGCTGAGGCACGTTATTCTAGACCCAGGGTAGGCAATCCTGGCTCTTTTATGACTCATGGACTTCAACTCCCAGAATTCCAAAGCCAGCATGGCTGGCTCAGGAATTCTGGGAGTTGAAATCCATGAGTCATAAAAGAGCCAAGGTTGCCTATCCCTGTCCTAGACCCAATAGAGAAGCAGAGGAATCTATACCTTTTTGATTTTATGTTTATGAAACCTGCCCACTTTTTAGTATAGTAATGCAATAGTGAGATTCTCCCATTACACAGTAATGATTTGGAAGGTGCATGCTTTTGGGGAGATTTAGTCATTTGTTGTTGTTGTTGTTCTGATACATAGCATAAAACTGGTATTAGTTGTAGTGAAAAATAATAATGCAAAATAAAGTTCAATTTGAAAAAGATGACCAGCAACAAAAAACATCAAGGAACAAAAAAAAGTTACATACCAAAAGAATGAAGAGCATAAAGAACACAAATGAAGTGAAATAAACTGGTCCTAAAATTCTGTTAGCTTCTTCAACCTCTGTAAAGTCAAAATCTCCCAGCAGGATGCGGAACTGAGTAAAGCTTTAAAGAGAATAACACACATATAGCCAACAGTTAAGGCACTGTGTGGAACTGGAATTTTCTTTACCAATTAACTTTAACCTTTCAGGATATTTCTAGTGCAAAATCAGGTGTTTGAATGCTTTCTGTAGCTGAGAGGCTGAAGTAAGCTGAATACAACGGAAAGAGGGTATTGAAGAAGTATATGCTAAAACAATCAAACAAACAAAGGTTCAAGAATGTATGGGTGAAAGTGGATTCAATTCAGATTGACCAGGATGAAAGAATTTCACTCAGATTTTGCATGATCACAAGTCCGTGTAAGAAAGCTATTGTTGGATGGGTTTCGTAAGATGCTGATGAAGGGATAGTCTAAGGTAGGGGTTCCCAATCCCCCGTCCATGGACCAGTACCAGCCCGTGGCATGCCAGCAACCAGTCCGCACAAACAAAGCCCCATCCATAGGATGCAGGCAACACACAAAACCATGCACCCTCCGGTCCACAGAAAAACCTCTCTCCATTCAACTGGTCTCCAGTGCCCAAAAGGTTGGGGACCTCTGGTCTAAAGGACAAAGGTTGGAATAGTGTATGGATATGGTGTAAGCAAGGAGGATTTGCAAATATACAGTTGATTTTCATTTTTATATCTCATGTCTTTTAATCTCTCCGATTTCTCTTTCTTACTCTTTTTTTCCACCTTGCAATATGATTGGGATGTACATATGTAAGTAATATCTCCAAGCTAATCCACTGAATCAGACAACATTTTAAGTCTGTAAGACATTTACTAATTCACTAAGGGCTTTTGAATCACATTATCTTACAGTTTAATCCCTTGAATGAGGACCACTGAAATGTACTCTCCATTTGGCTGACCTTGAAGAGTTCTCAAAAGCTACAGATGGTTCCAAATGCAGCAGTATAAACAGTTGTGAGCATGCCTCAGGGTGCCCAGATAACACATCTATTGTGTGAACTGTGCTGGTTACCAGCAAACCTCAGGGTATAATTCAGGTTTCTGATTGTGATCCACTAAGCTCTTATTATGGCATAGGACTGGTTATTTGAGGAACTGCTTTCCCCCCCCCCCCATCACCTCTGCCCTTCTCATAACCCGTGACAGCGTGGGCATGTTTCATCTCCTATCTACTGAGTAATGCCTTGTGATGGGACCAAGGAAGCATGATTTGTCTGTCACCATGCCTGTCTTCTGGGATGCATGTAGTGTATTACAGGTAAGTCCTTGACTTACGACCATAACTGAGCCCAAAATTTCTGTTGCCGAGTGAGGCAGTTGTTAAGTGAATTTTGACCTATCTGATTACCTTTCTTGCCACAGTTGTTAAGTGAATCACTGCAGTTATTAAGTTAGTAACACAATTGTTAAGTGAATCTGGGTTCCCCATTGACTTTGCTTGTCAGAAGGTCACAAAAGAGGATTACATGACCCTGGGACAATACAACCATCATAAGTATGAGCCAGTTGCCAAGTATCCAAATTTTAATCACATGACCATGGAGATACAATAGTTGTAAGTGTGAAAAATGGTCACAAGTCACTTTTTTCAATGCTGTTGCAACTTTGAACAGTCACTAAACGAACTTTTGTAAGTTGAGGGCAACCTGTATGTTCTTCTTTTATTTTCTCCAGTTTAATGAATTTATGCACCAACCATAATTGTTGAGTTGGACAGCTTTAGAAATCTAAACTATAACATATAAACAAAGAGTTCATTCTACTTACACACTATCCTGGAATGTACTGAAGTCATTAACTTGTGTCCCAAACACAAGGTAAGCTAGCTGAGCATAGGCTAAGAAGATGATGAAAAACATAATTGCAAAGCCAAGAATATCTTTGGCACATCTTGACATGGTTGTGGACAACTGGTTCATGGTTCGGTTGAAGCTGATAAATTTGAAAAGCTGATGAAGAAGAGAAAATGGTTGAAAACAAGCAGCCAACAGTAGCTAAAAGAATTGAGCTACTGACCAGAAAGAATTGCAGTGAACACATTCCATACCGAATAGTTACCGTAGGATACTTTGATTTCATGTTTATATATTCACCGAGCTGTGGTTTGTGATACAAAAGTGAAGGAAAACCAGAGTTTATATGGAAAGAACATCTTAAATATTAAGAAACGTAACGTCAAGGACCAGGGCTTTTTTTCTCATAGAACGCTCAGAACGGAGTTCCGGCACCTTTTTTTGGATGGAACCTTGTAGGGTAGGCAAGGTGGGTTGTATGACATGTGTGAGTTCCAGCACCTTTTTCTTTTACAAAAAAAGCACTGTCAAGGACTATTCCAATGGCTGCTTTTTTGACAGATCAAGATATATACAAAGTAAATACGTTAAAGGTTGAAATTGTGGCCTTATTTTCACTTTTGGTGTTCATTTGCCTACCTTGATGCTTAGATGTTTTCAGCTGAAACACTGAATGTACTATCTCAGTTGTATATTATTAGAGCAGACAAAAAAAAGAAAATCATTCTTGGGGGCAGGATATACTGCAAATATCAACTGTTTGCATTTGATATCATATTAAGTAGCATCAAGTATATAAAAAAGGGGTGGGGCTTTGATTGTACGATGTAATGAGCCCTTAGAATAACCTTGAAGAAGAGGAGGAACAGTTACAGCTCTGGTAACAATTAGAATAGGAGCGGAATTTGAGAATTCCCCTCCTTTCCTTTGCTCTTCCTAGTTCTTTGTAGGATAAAGGCAAAATCCCAGGGCTGGTATCAGCCCTTTGTGGTAAACCAGATATGAACACCAAAGTCATGAATACTGAAACTACAGGTTTCAACTTACGTCCACGATTGAGCTCCAATTTTTTGTTATTAGGCAAGACAGTTGTTAAGTTTTGCCCCTTTTAAGACCTTTCTTGCCACGGCTGTTAAGTCAATCATGTTAGTAACATGGTGGTTAAGTGAATCAGGCTTCCCCACTGTCAGAAGGTCGCCAACGATCCTGGGACATTGCAAACTGTCACAAATACCAGTCAGTTGCTAAGTGGTTGAATTTTGATCATGTGACCCTGGGGATGCTGTAGCGGGCCTTATGTGCGAAAGATGGCCACAAATCCCCTTTTTCAGTGCTGTTGTAACTTGGAAAGGTCGCTAAATGAGCTGTTACAAGTCAAGGTCTACTTGTATTTCATTGCAGAGTTACAGTAACAGAATTTTGTTAATTCCAAATGGCCCTCTCCCTTCCCAGCTTTTTTCCTAGAGAGAACTAGAGAGGGTCTGAGATACTTTCTCAAATTCCATTCCTGCTCTGGACTCATTTTTCCCTTATCTGATTTTTGCCTTGGCTGCAACTCTTCCTCCTCTTCTTCAGAACCCATCCCGTAAATTCATACTGCCATCTTGACTTTTTTTTGATCCTCCTCCTCCTCGTTGGACCTCCTGGATTGGAGACAGCATGTAATTCATCCCTTTCATGGCTCTCTCTCTCTCTCTCCCTCACCCCATCACCACCAATGACTCGGACAAGACAACTATCTCTTTTTTTGTTTTCATTTGGGAAGAGAAAGCTAAGGTGCAAAATGGTTGCCTTAAGCCCTGTGGAAGCTTAAAATGTCTATTTCATGGCTTAAATCAGGGGTGTCAAACTCAATTTCATTGAGGGCCGCATCAGCATTGCGGTTGCCCTCAGTGGGTATGGCCAGGGTGGGCATGGCCTACTGGGTGGGCGTGGCTAGAGTGCGTATGGCCTACTGGGTGGGCGTGCCCAGCTCTAAATCATTCGCATCAAGGGGGCCTGGGCAAGAGTGGGACAGATCTGAGGGTCTCTGGCAGAAGGAGGGTCTCTGGGCCAGGGCCAAGGCAGTGGGGGCCGTTCCCTCACTGTTCACGGACCACATGAAACCACTTCGCGGGCCGGATCTGGCCCCCGGGCCTTGTGTTTGACAT
The DNA here is from genome assembly GCF_947247035.1 of Vipera ursinii. Taxonomy (NCBI): domain Eukaryota; kingdom Metazoa; phylum Chordata; class Lepidosauria; order Squamata; family Viperidae; genus Vipera; species Vipera ursinii. Next base: position 65,204,510 of record NC_139521.1, read on the forward strand.
GTCTGGCTTAAATACTCCACAAAACTATCCTGGCCTGGTCATCTTTAGAGGGCGACCTCTGTCCAGTGGACATATTTATGATGATGGAAGCTTTGCATTACTCTAGACACGATCTGCATGGCACAAGAGACAGAACTGTTTTAGACCTAAAGAGTTCTCCTACCTATTATTCTTCTGTAAGCCTAGAAGGTCTTCAATACCCTTTAATTTTGCCTTTAGTGAAATCCAAATAAATACTGCGAATGTGATTTAGAATCATGTGGATTGTCTCAAAGCAAATCAACTGAAAACCATTTTCATTTTCAGTGAATTTTATTATTACATTTCTGCTGTGTAAGATGGAAAGTGTTACTGTGGGGGTAATGGTGGGCCTACATTCCCCCCCGCCCCCCAACAAACTGTGATTTATCACAGCATGTGAACTGAGCCACCCCTTTGAGCAGAAACATTTTTAGGAGCTACTTTTTAATTCTCTATACAATCACATAACACACATTTAATTACTAAATTGTATTTTTACTGTAATCCTGCAATTAGAAACATCAACAACCTAAGATCTGCAATTATGGCAAAAACTAACTTGGATTGGGCTTTCTGCTCCTTTTTAGAAAAGCTCTTGTTAGTCAACCAAAGCTTTTAAAATAATTTTGATATGCCATGTCAGAAAGCAGTAAAAAAAACACCACTTAACTGCAAGAGTTTTATTTATTGCAGTACATTGTTCTATGTTCCTGACTTTTAGGATAGATAGACATTTAAAAGTACAAAAGAGAGGAAGACCTTGAATGCAAATTGATTTTCCTCACTCCCAAATTATAACTATTCAGTTTTTCAAAAGAAAAAAAACAATTTTCTTATAAAGTGTCCTGATTTACTTTAATTATCTCAGTAAAATTTGAATTACCTTTATCCAGACGAAAAACATGGTAACAGCTGCAACATTATTGAACTGGGTTTGCCAGTATGCTAAAGGTTCAAAATTGGGAAAGCTATTTTGATCTTCCAGCAGTTTCTTCAGTAGCTTATTCACAGTAGATATTTGATAGATATTCAATCCAATAGCTGCCAATGATAGCTGAGAATAGGAAGGGAAAAAAAAGAAAAAAACATACACAAAGTTTAGTGGACTAACTTTATTGCTCCTGCGTAATACTGTAATCCTGTCAATAAAGACGTCACTGTACTTTTAACTTCTGGTTTACACCTAGTACCACCAAAAGAAAACATTCTGGGTATCCTTAGTACCATAAGTACATATTTGGAGTATTGAGGAAAAGAGCATTGAAAAGAGATTCAAAAAGATTGTTCACATAGTTGGAGACCACTCTGAAATTTGTGGCCCATCCATTTGGACCCTTCATAATGTCTTGAAAACATGGCTTTATGCCTAAGCCTGGAGCCCATCTTAGAGAACCATTTCCTAATTGCATGTATGATGGATTAAGGGGATGCCCGGCTATTCATTTTTATTTTATGTGTCTTTATCCATTTATTGTAAGCCTCCCAGCATCGCATAAAAGTCAAATGGACACCTACATAAATAAAGTAGATAATACAGTATAAAATGCTTTGTAGTATAAGCATATGGTTTACTGTTCCACTGATTTGGCTACTGATTCATCAAAGATGGGAAGGCTGCTGTTTATTTCAAATTATTATTATTTTTCTAGCAGCATCAGAAAGGAAGGCATCCCTAGCAGTTATGGTACAGAAGGGGCAAACAAGGAGGGATCTATCTCTTTTGTTCATCAGAAACTTGAGAGTTGACAACTCCCTACAAAGTTTCTGGAATATTTCAAATTAGCCCAGTATTTAAATGGGTTTACTTACTGTGATTATGAGAACATCGAGACAGTTCCAAAGACTCCTAAAATAGAACAACCTGTGAATGTGAATTTCCAGGATTTCTTCCACCACGTAATAAATAATAAAGAGGCAAAACACAAGTTCACAAGCAGCCAAGAAAAAGTCAAAAGTGGAAATGTAGTGGATTAACTTCACTGGCTGGAATTGCCAGGATGTCAGGAGGCCTCCGGTGGGTGGGAATTCCACCAACAGCCTGCATTTAAAAATAAAAGTTATCTTGTCATAGATTATCCTTTTGTTGCTCAGCTGATATTAAATATCTTTTTTTAACCCAAGGGTGGACAATTAAGATGTTAAAGTGATAAGTAATACCTATGAAAATCCTATGCTTATAACTATTTTATTAAAAGATTTTAATTAAAATTATTTTTTACTTCCCACAAAATATATATTTTTTTATAATTTGCAAGTATTGGATTATTTCACTTACGCTTACTAACCTATGTTTGAAATAAATATACAGGGTTTTTATTTATGACCCTTGGTTTGGTGTGGTGGTTAAGGCTCCAGACAAGAAACTGGGAGACAATGAATCTTAAACCTGCCTTAAGTACAAAGCCAGCGAGATTTATTTATTTTTTTATTTTAATTCCATTTATATCCCGCCCTTCTCCGAAGACTCAGGGCGGCTTACAAGCTTAGCAGTAGCCTTCATTCTATGTATATGCCTGCTTATTAGGGCTTTCACACACACCCCAAGCGGCATTATTACAAAGTCAGCTTAATTGCCCCCAACAATCTGGGTCCAGAGATCACTTTGGGCCAGTCACTTTGTCTCAGCCAGAGGAAGGAGGCAATGGCAAACCATTTCCATAACTGGTGCCAGGAAGACTTGTTCATGTAGTTGCTAGGAGTCAAGTCTGACTTGAAAGGATTCCCCCACTCCCAAAAGAAAAAGAAATATTTGCAATATCATAATGAACAAAAACACTATATAATCAATATATAATTGAGGCTGGCAATAATAGCACACATTCTCAGCACAAAATGGGCTCATCTCGGTCCAGCTCAAGGGAGGGGGGGGAACCAGATGTTTGTGACTTTGCAAAAGGCCAAAAGAGTTGAGGCCATTGGTGTATGTGTGTGTGTGTGGTCATAGCAACAAAGAACTCTGTTATTTTCTAGAGTATGCCTGCTACATTTTTCTCTAAATTATCATTCTTTTTTTTTATTAAAAAGTTTTACAATACATTTTATCTTTAACAAACCAAAAAAAAGAAAGAAAAAAGAAAAAAACCCCTCCCAACCCCCTCCCCCCACCCTCTTCCCCCTCCCCAACCCCTCCCTCCCTTCCCCCCCCCCGCTTCCCAGAGCAAAATACAGGGTATAAAAATACAAACAATCATAATCTAATTTACGCAAACAATCCTAAACTATTTAAACTACTGAACTTTAACTCATATAAGAAAACTCCAAACATATATATATATATATATATATATATATATATATATATATATATATATATATATATATATATATCATATCAATAATTATACAAATACAGAATAATACTTTCCAATCTAATACCAAAACACAGGGTATAAAAATACAAACAATCATGATCTAACTTACGCAGACAATCCTAAACTATTCAAACTATCAAACTTTAACTCATATAGGTAAATTCCAAACATACATATATATATCATATCAATGATTATTCAAATACAAAATAATACCTTCCAATCTGATACCCAATAAAAACAATCTCAAATAAACCAATTTATATCAATTGTCTAAAACTATTCCTCATTCCAACTAAGCTTTAAATTCACATTATCCTAATATGTTATACAACTTAAAATACCATAGATTACTTTCCAAACTTAAGAAATTTTTATATAATCACATCATTCTTATATTCTTATATTCTATTACCTATTCCAATATTACCCATAAAAATATTACAAATTAACTTCAATCACAAAGAAAACAATTTATATCAATTTTATAAAACTATTCTTCTATCCAACTAAAAGCTTAAAATTTTTCATCCAAATAACAAATCATAACCTACAGAATATCAATAAACACTACTACAAATCTTCCCAATTAACTTTTCATAATCATCTTAGAACTAAAGCAACACGAAATATTACATAATTATTTTATAAGGGTAAAAAATATATCCCCAAATATTTAGTCCTTCTAGCAATTCCAATTCCCATAATCCTTATTACATTATTGTCTCTTACAGTTATGTGACTAAATCTTCAGGCTTGATTCATTCATCCAGAAGTAACATGCCTCTTCCAATTTCTGGCCTTCTCCAGTGATAATGAAATTTGACCCCCTCCTGTATCTTTCACATCTGCCTGCGTTAACCCTTCAGGGACTTGCGGGTTCTCTCTGAAACGTTGAGACTCTCTCTCACCGTTTTTCTTTGTAGATTCCAAAGATGGTATGGGGACTGCTTTTAAAACATTACTGTAGAAATCATGTGCCTGAATCTCCGTGGTAAAACAGTACCTCGTACCTTCATAGGTCACCACCATACCCACTGGTATTTGCCATCTAAACTTAATATCACGTCGTCTCAATTCTTGTGTCAAAAAAGCAAATTCCTTCCTTTTCCTTAAAATCTTTGCAGGGATCTCTTTTAAAATCAGAACTTTTTGCTCAGCAATTACAAAATCAATATTGTAGGAGGCCTGGATAACTTCATTTCTAATCATTCTCTTTGTAAAATAAACCACCACATCTCTGGGTAGTTTCCTTTGTCTTGTGATCCACGAATTAACACGGAAGATTTTATCTATATCTTGCATTATTTCATCTGCTGGTCGCTTCAACACCCCTTCCAAAGCCTCAGAAACCATTTTCTCCAAATTTTCCTTAGGATTTTCTATTAGGCCTCTGATTCTTAAAGCAAACTCCATCTGAGAATACTGTGTCGAAATCAAATCATAATCCATTTTCTCTATTACATTTTCAGTTTCTGTCATTTTGGCTTCCAATCTAATATCATTTTGAACAAGATCTTCCACTCTGTCATCCAAAATCTCAATACTTTTAACCATGCTTTCTACTGCAGATGTGATGTCTGCTCTCATTTCTTTTAATTTCTCTGTAAACTTCTCCTCCAACTTTTTCTCCATTATCTCAACAAATTGCTGCATTTGCTTTTCCATAGTCTCTTGCAACAGATTCTGCAAATCTTTTGCTGTAAAAGCTGATACAAATTCAGATGCAGAGGACAATGAAATTTTCACCGAAGACTGCTGCCTCAGGGCAGGAACTTTAGAAGATATAGCCGCCATTTTCATCCTCTATTGTTAACTACGCACTTTCACATGCAGATTCAGCAAAGTCCATTGAGTTAAAGATCAAAACATCATCTTCACCAAAATCTCCTGCATCGCTTTGCCTGCGTCCTCATTCTCAAAAGCTCTTCCTTGCTAGCAGGGATGGTTGCGAACGCCCTGTTCTGCTCCAAAAAACCCGGAGCAGAGGCGCCTCGCAGTCCGGAGCATGCCCAGGCTTCGGGGGGGCTCAATCCTTCCGCCGCCAAAACTCTAAGTTCTGGCAGCCCCGGAGAGCTCTACCCCTACCTGGACGCTCACCCCCTCCTTTTCTCCCGAGGTGGGGGCTTCCGAGCCACCGAACAGCTGATCAGCGCTGTTTTCGGCGGCTCTACGGAGCTGCGAGGCTGACAGCCAAGAAATGGCTGCCTACGGCGTCCTATCATTCTTCTTTTTATTGGGAAACGGCCTAGAAAACACTGCCTGTTGCAGTATAATTTTATTTCAGGTTAGGGTTTTAAAAATATAAAATCATGTCTGGTGCTATAAAACTGTAAACTGGATCAAACCCTTCTCTTCCCTACGATGTATCCATAAGCATGCTTGATGTAGGAAGCTAAATGTTAATGTGGTTTGGTTCTGGCCATCTCAAGAGTTGAACTTTATAGACTTCCTGGGTCAATATGGGCCCTCCTTGACTTACTACCCAAAATTGGGATCAGGGTTTCCATTACTAAGCAATTGAAGTTAAGCGAGTCAGACCCAATTTTGCCAGGGTTGTTAAGCAAATCACTTCCAAGTTAAGTGAATCACGTGGTTCTAAGCAAATTTGGGAAGGTTGCATATGTGATCACATGATCTCAGGATGTTGCAACCATCACAAGTACAAGCCAGCTGCCAAGTGCCCAAGTTCTGATCACACACCAGCAGGGATGCTGCAACAATGATAAGTGTGAGAACTGGTCATAAGTCAATTTTTTCAGTGCCATTGTAATTATGAGCAGTTGCTAAATGAACAGTCAAGGACTGTCTGTAATTAAACTTTTACCTAAATGTTTATGGAGATTCTCAGTCATCCAGATCATGGTTGTCCCAAAGGTGTTTGTTTTTTCACGAGGCAACTGGACTTTGTTTTTCTTTGAAGACGTTTCAATTCTCATCCAAGAAGCTTCTTCAGCTCTGACTGGACGGTGGGGAATGGAAGGATTTATATTCCTTGCAGACAGCTGGTCGTTTGCATTCTTTTATTGAGTCATTGAGGCCACTTGGAGGTTTATCTGTGTCCTCAAGGTCACCCATCTGCACTACTCAGGTGAGCCTGAGGTCACCGGTAAACCTCCAAAGAGATCCTCAACGACTCTCTAAAAGAATGCAAATGACCAGCTGTCTGCAAGGAGTATAAATCCTTCCATTCCCCACCATCCAGTCAGAGCTGAAGAAGCTCCTTGGATGAGAAGCGAAACTGTCTTAAAAAAAAAGTACTTTTGGAACTTTTACCTGCATGCTATTAATCTTACAAAAAATACCTCAAATAGACAATGTTAACTATAGCCTCGTGAGAGAAAAAAACACATTATGGGTAGCATGGCCTTCCTGTTGGGTATAATGGAGATGAAACCCACATGCACCAGAAGGTGGCTTCACAAATCAAGAGTTAAAGCTCAGTTAATAGTCAAACAGTCCATGCTCACCTGACAATGAAGAATAGATTGATATTTGCATTGTAGACGGAAAAGTCGATAAATACTGCCCTTGTGCCTCTGTCAAGCCACAAGTTGTTCTTAAGGACAGCAATCAAGGCAGAGGTGTCTTCTTTGCTTTTTGAGAGCTCCTGGTAATAGCCAGCTCCACTGTATGTGGCGATCAACCCCCAGTGGCTGCTCCCATTCAAGTCTTTTTCACTGCTGTACGTCCATCTAAAACACAACACTAGAATCATGAGAATTACTAGAATCCCACCTCCGTTACCGTCATCGTGAACACTTATGAAACGAATTATCCCTAAGCGCTTTTTTCCCCATCAGAAGTAAAACATGATGACAAAATATTTGAATATCCGTTGAATCTGCGGTATGCGCCATACATTGAATATTTTTCCTAGTAGGTGGGGTGGCAGCAACAGGATAGTAACTTGCAGGGGCCATCTCCAGAATAGTTTATCAGCTGTCTTAGTAGCACTGAAAAGCATGAGCATACTTGGTATAAAATTGGGTATGGGTTGCTCATGTAGCATGCCCCATTACTGAGGTCAAACATCAAAAATGGAGTACTGTCCTATTGGTAGGGCATACCGATAGTATGGGTAACGTAAGGGCTGATAATGTACTCTACACCTCCTCTGCCTTATTCAAATACACTATTAAGTCTTGATCAATAAAAGTTTCATAGCTGGCTCATCTGGTAAGCATATAGAGGTTTGGTCTCCAGAACATAAGAATAAACTTTAAATAGAATGAATGAATGAATGAATGAATGAATGAAGGAGCTAACAAATAAATGAAGAAATGCAGTTGTTATCTGATGCTATGGATGTGGTTGTTTAAAGGCCTTAGAAGCTTTAAGTCCTGTTAAATAGCTAAGACATCTATGTATATTGGGATGGGCAACTATGGCAACTTTATGACCTGTGGACTGCAACTCCCAGAATTCCTGAGCCAACATGGAGTTGAAGTCCACAGATCATAAAGTTGCCACAGTTACCCACGCCTGGTCTATACGAATGTGAATAAATACATACGCTGTCCCATTCCGGAGCCCAAACGGAGCAGTGTCCTCATTAGCCACCGAGTAAACATCGTAACAGTCTTTTATTTCATCTTTTAAATCTTCAGGTATCGAACATGAGGCATTCCTCACTTTCAGCTGCCGGATACGAGGCACTCCTAAAAGTAGATTCTCGTGGTAGATGAAACTTCTGTTCTCTGCCACTGTTTTATTATTGTACCACATCTCCCAGTACAGTCCATCCAACAACGGCCCCTCAGTGAACTGAAAGATTAAGCAAACTGTTTTAGATTGAGAATCAGCGATGTGCTGCCTCTGATGCTACTTGCTGGACTCTACTAAATTTCAGCCATTAAAAAATGTTTTAAAAAAGAAATATTTTTAATTCATATTAAAGTTAATAAGCTGCCTTGAGGATCACTGTCCCCTCACATAAGATTTCTTGTCATTTGGTCATTTAATTTAATTTTTAAATATCCCTTTTATCAGATAGATAGATAGATAGATAGATAGATAGATAGATAGATAGATAGATAGATAGATAGATAGATAGATAGATAAAGACAGACAGACAGACAGACAGGCAGGCAGGCAGGCAGACAGACAGACAGACGATAGATATAGTAGACCACCTTGGCCAATGGATCTCAACGGAATGTGATACAATAAAGGAAATTTAACAGCATGTTAAATGTGGTTGGCAGGCATTCAGCAAACTAATAATAATTTTCAAGAATAACCTCCACCTATGGCTGAAGAGAAATGTTTTTGATCAGTGTGTGTTACCTGCTCTAACATAAGCCAGTGAAACATGGACACTAAGCTCACAATCGATAGAAAAGCAACAAATGTCATAAAGAGCCATGGAAAGATACATGTTCGACATTAAAAGACAAGATAGAAAGACCTGCACATGGATTAGAGCAGAGTTCCCCAACCTTTCCACCTTTGCGGAACAGCATGGGGGGGGGAGAGGTGATGGTTCAGCATGAGCTGCGGGCGTGCGTGTGCATATGTGCAGCTCCATTTGCGTGAGCGGTGGGCATGAGTGCTTGCCGCTTGTGCAAATGGAGCACGTATGCACGGGCTCACCTGGTGCTCATACACGTGCGTGTGCCTGCTTGCTGCATTGGGCCTTCTGGTTTTGAACAGCTCACGGCCTGTTAGTGGGCCGTGGCCTGGGGGCTGGGGATCCCATGATTAGAGAACAATCAAAAGTATACGACAGGGGTGTCAAACTCAATTTCATTGAGGGCCGCATCAGCACTGCGGTTGCCCTCAGGGGGCCGGGTGGGTATGGCCAGGGTGGGCGTGGCCTATTGGGTGGGCATGGCTAGAGTGCGTATGTCCTACTGGGTGGGCGTGGCCAGCTCTACATCGTTCGCATCAAGGGTGCCTATGGGGGCAGGAGTGGGACAGATCTGGGGGTCTCTGGCAGGAGGAGGGTTTCTGGGCCAGAGCCAAGGCAGTGGGGGCCGTTCCCTCACTGTTTCCAGGATGGCTTCGCGGGCCGCATGAAACCACTTCGCGGGCCGGATCCGGCCCCCGGGCCTTGTGTTTGACATGTCTGGTATACGATATCATGAAGAGAGTAAAAGGATTGAAATGGAAATGAGCTGGTCACATAAGGAAGAAGAATTGGTGGCAGGTGGACCAAGGCAGTCCTAGAATGGATCCCACTTGATAAAAAGAATCCATGAAACAGACCTAAAACAAAGTGGATCATCAACATCAGTAAGTGTTGTGGGCCCAATTGGCAAAAGAAACCATCTTGCGGAAGAGGCCTTCATCCTGCAGTGGATAGAAAGTGTTTGTGTGTGTGTGTGTGTGTGTGTGTGTGTGTGTGTGTGTGTGTGTGTGTAAGTCTGAGTCAACCTTGAGAGCTGGTGAGAATCGAACTCCTGGAGTCAGCAGAATTAGCCTGCAATACTGCATTCTAACACCAGTGCCCACCAGGGCTCTCATAATTTATGTTAAATCTGAGTGATATGCATATAGCTTAACGATATCAAGAATCACATTTCAATTAGTACCTTCCAGAAGTCTTCCATAGTAGACAAAGATCTGAAATTGGTTTTCTCCATCTTTGATACTGGTGTATCGAGAAACAGCTGGGACATTACTCTTGTGTAGTAGTAAATGTTAGAATTCACCATTCCGTAAGATACTGTAAACATGAATTTGGAAATAATATGTATTTCAGATAGAAATTTATTAATCACCATCTTCATCTGTAACATGTAAGCAAGCAATATTTTATCTGCTATATTATCAAGAATTATCTCACATGGGGCTCTTTAGGATGAGCCTAGATGCCAGAGATTGTCTATGTTTAATGCTAAATGCACAAGAAGTATTCATATTATGTATGAATGTTCCCAACATCAACCAAAAAGTAAATATAGTTCTTCCGAATTCTGTTCAACAGATCCTTCATACGTTTCCAGAAACTCTTGTGTTGAAGGAACCCAGGACAATGGGGAACCTGTAGCCATCTAAAAGAATAAGATGGATTGATGTATATGCATATTTGCTGTTTATTTTTTTCTTTCTTTTCCTTTTGTTTTATTTGCTGGCTAAATGCTGTAATAAAACTGAATTGAAACTGAAATTATCTAGATTCAGTTTCTGAAGAAAACGTACACTGGAGGCAGTCCTCTTATCCAATCATTAGGACACGGACTAGTTTCTAATACTAAACCTATTTGTTTATATTTAATATCTGAAAAAAGCAAAAAGCAAAAACATAAAAAAGGTACATGCAGTTCTAATTTATTTGTCTTGGTGTCCGGAAAAGCGAAGTTGGTTTACTTAGTGAAGCACTTAACTGGAGCTACATTCAGTTAATCGCCTGCCCAATTATATTCTCTAGCAGAAATAAAACTCCGCAGGAGATTGCATTGCAGACAAAAGGCAGAGCTCTTTCAATATTTTATGTATCCCTAAAATGTTCTAAGACCCAGTTTGATGTGCTTGTTAAAACCACCAAGCTGGACATCAAAAGACTGTGGGTTCTAACCCTGCCTGAAGCAGGATTACGAAGCTTGCCAGGGGATCTTGGATCAGTTATTCCCTCTCAGTCCTAGGAAGAACGAAATGGCAAATTATTTTTTTAAAAAATTACCAAGGCTTTGTGCATGTACTGTAATTGGCAAGAGTCAAGACTGACTCAAAGGGACAAAAAAAATAAATCCCATAATTGAAGAGAGAACGGCTCTTTTAATATCATCAATACACGGACCCATCGTGATTTCGAATTGTGGTATTGGAGAAGACTCTTCAGCGGCGGTGAGATTCAGCTGGTTTGCACCAATTCAGCAGAACCGGTAGCTAATTTTTTGTTGCCCAGGTCCAGAATGGACTTCTGGAAGTGGCATCCACACAGAGAACCGGTTGTCCACCTACAGTATTTTCCGGCGTATAAGACGACTTTTTAACCCATGAAAATCGTCTCAAAAGTTGGGGGTCGTCTTATACGCCGGGTCGTCTTATACGCCGAAAAATACTATTCACCTCTCTGATCTGCAGTCCCCGGCAACGCGCTCCGAAGCCGCCTCCCAGCCAGCATGTCGCCACCAAACTTCCCAGCCCACACCGCGTCTAGGCACTGCAGCCCAGATGGGTCCGGTCCCGGTCAAGGACGCTGCGGAGCCCGCTGGTACCGGGCGAGACCTGGCAGAGTTGTCCTGCGCATGCGTGCGCTGGCCAGCTGCCGCGCGTTGGTGTGTCAATCACTCATCGGATCGGGGGAGGGGACGGAACGGCTTGGAGCTGAGCCGCTGCTGTTGCCGTCGCCACTGGGGTTTGGACAGGAGGGAGAAGCCTCCTTTTCGCGAGCCTCCCCTGCCTCCGAGCCAGGCCGGCGATCGCTGGAGGGACGGACACAGCGTCGGACGGTCGGAAGAAGCAGCCGACGCGCGGAAGGCAGGCTCACGATGAGTCGAGGTGGGCCTGCGTCTGTGGCGTGCAGGGATGGCGGGGGTGGCTCCCGTAGCGAGGGAGGCGCGTCCATGGGGAGACGGGTGAGGCCCGTGCGGCGTGCTGCAAAGAGGGGCCCCGCTGAATGTCGCGCCCATAGGCCGCGACAGACAGTAGGAAGGTAGCACCTTTGCTCCTGCCGAGGCACCGCCTGACCCGTACCGACCGGAAGAATCGCTTGCCTGGTCACGGAGTGCGGAACAGCGGTACTTGGCGCCCCTCTTGCCCGCAGAACATGCAGCGGCCTTCGCCAGCCGGCCTTGGCATGGCCGCCCCAAGCCCGGCTCTCTAGCACGTCTTCCGGGCCCGCCTGGCCAACCGTCTCCTGGGCGGGGCTTGGCTCCAGACGCGGCGGCTGCTCCGTCTGCAAATGCTGTCTCAAAGCCGAATTGCGCTTGGCTGTGCAGGCTGCCGAAAGGCGGGGACTCAGAGTTCCCGCGGTGGTTGCGGCTTCTGGTGTGCTGTTTGCAGAGTCTGGCCTGGAAGAGCGCATGGCTTTGCACCATTTGCATCAGACGGGGCTGAATCTGAATCGGGCTTGTGTCGGACACTTGGCAACGGGCATGTAAGTATTTTCCGGCGTATAAGACGAAAAACCTTGAAAATCTTCTCAAAAGTCAGGGGGTCATCTTATACGCCGGAAAATACGGTATTTGAATCCCACCACTGCTCTTAAGCGCCTGTGGATTGCAGGGGAAGATCAAATCAGTCAGTCTTAAAGGAAATCAACCCTCTCGGTTCTTTGGAAGAACAGATACTGAAGATGAAATACTTTGGCCACTAAATGAGAAGAGAGGAGTCATTGGAAAACATCCTGATGTTGGGAAAGAAGGAAGGCAAAAGGAAAAGGACACAGCAGAGGATAAGATGGATAGACAGTGTCATCAATGCAGTGAACATGAATTTGGGTAAACTCCAGGAGACAATACAGAACAGGGAAGCCTGGCATGCTATGGTCCATGGAGTTGCGAAAAGTCGGACTTAGCAACTGAACAACAACAATATCATGTTGGTTTTGTAATGAAAAGAACAAGGCCACAATCTCCCTTTATTGTTAATAAAGGTTGTATTTGTAATATTTAATATTTTAAATATCTACATTTATTTATAAGATATTATTTTGCAAATTAATCAATTTTAAAAATAACAACAGAATGGGAATACAGACACACTTATTTGTATCCCATATTTATTATTTTTTATAAATAACTCAAGAGGGCAAGCATACAGCATCTAATATTCTGCCTGTTATTTTCCCCACAATACCAACCCAGTGTGATGGGTTCAGCTGAGAGAAAGTGGCTGGACCACAACAGCTGGCTTTATAAAGGAAATATAACTTGAATACAATATGTGCAGAGGACTATGGAAATAGCCTTGAAGAAAATATGCAGCAGCAGTTAGGAAACATGAACATAGCCCAGGAAAACATGAACTTGTGAGAAGAAAACTCAAGATAATGTCAATTTAAGACTCTATGGTATAGGCCAGTGTGCCTGGCTGAGGAATTCTGGGAGTTGAAGTCCACAAGTCATAAAAGGGCCAAGTTTGAAAACCCCTGGTATAGACAGACAGAGGGAAGGAGAAAGGCTGCAGGTTCTGATATTATAGCTTATAGTAAGTAATATGTTTTTTTGTGTGTGTCTGTGTGTGACTGTTTCCTGATCTGCTCTACCTTGTAAAACTAATAGTATTGTATTTATTGTTTTACGGTAGTAGAAGTCTACCTAACTGATATATCCACTATAGCTGATTTTGTAAAATCTCAGACTATACATTTTTTCTTCTTATTTTTAAATTGTAGACTGAAATTGTACTATACTTTTAGAATTATCTTCTTCAAACTGTTTTCCCTAGATCTTGAATCAATCTACAGCCATAAGAATTAAAGAACAGGTTTGGGAAGTTATTATAGCCTATATGAATTAGCAATTTTCTGAACATCAGATTTGACTGGATAAGCAATAACCATGGCCTCAAATTAAGAAATCTTTCAGACTCTATTCCATTATGTATTAAATATCAGTTTACCATCACATTAAAATATCAGCAAAGACTACTTACAGATTGATAGGACCACAAGAAAAATCAAATATGTTATTAGCTCTCGCAAAACGCTTTTCAAGTATTTCTCTCGAGTTGTAGCTTCTTCCATGAGCCGAGTACCCCACAGACCTTAAAAAGAATAACCAGGAATCCGTAAGAAATACGACGTATTGGTATATGAAAGGCATCAGTATAAACTAGTACTAGTTTGGCATTGTTTAGTCTGATGTATAAGTTTGGGCATTTATTTCCACCTTACAAGATTAATATAAGACTTACTTTGTACAATAGGTTATACCTATTAACCAAAAAAACAAGGAAATAAACTAGAAAGGGATGAAAGATTGCTACCTAAGGTGTAATAACTGAATGCAGGTAGTCCTTGACTTACAACCATTCATTTAGTGACTGAAGTTACAACGGCACTGAAAAAGTGACCACTTTTCATATTTACAACTATTGTGGCATCCTTCTGGCCACATGCTCAAAATTCGGATGCTTGGTTCATATTGATGACAGTTGAAGTATCCCAGGGTCATGGATCCCCTTTTGTGACCTTCTGACAAGCAAAGTCAGTGAGGAAGTCAGATTCATTTAACAACCATGTTATTAACAACTACAGGATTCACTTAACAACTGTGGCCAGAAAGGTCGTAAAATGGGGCAAAATTCACTTAACAACTGTCTTGCTTAGCAATGGACTTTGGGGCTCAAATGTGGTTATAAATTGGGGACTACCTGTATATCATTTGCATCAATATTACATCACTGGAGTTCTAAGTACTACCAAGATAGCTCAAGCAGAAGACCACTGATAAGACTAACCAAGTTAGAATGGCAAACCTTGGCCAGCAAAAAGCACCTTGTGCAATTTTTACTGGAAAATATGGAAATAGTTTTTGCAGGCAAAAAAATAATAATCCAAAAAAACACATATTCAAATTTAGTGGAACAGCACTTGGCTCTAGGTAAGGAAATACGTTTATCTTTGTCTTATTGGCAGTTAACAACTTTTCTCTCAAGACCAACACAGTAACAATGAAACCAATGGCAACAGCATATAAATACATTGCAATGATGATGCACTATTTACAAACACTGCTAAATTGATGTTTTAAAAAGCAATACTCCACTAATGCAGTTTATTGAAAAGGTTCTTCTACAACATGCTCTGTAAGAAATCATCAAAAAGGATTTAAAGATTTTAAACATCCCAAATAGGCCAAAACAGTTACTCAGCCTCTTCTGGAAGGCAGCCAGACCAGAAAGCTCAAAATGTGTGTTAACAGCCAGCAAAGTAACAAAAAGAACTATAAAGTTCTACATTATTGAAAGTCCACTGAAGCTAGGCCAGTGATGGCGAACCTTTTAGAGACCGAGTGCCCAAACTGCAACCCAAAACCCACTTATGTATCGTCGGGTGCCGGGTGGGCGTGGCCCATTGGCTGAATGTGGACGATTGGGTGGGCATGGCCCATTGGGTGGGTGTGGCTGCAGTGGTAACGGCAGACTGGGTGGGACTAAAAAGTTCAATCAATCAATTCCAACTTGGCGAGATCTTTTTTTTTCCCCACAAGAAGTTGAAATTGATTGATTGATTGAACCTTTTTTTTTTTTGCACATGGCGATGCAGTCCTAAAGCGAAAAGGTTCTTTAAAATCCAGCTGAAGGCCTAGGACTGGGGTGACGGTGCGTGTGCCCACAGAGAGGGCTCTGCGTGCCACCTGTGGCACCCGTGCCATAGGTTCACCACCATGGAGCTAGGCTGTTCTGTATCCGTTTATTAAACTTGTGTGTAATTTGTACAAAATTTGTAAGATGTATTTGCATGCTGTTGCACATCCCACTTGCCTGAGAAACAGGCACCCCCGCAAATGATAAATTGACAGAGTTTTGTAGAAGTTTGCACATTACCTAGTACCAATTACCACCCACTTGAACAACAGGAGAAAAAGTTAGGACAGTGAAGATATTTTCGGTCTCAACTTTCACCAGTTCTGGCTAATGGCAAAGAATTTCAATCCAAAACTTCTGAAGGATATCAGATTGCCAACCTCTACTCTTTAAGGATCAGGGATTTGTCTTAGTATCTGAACAGATGTGTCAAGTTATAGTGCAAAGGAAAGTACTCTAAACATGTCCCACTTTTTTTAAAAACAACAACAAGCTATGTTAAACTGTATCAGTTTTGTATTAGACCAACAATGAAGATCAATCCCTGTCCTGTAACAGTGGATCATGACATAAGAACTGAACAGTACATGTTGCCAAAAACAGTACATCAAATCAGTATATAGATCAAAACAGTAGTTGTACAAAATGTGCTCATTTCATCATACCAAAGGCATGTTACTAAAAATAACAGCATGAGCTATCCACAGAAGGAATTGCAATGCAAGAAAAAGGGCATAACTTAGGTATTTTATGTCCAGTAAGTAAGCTTGCAAACATAGCTTAGGTCTTTTTAGTTGTTAACATCTGTCTCAAATAATTATCACTTGTGGGAGGTTTTTTAAATTAACTTTTAAGATATATGCTACTTTGTAGCAGGATTTTCTCTCTCTTCTATTCTGTGAACCATCCTGCATATAAATAAATTACAAGCAAACAATATTATATGAAAAGAAGCGAGTGAGCCTTGGTGGAGCAATGGGCTAATGCCTCCTTAAGTAACAAAAAAAGTAAAAAAAAGTTAAAAAAAAAAGTTAAAAAAAAGTAACACCAGCTGCCTGCAATTAGTGCAGGTTCTCATCCCACCAGGCTCAAGGTTGACTCAGCCTTCCATCCTTCCGAGGTAGGTAAAATGAGGACCCAGATTGTTGGGGGCAATAAGCTGACTTTGTAATAATGCCGCTTGGGGGTGTGTGAAAGCCCTAATAAGCAGGCATATACATAGAATGAAGGCTACTGCTAAGCTTGTAAGCTGCCCTGAGTCTTCGGAGAAGGGCGGGATATAAATGGAATTAAAATAAAAAAAATAAAAATAAACGGCTTACAGTACAAAGCTGAAAGTAGCTGCAGTTATGCTTGTCTGTTTTTTTACTTCTAAGGATTAATATGGCTACCCTTCTGGAATTTGTAACTAACTAGATGGCTATCCTGAACTGGAACAAATGAGCAAAGGCTGGTTGGCCAGGCAACAGAAAGTTTGAAATGCACTCTGAATGGATTGGAGTTTGCAACACTTGGCAAAGAAATATTTTACTTTTGGGGAAAAAAGAAGCATAGCTTAAAAAATAGATAGTCTATGAATTCTGCCTGGTGCCCAGGGTAAAAGTTTCATATTTTTTCAGGAAAGGAAAAGGCTTAAAGCTTTTCCTTAAGACCTTTCATTTTGTAAATGTTTTTGCTCATACAGGCGAAGATCACCTCAGCTTGCCTTGGCCAGGGCCTTCAGAGACAAGGTGAAAGTGATGTCAAAGAGATAAAGCAGAAAGATGTTGTCAAGATACGTTCGTACTTTGCTTAGGAGCAAATGGGGACAGGCCTCAAAGCATGCGAATAAATTGCAGTGAAGTTGGCAAATTATGTAATATTGTCTGAATACCCGCATCTGCAGCACGGTAACAACAAATCTGAATTCAGAAGAAAAATCATGTGATTTCAGGAAAAACAAAATCAAGTTTTCAAACACACACACACACACACACACACAGACTTTGAAATAGTGACAGTGGATTGCCCTTCAAATACATATGACCAGTTCCACATTATAACTGAATAGATTTGCATTACCTACTACATTTTTTATAAAAACTGCTAGGTTCCACCAATGTGTATTAAATTTAGATAGCAAGGGTTAGTATTCAGGAATATTTTAACTGTTATAGTAGAAATAGTCAATCACAATCTCCTTGGGTTATTGTTTCGAAGATATCTCCTTACCAGATTTCTCAATGTTTTCAACAGTGGCAGAGCTTCTAAGGTACAGGTGGTCCTCAACTTATGACCACAATTGAGCCCAAAATTTCTGTTGCTAAGTAAGACATTTGTTAAGTGAGTTTTGTCCCATTTTACAACCTCTCTTGCCACAGTTGTTAAATGAATCAATAGAGTTGTTAAGTTAGTAATATGGTTGTTAAGTGAATTTGGTCTCTCCATTGACTTTGCTTGTCAGGTCACAAAAAGTGATCACATGACCCCAGGATATTGCAAATATGAGTCAGTTTTATCAAGCGTCTGGATTTTGATCATGTGACTATCAGGATGTTGCAGTAGTCATAAGCCACTTTTTTCAGTGCCGTTGTAACTTCAAACAGTCTCTATATGAACTGTTCTAAGTTGAGGACTACCTGTACTTCAAAAGTTCTTAAAAATTCAAATAGATATTCAGAGATGTATGTATCTGCCTTGAAAGTAGCTCACATTTACACTGTATAGTACAGTTAAGACATCAGCAGTTGACCATAGGAAATGTTTTATAACCATATCATAAAAGTTGGAAGGGACCTTGGAGGTCTTCTAGTCTAACCCCTTGCTCCGTAACATTTTTTATGTCATAAAGTGCTTTATAGAATTCACCAATTCAATTCCATAGGATTTCAGATTTAGGATGCACTCTGTACAGTAGCCCATTAAAGGTATTTTGGTTTAAAACGTTTTGTCTTACGATACACTATTTCACCCAGTTAAAGGCTATAGGCACCATGTAATTTTTGTCATGAGATCATCTGGATATTCTTAAGGCCAAAATGAGAACATCACATTACGTTTGGGGCTATAAAGAAAGCCCTAAACTTTTTATTCACAATCATTTTTTCTCCAATTAGAAAACCACAGACTACAATTTAAAATCAAAATCAAACCCATCTGGAGGATATCAATTTGGAAAAAGTCGAGCCACCCATCAAAGGAATAAAATACAGATCACAATTATTGGAAATATGGAACAAGTTCAGAGAAGAGCAACTAAGATGATACAAGGCCTGGAGACTAAAACATATGAAGAACAGCTGCAGGACATGGATTTGGCTAGTCTAAAGAAAAGAAGAAATAGGGATGACACGATAGCAGTATTCTACTATTTGAGGGGCTGACACAAAGAAGGGGTCAAACTATTCTCCAAAGCACCAGAGGGAAGGATGAGAAACGATGGTTGGAAACTGATCACAGAGAGAAGCAACCTAGAATTAAGGAGAAAGTTCCTAACAGTGAGGACCATTAATCAGCGGAACAGCTTGCCTTCAGAAAAAGTGGGTGCTCCATCACCGGAGGTTTTTAAGAAGAGACTGGACAACCATTTGTCTGAGATGGTATAGGTTCTCCTGCTTGAGTTGGGGGCTGGACAAGACCTCCAAGGTTCTGTTCTATTCCATTGTATTCCTTCTATTCTATTCTATTCTATTCTATTCTATTCTATTCTATTCTATTCTATTCATTCTAATTCTATTCCAAGTTAATAAATAAATAAAAAACCTTGAAGTTAACGGAAGTACCAAAAATACACAGTAACCCCTCCCTCTTTATTACTAAAATTCAGTGCCTTTTGAGCATTTACAAGTAGTCCTTGACTTATGACTTATTACCAGGGCTTTTTTTCTCATAGACCGCTCAGAACGGAGTTCCGGCACCTTTTTTGGATAGAACCTTGTAGGGTAGGCAAGGCGGGTTGTATGACATGGGTGAGTTCCGGCACCTTTTTCTTTTACAAAAAAAGCACTGGTAAACATTATGGAAGTTATTGGCTATTGCCTTCTGGAACTTTTTTTTTTGGGGGGGGGAGTTTTCAGGCTAATTGATAATCTTGGGGCTCTCCTGGTGGTCTCCCATCCTGCTTTACGGTTTGGGGTGGGGTTTTTTTGAGCTGAACTCTGTCCCCTTCAGGTCCCAGTCCTCCTGGCAGCCACAGGTAGATGCATCCGCCAAGGACTGCCCTTCCTTCCAGGAGCAGGAAAGCCGCGTCCGAGAGCAGCTGGGCGAGGGGCGGGGAGGCGAGGCTGCCCCGGACGGCCGCTCAACTCACCTCGCAGTCGGCTGGCCAGTCCTTTGGCCCAGGCGACCCGGTGCGGCGGGGGCTCCGCGGCCTCGCCGTTGCCCTCTTCGGGAGCGAAGCGGGCGGGCAGGGCGTCTCCCGCTCCTGCGGGGAAGGGATGGCCCCGCTCCCCTCCGTCCTCCTCCTCCTCTTCCTCGCCCCGCCGCCTGCGCCGCCGCTGCCTCCCCTGCGCGGCGTCTCCGCTTCGAGCGCCGGGCCCGCCGGAGGTCGGCGAGGCCGCGTGGCCCCGGCCCCACTCCACGTCCATCCTCAGCACCGGCCCCGCCACCGCCGTCGCCACCCTGGCCGGGTCTTCCTCCTCGGGCTCAAAGACCGGGTTGTCCCGGCTCCAGGCCTGCCTCGAGCAAGAGGAAAGCGGCGGCGAGGGCGAGCCAGCGGGCTGGCCGAGCTGGCCCAGCTCCAGCTGCTCAAGACCGCCCGGGGAGCAAAGTCCAGCGCGGCCGCCGCCGCCGCCTCCCGCTCCCGCCATTGTCCCTTTGCAAGCCCCGCCGCCTCCAGAGCTTCCCCGCAACCCCGCCGAGTAACGGGGCGGGAAATGGGCGCCCTCGCCCTCTTTCCTCCCCATCCCCGCCCACAGCGCCTCGGCGGCCAGCCCGGCCGAGCCAACAGCCTCCTCGGGACGGGCTGAGAAGGGAAAAGAAGCGAGCTCCTGAGCTCCCGGTGGAAAGTGGCGCTGCTGGGGAATCTCTCGGCCGATTTTTCCCCAGGAGTCAAAATCTCCCCCGAGTTTCCTTGGAGTCGTTTCCAAGGATGGAGGCGGAGGCGGGAGCAAGCAGGTCGTGGAAGGATTCAGTGCTAAAGGCAGGCCGAGGTTGGATCGGAGAGGGCTGAGCCCTCCTCCGTCGGGGTCTGGATGTGGAAAGGCCGAAAGGTCCAGTCGATCATCCGGGAGAAGCTGCAGGGTCCCCTTGCAGCAGCAGCAGCAGCAGCAGCATCCTATTGTTTGCGAAAACACAGTGGAGCAGGTCGCTAGACCAGGGCTTGTCAACATTTCCCCCCATTGTACCGCATTGATTGATTGATTGATTGATTGATTGGACTTATATGCCACCCTATCTCCCGAAGGACTCAGGGCGGCTGACAACAATAAAAACAACAATACAAAAGTTAAAAGAAATTAAATAAACATCCCCAAAATAAATTAACTAAACAATTAAAAATTAAAACATTTTTAAAAACCCGTCGTCAATCCAGGTCAGCCTGATGAAAAAGGAAAGTTTTGAGGTCGCGGCGAAAGGACCGGAGATCCGGGGCCATCCGGAGCTCAAGGGGGAGTTGGTTCCACAGGGCCGGCGCTCCCACAGAGGAGGCCCTCCCCCTGGGGGTTGCCAGCTGACATTGTCTAGCCCACGGCACCCTGAGGAGGCCCTCTCTGTGTGAGTGTACTGGGTGATGGGAAGTCGTCTCCGGCAGAAGACGGTCTTGCAGATATCCCGGGCCTAGGCCATGTAGGGCTTTAAAGGTAAGTACCAGCACCTTAAATCTCACCCAGAAGACAACTGGTAACCAATGCAGCTCACGCAGGAGGGGTGTAATATGGGAGTATCGGGATGCTCCCATCACTACCTGCGCGGCCACATTCTGCACCAGCTGGAGGAAATTGATGAAACATACAGGGTCCAAACTAATTATGCGAGAAGGCACAACCTCCCAAAAGAAGTACATGTAAGGTTAGTTAAAAAATCAATTCGGGATGAGCTTCTGCATAGATCTAGAGAGGAACCATTAGAATTTCGGGGCCAACCAATCACCATCCTTAAACAGATACCTAAAAGGATGAGGGATCTGAGACGCGGCTATCAATTCTTAACATCCAAACTAATAAGAGAAAATGTAAACTTTAGATGGCTAACTCCAGAGGGTATTCTAGTTACGTGGCAGGATAGAAGGCATAGACTGGACACGATAGAGAAGGCAGAAGATTTTTACAAACGCCACTTCCATAGCCAAGAGGAAGTAGATTTAGAAGATCAAGATGGAAGGGAGGTAAAAGAAAGAGATACAATACGTGTGGCAATGGATGGGAAGATCTTAGCTACAGAGGATAGAAGGAACAAATCCGGTGAGTTGACAGAGAAACATGGAACTAGAGACAAGGAAGAGAGAGAGCCCCGAATCACGAGATCCACAAAAACCAGAAATAAGTAAGATGAAGGGAGGTGAGTGTAGTATTATGTCTGTGAATATTAATGGATTGAATTCGCCAGTGAAAAGGCGGAAATTTTTTAATAGGCTTATTCACCAACAATTGGATATCGTGGCAATACAAGAAGTCCATATAAAGGAACAACAAAAATATTTGTTAGTACAACCAAGAATAGGGAACCTATTCGTTTCCTTAGACCGACACAAGAAAAAGAGAGGAGTGGCACTATATGTAAACCCAAAATTGACTGCAAAACAAATTTATAACGATAAAGAGGGTAGAATACTGATAGTCGAGGTTATAATAAATCACAGGAAGGTCATGATGGTAGAGATATATGCCCCAAACCATAACCAAGAACAATTTTTCAAAACACTTCACAATAAGATATGTAGCATTGATTATGAGGAGATTTGTTTAATAGGAGATTTTAATGCTATCCTAGATATAAATTTGGATTATATGGGAAAGACGCTTAGGAAAAAGAAGAGAAGAACTCTACCGAGATCTTTTCTTAACTTGGCTGAGGAACTAAATATCCAAGATGTCTGGAGGGAAAGAAATCGTAAGGCTAGACAATATACATATTACTCCAACCGACATAACTCATGGTCTAGAATAGACATGGTATGGATGACGAAAGAAATTAGTTCAGAAATAGACGAGGTACATATAGCGACAGGTACTTGGGCAGATCACAATCCTATTAAACTTATCTGGAAAGGTTCCAAAAAAATACCCAGATGGACGCTTCAAAGAGCAATTTTAAAAGAAGACGAATTCAAATCTAAGATGGAGAGAGAACTAAGTTTTTTCTTTAAGGAAAATAAAGCTATAGACACCTCAGTACAAAACAATTGGGATACAGCTAAGGCAATGATGAGAGGGGTAGCGAGGGCATATATGGTATATAAAAATAAGGGGAAAAGACAACAACGGGAAAGATTAGAAGAGGAATATAAGAGCTTAGAAGTTACACTCCAACAAGATCCACAAAAAGAGAATATCAAGCAATCTATGGATCTGATTAAACACAAACTTAACATCCTAGACAAAGAGAAATTGGCACAACAATTGAGAAACACGAAACAAAATTTTTTTGAAAATGCAAATAAACCGGGCCGGTGGCTCGCATACAAATTGGGAAAACAAAAGGGGAAAAACTGGATTCACGAACTACGAGATGAGGAAGGGAGAATATTCCACCAGGAGGAAAAAAAAAAAATTATAGCCCAGGAATTTTATGAACGTTTATATAAAGAAGATAGCCAGGCAAGTGTGGAGAAAATGGAGGAATATTTTCAAAGAGCCAAACTACCTAAGGTCACAGAAGATACCAGAAATATGTTAAACGAGGAAATTCGACTATCTGAGGTGATAAAAGCTATTAATGCACAAAAGAATAATAAAGCATCGGGACCCGACGGTCTTCCATCAGAGATTTATAAAGAATTACAAAATATCCTAGCTCAACCCCTAGTGGAGGTATTTAACGCAGTATTAGAAGGCGCAAGGACGCCTAAATCTTGGCTAGAGGCAAACATAACCCTTATTCCGAAAGATAACACAGACCATACATTAATCCAAAATTACAGACCCATATCACTTCTTAACTCGGACTACAAGATATTTACATCAATTATAGCGGAACGATTGAAACGATTTCTGAATGATTTCATACACGCAGATCAAAATGGTTTTCTCGCTAAGAGACACACTAAGCACAACATTAGAATAATATTAGATACATTGGAGTACTATGAATTACATAGCGAACAACAGATGGCATTACTTTTCTTAGACGCCCAAAAGGCATTTGACAATGTTAAATGGTCTTTTTTGTGCCAACAGCTTAGCTTTATGAATATGGGAGAAAAATTTATAAATATAATTAGGGCAATTTATGACAATCAGGAAGCAAAAATAATTTTTAATGGGGAAGCATCTAGCAAGTTTCAAATTCAAAAAGGAACACGGCAAGGCTGCCCCTTATCACCGTTGCTGTTTATATTGACTCTTGAAGTATTAACGAGAACTATAAGAAACGACCCAAAGATAAAAGGATTAACCATTAAAAAGGAAACCTTTAAATTGCAAGCTTTCGCGGACGATCTAGTTTTTATTATGGAGGATCCATGTCAGACGGGACCAAAGCTATTGGAAGAATTATCTAAATATGGTGAGGTTGCCGGACTGCGAATAAATAGAAATAAGACCAAGATGATTGTTAAAAATATGACCAATAAACAAAAAGGTAATCTGGCCGAAATCACGGATATAGAAATAGTCAAGAAAATAAAATATCTAGGGATTAACATTACGGCTAGATGCACTTCACTCAAAAAGGATAATTATGATAATGTAGTGAACCAAATAAAAGGTGACCTGGAAAGATGGGGAAACCTAAAACTCTCATTATTGGGAAGAATCGCTGTCATTAAGATGAATATTCTGCCTAAAATCCTGTTTCTGTTTCAGAATATCCCAATTCAACTCGACTCTAAATTTTTTCGAAATTTGGATAAATTATCACTAAATTTTATTTGGCAGGGGAAAAAACCAAGAATTAAATTGAAATATTTACAAGACACGAAGGAAAATGGGGGTTTTGGATTGCCAGACTGGGAATTATATTACCACGCCGCGGCCCTGAGCTGGATTAGAGAATGGGTAATCTTGAGAAATAGAAGACTATTAACTTTAGAGGGTCACGATTTGCAATATGGCTGGCATGCTTTCCTATGGACGGAGAAACAAGGTCTTTTCTCGCATTTTCAAAGACACCGGATCAGGCAAGCGCTACTCAATACTTGGAAAAAAATTAGATCTCACAATTACACTAAAATACCGGTCTGGCTATCCACCCTTGAAGCGATAGTTTACCCAAATCTGTTTGATTTGGGTAACATAATCTCATACAAGGATATTCTGAATGAGGAGGGGGAATTGAAACTTAGGAATGAACTAGAATTACAAGGTATAAAACTCGATTGGTGGGCCTACTTACAAATCCAATCGAGATTTAGGAAGGATAAAAATGAATGGGGGATATATACCTCTGAAACAGCATTGGACAAAATATTATTGGGACCGGACTCTAAACAAATAAGGAATTTTTATAAATTACTTTTGGGATATAAGCTGTTTGAAGAGCAAGTGAAAGACCCTATGTTGACCTGGGCTAACAATTTAGGACATAACATCGACCTAGATACTTGGCAAACAATTTGGGATAGGAATAAAAGGATAACACTGGCCTCATCGTATAAAGAAAATTTATTTAAAATGTTTTACCGATGGCATCTTCCCCCAGCCCGCTTAGCAAAAATGTACACAACAGCATCTCCCAAATGTTGGAAGTGTTCTGAAGAGATAGGCACATACTTCCACACGTGGTGGTCTTGCAGTAAAACACAAAAATTTTGGAGAATGATTTGGATTTGGCTGAAAGAAATTTTGAAACAAGATCTGGAGTTTAGTCCAGAACTTTTCTTGTTGGGAATCACGAAAGAGAAATATCCTAAAGATGTGCTATACTTAACGATCCATATTATCACAGCAGCTAGAATATCATTTGCGCAAAAATGGAAAAAGAATGAGATCCCAGGACAAAAAGAGGTTATTAGGAAAATTTGGGATTGCGCTGAAATGGACAAATTAACTTTGGAATTAAAGAATAAAGATCAATCAGACTATTATAGAATTTGGAACAAATTGTATCTTTGGATGGATAAAAAGAAAGGTCTCTATTAGGTTTTACAGACTAGCTCACTGTTTTAAATATTGTGGTATTTCACCGATTTGTAATCTAAGTGTATTTAAGTGTATTTTTGATGTACATATATACATGTATATATATATATTTAAACATTGTAGACAAAAAGGTTTGTCAGCTCGCTGGTACTGTGTCCAATGTTTTTAAATAATAAATTTAATAAAAAATTAAAAAAAAAAAAAAGAAAAAGGAAAGTTTTGAGGTCGCGGCGAAAGGACCGGAGATCCGGGGCCATCCGGAGCTCAAGGGGGAGTTGGTTCCACAGGGCCGGCGCTCCCACAGAGGAGGCCCTCCCCCTGGGGGTTGCCAGCTGACATTGTCTAGCCCACGGCACCCTGAGGAGGCCCTCTCTGTGTGAGTGTACTGGGTGATGGGAAGTCGTCTCCGGCAGAAGACGGTCTTGCAGATATCCCGGGCCTAGGCCATGTAGGGCTTTAAAGGTAAGTACCAGCACCTTAAATCTCACCCAGAAGACAACTGGTAACCAATGCAGCTCACGCAGGAGGGGTGTAATATGGGAGTATCGGGATGCTCCCATCACTACCTGCGCGGCCACATTCTGCACCAGCTGGAGCCTCTGGGTGGTCTTCAAGGGCAGCCCCATGTAGAGAGCATTGCAGTAATCTATCCGAGAGGTAACAAGTGCATGAGTGACCGTACATAGGGCAGATAGGGGCGCAACTGGTGCACCAGGAGAACCTGGGCAAATGCCCCCCTGGCCACGACTCCAATATGATCTTCAAAACTGAGTCATGAGTCCAGGAGGACGCCTAAATTGCGTGCCCTATCAACGGGAGGTAACACCTCTCCTCCCATAACCAAAGATGGAACCTCTTGGGCAAGTCGAGATGCCGGTATGTAAAGCCACTCAGTTTGGCCGGGTTGAGCTGGAGCCTGTTCTTCCCCATCCAAATCCGTACCGCTTCCAGGCAACGGGACATCACATCGAGGGCATCGCTGGGTTGGTGGAGATAAAAAGCTGGGTATCATCAGCATATTGATGATACCTCACCCCGAAACCACGGGGTGGTTTTTAGGACAGGGCAACATCTGAGTACCACCAGTCGCCTAGCAAGGTGTCAAAAACTTGATGACCAAAAAAAGAAAAAAGAAAAGAAAAAAGTGATGGAAGTACAGGTAGTCCTTGACTTACAACAGTTCTCTTAGTGACTGTTTGAAGTTACAATGGCACTGAAAAAAGTGCCCCCCAAGCCACAGCTTTGGGGTGGGGGGGTGTTTGGTTTTTATTCTCCCCCCCCCCCGGTCTGCTGGGTGGTTGCAGCAAGTTTTGGTCACTTCACATGACCCTGGGACACTGTGACCGTCATAAATATGAATCATTTGCCAAGCTTCTGAATGTAGATCACAAGACCCTGGAAATGCTACAACATTCCAGCTGACCGACGCTTGTTCTGGGCTCAGAAGCACCAGGATCAGCGCCAAGCTCCTGCTGGAGCCTGGCGCTGATCCTGGCGCTTTCGCTGAGCCCTGAAAAGCCCTGCAGCTCCAGCCATCTCTTGCTCAGGCTTGTGCGGTGTTACCACTGGTTCAGCTCATTCCCCTCCCCCACTACCACTTTTCTAGGATGGTCGCATGTACCACAGGTGGTACCTGTACCACTGGTTGAAAAGCCCTGCACTAGGCCCGGATACAAAAAGAGGTGCTTTTATTAAGTATGACCTAAAAAAACACATGACTATAGTAAGTCCTGGGCTTACCACCACAGTTGAGCCCAAATTTCTGTTGTTAAGTGAAACAGTTGTTAAGTGAGTTTCGCCCAATTTTACGAATTTCAATCACGTGACCATGGGGATGCTGTAATAATGGTTATAAGTGTGAAAAATGATGATAAGTCCCTTTTTCCAGTGCAGTTTTAACTTCGAACAGTCATTAAACAAAAGGTTGTAAATTGAAGACTATCTGTACTCTTTTCTGTTAGAAAGCATTTACCTGATCTTGACTGTGCTGGGTTGCCCTGATGAGGACTTTGGAAGAAAAAGAAAAACTGACGGGCTGAATAGCAACCTATTCACAGGGTTGTTTTTATTAACCTAAAGTCTGCTGGAATGTATATATTTTGTGAGTAACATGTAACGGCCTTGCTAACTGACATCTTTAGTCTTTGTATTAAAATGATTGAACTATGTTATTTAAAATAATTAGTGCTCCATGAATAATCAATTTTTTCCTCTTCTCTCAATAAAATAAAGTGAAACACCATAGGAATTGTTAAAAAAGAGAGACATTTCAATAGGAAACAAGATTGCTAATGGTAGAGTTTTGCTTATGAAGAAATCTGCGAACTTTGAGTTTATAATCTGAAATCGGAGTCATTACTCCAATTTGTTGAAAATAAATACTGATGTAACTCCGAATAATGACACAGTTGATTTATGCTGCAGTTTAAATTTTATTAGGAAATTTGGAGTCATTCTGACAACCATTTTATAAGTTGTATAAGTTCCCTATTCTTCTTTCTGTAGTTCACTTTCTTGAGGTGTATCATTATAGATAGCCTCTAAAGCTTCCTCTGAAAACATCATTGCCTCAGGGTCCTGCAAAAAAAAGGCATTGTCAATAGGGCCTACTACAAATTCATCTTTAAACAAAACAAATTGAGGATTTGTTTTAATAATAATTTGTTGTAAGTTCTATTTCCCACTTGTATCGTGAAAATGAAATGATAGCTATTTTGACTACGAAAATTCTTGGAACCAGTTCCAAAATGATACAAGACAGTATTCAAAATGAAGTTAAGTTTCTGAAATTCACTGTTCTTAATATTTTGTCATTTCTTCCCATTCCTTCCACTTGACATAATTTACTATAAAAAACGAGGCAGGTGAACATTAAAACGCGTAACCTAGAATATTACGTTTAGAAGTAGTACAGTTATGCATCTTTGTCATTAAACCCTTGTTCAAACTATATTTTATTATTTCTTAGTTGTTATTTATCTGGCAGGATTGGGATGGGGAAGATGTATCTCTTAACCACCATGATCTGGACATTCCTATATTTTCCTGTTTGATGTGCCTCAGAAGCGTTACACAAAATGGTTGTCCATTTTGCCAGAAGAAGAATCAATATTTTTCTTGCTGTTTCTCTTACATCGGCATCACTTTTGCTGCTTTTTAAGTGTCTGGTCTATATAAATCTCCTACCTCGTTGTCACTTAATAGAAGTATCTTGCCAGAAATGTATCTTTTGGGGAAAGTATCTATTTTTTAATTGAATAATTTAATTGTTCAGTGAAATTCAGAATGTACAAGGTTTATTTTATATAGTGCTATGCAAAGTAAGTTTACAATAACTTGATTTCTGCTGTAGATTTTCTTTTTGGAGGAGTTGGGGAGGAGTCATTACTGACTACTAGAAACTGCCTGGACAAGTTCATGCCGTGTCCTTCACAAGTTTTTGTCAGAAGTGGTTTGCCATTGCCTCCTTCCTAGGACTGAGAGTGACTGGCCCAAAACTACTCAGCTGACTTAGTGCCTAAGGCTGAACTAGAACTCACGTTCTTCTGATTCCTAATCTGATGTCTTACACTGTTCTAATTATGATGATGATGATGATGATGATGATGATGATGATGTTCTTAATGGTTTAATTCCAGGTACCTTTGATTAAACAATGACATCTGATGGTACACAGAAAACACGTTTCAGTCTGCCCTATGGAAGACCATACCCTCTTAGATCTGGATGGCTTTGGCCCTGTGACTTTCTGGACGGCTTTGGCCCTGTGACTTTCTGAAGACATTAACACCACCACCCCAGGTTAAAAAATTAAGTGAACCCTTGTGTGGAATTGTGGAGGTGGGTTGTCTTGGATCGCTGTACTGCCCCAGGCTTGATAAGCTTCTGAATTTTTGTTAATTATTTACCAATTTAAAAAGGTTATTTGTTCTTTTAATTTATTTGTTACTGATCACGGTATTACATACAAATCCATTGAATCAAAACAAATAAACACTCTTTAGTGCAGGGGTGGGGAATAATGGCCCTTTTATGACATGTGGACTTCAAGTCCCAGAATTCCTGAGCCAGCACTTGTGGACTTCAACTGAGCATGACTGGCTAAGGAAGTTTGGGAGTTGAAGTCCACAAGTCATGAAGGTGCCCATCCTTCTCCCCCTCTGCTGTAGTGCTTAATGCACTGAAAGTATTGCTTCTACCTGCTGTTCCTGGAAATCTTCCTGGCTCATATCTAAAGGAACAAAGTCAACAGCGGGGAGTTTCTGAAGATAAGATGGTGCTGTAGGATCCTTTAAAGCGAGTGCTGGCGCTGTGGGATCCTTTAAATGGAGTGCTGGCCTTGTAGCTTCCTCTAAAGCGAGCGCTGGCGCTGTGGGATCATTGAAAAGGTGTTCTGGCCTTGAAGCTTCCTCTAAAGCGAGCGCTGGCGCTGTGGGATCATTTAAATGGAGTGCTGGACTTGTAGCTTCCTCTAAAGCGAGTGCTGGCGCTGTGGGATCATTGAAAAGGTGTTCTGGCCTTGTAGCTTCCTCTAAAGCGAGTGCTGGCGCTGTGGGATCATTGAAAAGGTGTTCTGGCCCTGTAGCTTCCTCTAAAGCGAGCGCTGGAGCTGTGGGATCATTGAAAAGGTGTTCTGGCCTTGTAGCTTCCTCTAAAGCGAGTGCTGGCGCTGTGGGATCATTGAAAAGGTGTTCTGGCCTTGTAGCTTCCTCTAAAGCGAGCGCTGGCGCTGTGGGATCTTTCAAAAGAAGTGCTGATCTTGAAGGATCCATTAAAAGGAGTGTTGGTGCTGTAGGATCCTTTAAAGGGAATTGAAATATTATGAAGCAAATTAAAAGAATTTTATGCAAACAGGTTTCAAGATCAATAAACAGAAGACAAAGATGTTAATCAAAATCATAAAAACAGAAGATCAAACAGAACTGATAAAATGAGTTTTAAGTTTGAGTAGAAAGTAAAATATCTGGATGTCACTATGACAAACATGAATTATATGTTATTTCAAAGTAACAATAGAATGAGGTTTAAAAAGATAGGGGAGAAATTACTGTGGGGAGAATATCTGATAAAATGAATATCTTGCATAGAATATGTTTTTGTATCAGACGCTATCTGTTTTGATAATTGTTGCACCATTGAAACAGCGGCAAAAGGATTTATCTAAATTTGTATGGTAAGGAACAATCTATAAAATAAATATAAGATGCAAAGGAAAGAGGAGGATCAGGTTTATCTGACTTGAAATTGTATTTTGCAGCTTGCAGTTACTTGGTTTGGCTGAAGGAGTGTTGCTGAGAAGTAAAAGGCGTTTTTGAAGTTAGAGGAACACAGCCTGAGATTTGAAGGGCATGGATATCTGTGGTACAACAAAATCAAGGTTAATGTGGATTTTATTGTTGAGAGGACACCCTTTATAGACGTTTTGTGTGAAACAGAAAAAATGAATTTATGATTTATGGTTTTGATGATTAGACAGGTGAGATTATAGAAAGAAGAAAGTTATGTTGTAAGCATAGACTAAGCAGTAAATTTATAGTTACACTTAATAACTGCAGTAAAGAATGGAAGCTCTTCTTTTATCCTTGTTTTTCTTTTCTATTTTTTTATATTTTCCTTTCTTGCATTTTTAGCTTTCTCTTTGATTTCTTTGTTTTTCTCCAGGTAGTCCTCAACGCACGACCACAATTGAGCCCAAATTTCTGTTGTTAAGTGAGACATTTGTTAAGTGAGTTTTGTCCCATTTTACAACCTTTTTTGCCTCAGTTATTAAGTGAATCACGACAGTTGATAAGTTAGTAACCTGGTTGTTAAGTGAATCTGACTTCTCCATTGACTTTACTTGTCAGAAGGTTGCAAAAGGGGAATCACATGATCCCGGGACACTGCAAATGTCATAAGTATGAATCAGTTGCTAAGCATCTGAATTTTGATCACATGATCATGGGGATGCTGCAATGGTCATAAGTGTGAAAAATGGTCATAAATCACTTTTTCCAGAGTAGCTGTAACTTTGAATGATCACTAAATGAACTGTTGTAAGTTGAGGACCACCTGTATTAGCTTGTATTAGCTTTTATCTTAAAGGAGAAGAAGGAGGAGGAGAGGAGAAGGAAATATTGAAATGGACAGACTTTCCCCCATGAAATATTTTGCAACCTTTATTATTTCTTCCAAAAGAACTATGGAAATAATGTTTGACCTACCTCCTTTGCTTCTACCTGTTCCAAAACATTGTCTGGCAGTGGATGAGCGACCTTGGGAAAAGACAAAGCAGAAGAGGGATGGTGAAAAAGGATTTCATTTCCTACTACCAATGCAAATATATAACGTCCTTGGTTTGTTTTTTTGCTTGTTTAAAAAAAATTGGCAATGTACTTACTGCTAAAGCAAAGATGACGATGGAAAGACAGCAGATTCTCTCAGTGCTTTGCATTGTGACTGATCCCCTGTAGAGTATTTAATAAGAGGAAAAATGTTCAAAAATGAAGACAGAAGGTTACAAAGATTTTAACCCTTGCTTTTTTGTTGTTGTTGCCCTCTTTCTCTTGAATTGTCCGTTCAGTGGTTTTTGTGGCTGACCAAATTACTGGTTTTGGTCACCTGATTTCTTCATTGCTATCGCAAGCTACAGATCAAGGTTGAAGCACTACCAACAAAAGTACAGAAGTCGGAAAGATGGAAAGGGAACTAACGTGAGCTTCCCACGAATAATATTATATAGCAGTGTTTCTCGACTTTGGCAGCTTGAAGATATCTGGACCAACTCCAGAATTCCCCAGCCAGCTATGTTGTGTAGGAATGGCTGCATTATATTCAACATATTATTGTTGCAGCCAGTAAATATATTTTAGAGCAGGGAGCGGTCCCTGTAAGTTTTCACAATATCTGAAAATCCTAAATGATCCGAGATAAAAGTGGGATAAAAATGCATTCCTATATATCCACCAAAGAGCAAAGGTGCCAAAAAGTACATAACTGGGAAGCTTGAAGTATGCTTGCTGTAACAGTTTTGACATTTAGCCACAATATTTTGAAATTTAACCTCAGGAGTTCTTTGTTGTGGTTGCGTCATTGAATAGCCACAGGAAGACTAGTCTCACTATACAAATCACCAAAAAGGGCCATGAAAACCATTCACCTTTTCTTCCCAGTGGTTGCGTTTCCATAATACGCTTGTTTATATAATATTATTTTTTTCTGGGTTTGTACAACACACTGAACATGAAACTGTTTGTGTTGTCTGAGTTGGCACAACAAGCTAATTTAAAGGTGATGGACTCTTATCAAACAACAACATCTGCCTATCCTAGGTCGTGGGAAGGGGCTTGATAGGGAGATGAATATGCCAAATCCAGTCTAAACATTTGGCTGACTGTGCAATCCACTGTAATAATAAGACTGAAACAAAAGGAAGCAAAGATAGCATCAATAGTGATAGGCTCCTTGGGTACCATTCCCAAATGTCTGGAGCACTACTGAACACCATTGGCGTTGAATTTTCAAAATGAAAAAAGTCCTGGACATTATTTGGATATTTGAACTGGAGGTTGACACACTGTCAGTCAATTGCAAAAGGTAGTTTTGCCTGGAACTGTCATTAAATTCTGGGTGGAAACTTTTCGCACCACCAATTTATTTAATAAATGAATAAGCTAGCTGTTGATTGCTTGGGTCTAGTAGCTATGCCAATAGCTCATAAAAAAATGAACTATTGATCACCCAGTGATTAAATTCTTTATCCAGAACGTACAATAATACAGGATAGAAGTGAAACATATGCCTACAGCACTATCACAAACTGGAAGAGAGCTTGGATGTCTTCTTGGAGACATTCATAGAGTGGAGTTTACTGATTGTTTATACATAGTAGCTTGCCCTGCCAATCTTGGTTGGAACGTGGTATCCTTGATGGTTTCTTGACTAAGCTATTGTTTCTTCCCTGACTATCCTATTTCTTCCCTTTTTCTTATCTGGATGTTGGGTGTTGCAAAGGTTGGGTTCTAGGGAGGCTGTGCTCTGTGCTTGCTCCCTTACTCGACTTGAATCTCTGTTTAGAGACAGAACTAAATTTTAAAAAGAGATGTGAAATAAAAGTTATATTTAAAGGCAGGAAAGAGAATCTACGAATAGGAGCAACTGCTTTAAGTTGCCTATTTGCATAAATTAATAAACAGTGTAGTGTGACATAGTAGCATAGAAATATTCTTGATCTATACCAGGGTTAGGCAACCTTGGCTCTTTGATGACTCTGATCATTGACATTGACAGTGGACTTCAATACCCAGAATTCCTGAACCAGCTATGCCTATCCCTGATCTATACAATACCTAGATCTTAACAGCAACTCTGGCTATCTTAGGGAAGCTTAGAACTTCTTAGAACGTCAGTAATTTAAGGATAGCAACATTTGTTTTGCTTACAAAGTTCTTTTTATATATTGCTCTAGATATTCTAAAATAGTATGTGATCATCTCATTACCTGGATCTGAAGAGTAAATTCTCCAAAGGCGGCCAACCACTTAGAATGGACTCCAATGTAGTGTTGGACTTCTGATTCAGAAGAGACTTTTATCCCTGCTGCTCTGTTGCCTACAACCCCTGGGAATTTTAATCCTGCCCAAGGATCAACCCACAGTTTCATGAGGTCAGACTTACATAAGTTTCCTTATTGCTTCCTTTTTGCTTGCCCCCTTTTTCTTCTTTTGGTGGCTGGAAAAACAAAGATATTGTTAAGATTGTACTGGTTAAGGCATTTCTTATCATGATCTAGCATTTGCATCAAAGACTGAGTGGGAGATCTAAAAAGAGGTACAAAGTATTTCCTTCAATTCAACGTAGGAGTTCTGAAGAACATGTCATGGCCTTTTTATGATGTTGGCAATTGATTTCCTTCAGGCATTAACTTATCATTCCTTAGATTTCATGTGGATAGAAGTATTTTAATGAAGGTATGCCTTAGTGGTTAAATAAAATTATACAGTAATAATTCACTGAAAAGTGGAGAGTTTCTGCCTTTGAAGTTTAAATATCAACAGTAAATTAAAAAAAATCAATCAAGACCAATGCTTTGATAGGTTAATAATAAGGGCTTTGGAAAAGATATTCAAATGTTGTGGTGTATCTATAGCTTGCAAAAGGCAGAATTCTGCAAGCAGTGTCAGCCTTCTGAAGTAGACCAGATCAGAAAACTGACTTCACAGAAAGACTGGAACTATAGTTTATTGAAATAGGCTACATTTGTAGAATTTTGCAAGTATCACTATTACATTAGCCACCAATGGACTGCAGATTTCAATCTATGACTATCTTTATACAGACTCTTGGCATGATGCCATTGTCTAGGTTCCATGGGGAAAAGGCAGGTAAAAGTTCAGATGGATTCTGGAGCTATTCTGGTAGCATAAATGGAAAAGTAGAGAAACATATTCAGTGATCTGTAAAGCCCTATACCCACGTGAATTAATTTTTAAAGAAAAACGTGGAAAAATTGGGGGAAGTATTATATCTATTATCTGATACTGTCACAGAATGCTACTTGGCATTTTTTCATAATTACCGTCTGTACTGATTAGTGCCCTGGCACTGAATTCAAAGGATGTGCAACAAGTAAATATTTTAAAAATGCTATATTTAGTTACTGAAATCAAAAAGCCCATATGCCTATTTCCCTCTTCTGGTCACTCAATTATAAATCAAAATATAAATCCAGATGTCTGGAACTTCTGGTCACTTCTGGTGCCAGGTAAATGAGCACAGGATGCCTGCTTGAAGTGGAGGTAGAATTTATTTGGCAGCAGGACAGTCAAACGGGGCCACGTTTAAAAAGTTTTGGAAATATTTGCACAGAAATCTAAGGCTTTGTTAGTACAGTGGGCATGACTTGCCGTGAGGGTTTGCACTGAGTCTGGGAGGCAATGATGTCTTCTCACCCTGAAGGGTGAGACAATCTTTTTATATTTTGTATATGTTGGTATCTGCCATGGGTGATGGGTTCAGATTTGGAGAGTCTTTAATGTGTGTATAAAGGATTGTAATGTTTTGAGGAGCTTTTTTAGGGTTTGATTTGTGTTGCTGGTATTGGCTCATTTCAATAAGGTAAGGTAAGGTAAGATAGGACAGGACAGGGCAAGGCAAGGCAAGGCAAGGCAAGGCAAGGCAAGGCAAGACAAGACAAGGCAAGTTTGAGAGTTCACAAGATTAATACTGTATGGAACAAAATTGTGACTGAATCTGGATGTTCTGCTTCGGATACCCTGAAGCCTACTCCCAGAAGGTAACAAACAGGTTGTGAAGAGGATGTGTCGTGTCCCAGACAATCCTGTGGATCCTGCTCAAGCAACGCTTATATGCCATGTCTGGATAGAAGGGAGTGAACTGCCAATAATCTTTTCTGCTATCCTCACCACTCTCTGCACCGCCTTTCTGTCTGAAGCAGGACTGCAATGCAATATGATAGGATGCTCTCGATCGTCCCTCTATAAATATTGGTAAGAACAGTGGAAGAAAGATGTACTTTTCTCATACGATGCAGAAAATGCAGGCACTGCTATGCCCACTTCACCAGTGTCTCACTGTTGAGCGACCAAGCCAGCCTACTTGTTAGCTGCACACCCAGAAATTTGATGCTGCTAACCATCTCTACAGATGAATCATTAATACATAGAGGAGTGTAGCTGTGCCTGCCTTTTCTGAAATCGACAATGAATTAGTTTTCCTTTTTTTTATTAAAGAGTTTTACAAAAACAAAATTTTACAATATATCCCCAAATCACTCCCACCCCAAACCCACCCACTTCCCCCCACTTCCCAGAGCTAAATACAGGATTATAGTTACAATAATCATATTCTAAATAACAATTATGCATAATATACAATTAACCAAATTCATAATGCGCTTTAACTCTCTTTAAACATGACTCAGCCTTCCATCCTTCCAAGGTAGGTAAAATGAGGACCCAGATTGTTGGGGGCAATTAAGCTGACTTTGTAATAATGCCGCTTGGGGTGTGTGTGAAAGCCCTAATAAGCAGGCATATACATAGAATGAAGGCTACTGCTAAGCACATTGTGCTTTAGATTGTAAGCCGCCCTGAGTCTTCGGAGAAGGGCAGGATATAAATGGGATTAAAAAAAACAACAGTCATGGGTCAACAGGGTGAACAGCAGGGGACTTAGGACACAACTGTGAGGAGAACCTGTGCTCAAGAAAATGGTGTTAGAAATATTAGTCCCAACTCGCACATACTCCATACCCAGATCTCCAGTCCTTTCGCCGTGGCCTCAAAACACTCCTTTTCCATCAGGCTGACCTGGACTGACAGGGATTTTAATTATGTTTTAAATTTTTAACTTTATTTTTTAACTTATTTTAATTTTAATTTTAATTTATTCTACAGGGCCATTAATTAAATTTTTCTTTTAACTTCTGTATTATTGTATGTTATTGTTGTTAGGCGCCCTGAGTCCTTCGGGAGATAGGGCGGCATATAAATCCCAATAATAAATAAATAAATAATAAATACTGGGGCCGATCAATAAGAAAATCAGGAATCCTGTCGCACAAAGGAGCATTAAAGCCTAAAAGGCTCAATCTGTCTGCTAGATGCTGAGGAATGATTATACAGTATTAAATGTCGAACTGAGGGTGACAGACATGAGTATTTCTTTCCTCTAAGTGCTCCAAGCTTAGATGGAGAACAGGTAAGACATGTTTAATCAATTTCAGCCCAAGTTTCAATCAGAGGAAAAAGCTTAAGCTGTGCTTTTGTATTTCTGTCTAGGGTTTATTGAAGGTCAGGGATGGCTGCCATCAATGTGTGATCTGTCTAGCAGGAATGTCAGGGATGTTTTTACCTTTTAACAGTAGTTTTCTGCCTACCGTATATCAAAGATAATTTCTCCAAGCTGAAGCTGCTCTGTTCAGATGTTTGAGGCTATGTCTTCCAGGCTTAGGCAATTGGCATGTCAGATACAAATCTGGGAATTCAATTTAACAGAATAACAGAGTTGAAAGGGACCTTGGAGGTCTTCTAGTCCAACTCCCTGCTCAAGCAAGAGACCTTATACCATTTTAGACAAATGGCTGTCAAGTCTCATCTTAAAAGTCTGCAGTGTTGGAGCACCCATAACTTCTGAAATCATTAGTTGTTCTGTCAGGAAATTTCTGTTCTAGGTTGGTTCTCTCCTTCGTTAGTTTCCATCCGTTGCAGGAATCAGTACAGGCATTTGTCTGTTGTGATTCAGGGTCAGCCTGTGGGTTCGGCAGTTGGGTCGGATGACTCAGAGGAGGAGGGGGGTGTTGAAGAGCTTGCTGAGGGGGTTGAAGATCTTGCTGATGATAGCCCTCAGGCAGGCCCCTCCCACTTGGTCACCATGGAGAGCCAGCTGTGTGAGCCTGACAGTGTGGATGAAGATGACCCACAACTGGCCCTGTTCAAGGACGCCCGACGCAGGAGGCAGTCAAGTAGGAGTAAACAGAGGAAGGCAATGGGGCTTCTCGGAAGGAGGCAGAGAGAAGCCACACCCTGAACTCTTTATAAGGGGAATGTGTGGGGAGGTCTGGTTTGCTGAAAGCAACCGCTCGGATAGTGTTTCAAAGCTCCTGTATCTTGGTTCGTGTCTTGTTTGTTTTTGTAGTAATAAATGTGGCAGACGTTATTCCAGCCTCTTGCCGTTTGTAAAGGGGTTGCCTTTTCTGCAGGGCCGGTAGCAGGCTGGTACAGAACATTGTCTTCAATTCCTCTTATTTTTGTTGTTGTTAACAGTTCTATGCCGTCAACATTAATCCTCTGACTCAAAGATTTTAAAAAAAGGACTTTTCTATGAAAATAATACTCAATTACTCACTTTCCGTTTTTAAATTTATTCTAGCCCTCTATACCTATATCCTAGCGTGGTATCCAGAATGAAACAGCAGGTGTGTGAATGAGTGTATGAATAAAAGATGGGGGGAAATGAGATACATGGAATGTGAACATTCTGCTTTCTGCTCATAGGTGTAATTCATTTTACACTGAAACTGCCACAACAGCACATTCAGATGTCTTAATCTAGAATGTTTGTTAATGGGACTTGTACTCCTGCATATGTGAAAATCCGAGGTTGAAGAAAGATGAAGATAGGTTTACCAGCAGAATTGACCCACAAACGGCTGATTTAATCAAAAATTATTGAATACCTAACTGGTTGGGTTTACACCAAATGGCTCAGTTTGTTGTAATAATCAGAGCAGAGATTCCTTAACACTTGCAGGGCCTTAGTTGTGCAGAGCAACAGAATAAATCACAGATTTTGAGAAATTATATCTGATCAGAGAGGCTACTGAACAAACTGGTATTAATTACTGTGCTTCTTTTATAGCAGTGGCCCCCAATCTTTTGGGCACCAGGGACCGGTTCCGTTAGAGAGAGATTTTTCAGTGGACCATATGTTTTTCAGTGGACCGCGTGCTGCCTGCATCCCACAGATGGGGCTTCACTTATTTGCGTGAACCGGTTTCTGGCATGCTATGGAGTGGGGCTGATCCACGGACTGGGGGTTGGGGACCCCTGCTTTACCTGTAGTTGCTAACTTACAGCCATTCATTTCGTGATTGTTAGAAGTTACAGTGGTATTCAGTGAAGTGACTTCTGACTGGTCCTTCACTTAATGCAGCATTCCCATGGTCACATGATCAGAATTTGGGCACTGGGCAACCAGTGTGTATTTACAATGGTTGCAGTGTCCAGGGGTTACGTGATTGCCATTTTCGACCTTTCCAGCTAGCTGGCCACGTGATTCACTTCATGTAAGAGCTGCGGTGATTTGCTTAACCATAGCAAAAAGTGTCATAAAATTGCACGTGACTCAGTTAAGCCTTGCTTAGGAACAGAAATTCTGGTCCTAATTGTGTTTGTAAGTCAAGGACTACCTACCTGTATTGTCCTGATCAATTGAAAAGCACTCACTTCAGCCACTAGAGGTCGCACATACAACCAACCCAAGAGTCTATCAAGACAACTACAGAAACATATAGTTTTGTCACTTTATTTAACTCACAACTGTCAACAAAATATACACTGCAATATTAAACATTTCAGAAGTACAGCATTGTAAGATACACAAAAATCAGTGGGAATGTAAAACTAGATTTTCCCAAGCATTTCTCTCTCTCCTTCAGAGCAAGCTACCGTGAGACAGAGCAGGACTTACGCACCAAGAAGGGCTTAATATTCTCTAATCAACCTGACTACTATTATCGTTCGTTTAACACTAATATCCTAAGCATGTTTATTTGGAGCAAATTCTGCTGAAGATCTATCAGATTGGCTCCCAAATAAGCATGAAGAGGATCAGGCAGCATATTTACATTCGCTGCTAGTTATCATCGCTACGGCTTGAAATCCGAATTACGTCTATATAATTGGGAACAAACATTCAAGTCAAAGTTGCGTTGCCCTTCTCACTCTTTATTTCTTTTCTTTTTGCAACTCAGCAAAACTAAAACACTGGTGATGGAGTTGGGCTTTGGTCTTAGTTGGGCCCATACATGCAAAAAGTCTGGAGAGCTCTCTCAGGTAATAAGTATTGGCCTATCTTGCTCTACCCTTTAGAGGATGACCTCATTGTCCTCAACACTATCGTGGTGTTCAACACTGTGGTGATCTTCAACGCTCTGGTGATTCTCGGCGCTTTCCAAAGTTTGGTTGCTGACGTCATCAGGATCACTGTCTAACTG
Organism: Vipera ursinii; assembly: GCF_947247035.1. Lineage (NCBI taxonomy): Eukaryota > Metazoa > Chordata > Lepidosauria > Squamata > Viperidae > Vipera > Vipera ursinii. Next base: position 65,244,976 of record NC_139521.1, read on the forward strand.
TTGGAGTTCCTCGCTGTGATCTTTTTTCTGCTCTCCGCTTTCAGTGCTTTCTAGGGAAAGGGCTACTTTGCTCTGGTCATGGCTGTCCTCTACGCTCTCAGTTTTCTCTGGGCTGTGGTCCTCTAGACTTGTGTCACGAGATGCACTGTGGACTTCATTGCTGTCCCTCAGGTTACTTTTGTCATCTCCCTCATGGCTTTCCAGAGAACGTGCCTTAGCATATTCATGGCTCTCATCATCTGGGGTGCTGTCCACTTCATCTGAAACATCTTGAGAATCAAACTGAAAAAGTCCACAAGAGAAACAATCAAAGGCTACTCCACTTTCGGGAGAAATTTTATTATTTTATTTTATTTATTTTAATTCCATTTATATCCCCCCATTTTCCGAAGGACTCAGGGCGTCTTACAAACTTAGCAGTAGCCTTCATTCTATGTATATGCCTGTTTATTAGGGCTTTCACACACACACCCAAGCGGCATTATTACAAAGTCAGCTTAATTGCCCCCAACAATCTGGGTCCTCATTTTACCTACCTCGGAAGGATGGAAGGCTGAGTCAACCTTGAGCCTGGTGGGACGCGAACCTGCACTAATTGCAGGCAGCTGGTGTTACTTAAGGAGGCATTAGCCCACTGCTCCACCAATACCTTCAGTGCTGCCATACAAGATTAACAACGCTTTTCCTTTCTTTGTGGAATGTTACACAGGGCTGGGGGGAATGGTATTTTCAGAATCTCTTAACAGAATTATTAGTTCAGTAGCAGTTATTAGTTATTTGTATACAACCTTTATTATTTTTAGAAATAACTCAGAGTGGCAAATATATCCCCACAACAACAATTGTGTGAGGTGGGATGGGCTGAGAAAGAGTGACTTTCATGCCTAAGGATCTGGCTTTCATGCCTCATGTTTCCAGTTTTCCAGCCTGGTGCCCTAACCTCTAGCCAAAATGGCTCTGGGACCCCACTTCTTCCACAAAGAATATCACAGTGCATTACAAATAAAGCGCAAAATAGATTATAAAGTACAAAGAAGACTTAAATAATATACTGCCTCAGGTATATACAGTAGTAATTTCAACAACCTGTATTATTTTTATATTTGTTGTTTGTTATTTTTATTTGTTGTTTTATTTATTTATTTTTTGTGATAATGCTTCTGTGTTTTTCATGTGTTCAAAATAAGCTTTCTTAATATGGGAAGTGATTAATAAATCGGTTACTCATGTCCTTTTACACCAACGATAATTCTCATGTTTTTCTAAAAGAATTATATTGATGTAAAACATAAAATAGCATAATATTTTCCACACACCTTTTTATGGCTACAACAAAGTCAGAAAACTTAATGCAAATGTTATTTTTTTAAAAAATCTAAGTGTCTGAAATGTAGATGTTTAAAAATGAAAGTGAAGTATGTTTATGTCAACTAGTTGTTAAAACAAGGGAGCTCTTGTGTTTTTTGTCTCTCCCACCCCAAGCTTTGCAATTTTTACTTTGTGGGACTTCTATAGCATGAGTGCAGCAGGTTTTTCTAAGCCAACGAATTTGCTCAAAAGATGCTTCCTCCTGCTCGTTCTTATACTTATTACAGGTGATGTCTTTACATTACAGGAGTCTTCAAACTTGGCCCTTTTATGACTTGTGGACTTCAACTCCCAGAATTCCTCAGCCAGCATGCCTGGCTGAGGATTTCTGGGAGTTGAAGTCCACAAGTCATAAAAGGGCCAAGTTTGAAGACCCCTGCTTTACAGCAACCACAAACAGTGTTGTCCAAGTATGTAACATTTGAATATCCAACTATCAAACACTGCTGTTGACAAGTGGTGTTTTAATGGTGGCCTTGCCAATCACCACAGGAGGAGGAGGAGGAGGAGGAGGAGGAGGAGGAGTTGGCTGAAATGTTAAAGTGAAGCAACAACCTCAGACATTATTTTACATAACTACCCAGAGCTACTAAACATTGGCAGTTGCAGACCAAAATCCTCCAGGCAAAAATATTGTGTGTGTGAATTGCAACTTAAAAGATGGACTGTGTGATTCCACATAGATTATCTTGTTCCTTGAAATCAAACATTTAAATCACTGGATTTAAAGTGGATGATGATAATAACCACATGCAGCTAAAGGTGCTTCTCGTAGGAGCTGCTTTTGGGCCATCCCAAGTTCTCCCCCCACTTATGTGAGTACAACAATAAAAAGAAAGCAATCAATTGGCATTTACCTGTCCAGACCTCCCCAAACTCATCTGGTCATCTTCTGCCCTGAATCCATAAGGTGCGACGTCTCCTCTCTTTGTGACGGAATCAGGAGCCTCGGTGGGAGAGTCAGTGAAGGTTTCATGAGACTCATCTGATTCATCTGAATCTGGATGATCGTCGTCTTTGGAAACATCACTATGGTTATCATCGTCTTCATTACTTTTGCTGGAAGATGCCAAAAGGGTCTGCAAGAAAACCAATGCAGCTTGGTTATACCCCATGCACAAGGACATACTTTGTTTTAGGTTTGGACATATCTTGTGAAGATACTACACAAACTCAAGAAATTGAAACTGGACAGAAGCTAGTTTTCAGTGCCAAACATCTGGATGAGAACCCTGGAAACAAGATAATACCCCAGACAAAATGCAGAAGTCTTTTGTTCACTACTGGGCAGCAACAAGAATCTGAGGACTATACTCTCAAGGCTTAAGTTTTAGATAAATGAAATAATATGAAGGCTAGGAGCATGGTGGCTCATGTGATTAGGACGCTGGGCTGATAAGTAGTAAGCCCACGTTCGAGACCCGAGTACTGCTATGGGATGGGGTGAGTTCCCATCCTTCGCTCCAGCTCCTGCCTCCAACTTGGTGTCCCCTAGGCAACAGTGATGTCATCAGCTAATCTTTTCAACCTGGAAGCATCCTTGGTGCTTCCGACAGAAGTGTGGTGCAAACTGCGGGCTTTCTAAAGGATCTCTATTTGGATTACTTAGAAACATCCAGAAGCATTAACTAGTATAAAATTCAACATGTAGGATTCTAGTCAGTATGCAAAATCATCCCAAGGGATGTTTGGCTTGGGAGGGTAATTCATAGCTCTTTTAAGATATCACCAAATCCTTTAAGCATGCAAATTCATGCACAGGCACTTCAAGAAGGCATACTGAACTTTCAGGGAGATGGACCAGGCACAGTCCTCGGAATGGTTTTGTACAGCCCTAACACAAATCCTGTGACACCACACTGAAATAACTGCCTTGGTTACCAGTTGTTTTTTTGGATTGTGCATTGGTTTTGGTTTCAAAATTCAAACTTGTAATAGCTTAGGATATACATAAGAATCTGACTCACTATGGATCTGTTTGCCTGTTATTAAGATCTGCGAATGACACTCATCTTAAAGACATTGCTGCTCAGTTGTGCACTCAGGTGTTACTTTTTACAATGCCAATGAAATCTATGGATCTTCCTTTTTCTGCACAATTATCAAAGGTGAATGAGTTTTGTCTCCTTTTTCACTGGATCCAAAGGTGGCCACAGTTGTAGTCAAGTTGGTTGTCTCAATAGGGTGATCAAAGCTTGGTCTGGTTTGGTGTTTTTTTTTTGTTGTTGTTGCATATAAAGACTAGTTTTGACTGTTTTGATCAAACCCTGCAGACACCACCAATGGGGGATCAGCGACTACTGGGGAGAGTGGCTGATGCGAAATACGCTTGCACTCATTATCTTCTGTGGGTGGGACATGTTGAGTGAAACTGACCTGTTGCTCAGTGATCTCATCACGATCTTCCAGAGACTGAGAGTTCTGTAAATGAAATAAAAGGGCTATGAAAACTAGCAGTGGATTTGGAACAGATAACATAAAAGGCAATCTGCCCAAGTTAAAATTATAGAATTCATTGCAATGGGTGGTCGTTGACTTACAACAATTCATTTGGTAACCGTTCGAAGTTACAACAGCACTGAAAAGGGTGACTTATGACCATTTTTCACACTTACGTCTGTTGAAGCATCTCCATGGTCAGGTGATCAAAATTCAGACCCTTGGCAACTGACTCATATTTTATGACAGTTGCAGTGCCCTCTGGTCATGTGATCACTTTTTGCCACCTTCTGACAGTCAAAGTCAATGGGGAAGCCAGATCCACTTAATAACCATGTTACTAACTTAACAGTGCAGTGATTCACTTAACAACTCTGGCAAGAATGATTGTAAAATGGGACAAAACATACTTAACATACTTAGCAGCAGAAATTTTGGGCTCAACTGTGGTTATAGGTCAAGGACTATCTGTCTTCATAGCTGGAGAAAAGATCAGTTCATGAATGGTGGATATATTAACAACCATTAATCATAATTAATGATTAGCCTTAGTAGCAATTAACATTGATGAACATTGATTACTGGGGAGAAACAGAGAAGGAAGGGTATTCTCTTAAAGCTCAGCTGGTAAGCCTCCCAGAAGCAGTTGGTTTATTACCGATGGAGATGCTGAATCAGTTGGATCCAGCTGAGGCTTTCCAGAGTTTCTTTTTTATTCAAGGAATAATGGGAACTAGGGCCTGGATTGAATTGAAAGGAAATAGGGCTGGTGGGAGGAGAATGATGGATAGGGAAACTAGTTAAATAGAATAATGGGTAAAATTCCTTGCACTAAATCTAACGCTGCCATCTCATTGGGCCTAGTTTGGCCATGACTAGGCCCAACTGACAGCTAATTTGTGTCCCATTTTCGCTTGCTCCTCTCACCCCAACAGTTCTTTGTACTATGTTGCTTTTCGGGGGAGGGGGCTCTTCTCACTCTAGAGCAGGGGTGTCAAACTCAGTTTCATTGAGGGCCGCATCAGCATTGTGGTTGCCCTCAGGGGGCCGGATGGGTGTGGCCTGGGTGGGCGTGGCCTACCGGGTGGGCGTGGCTAGAGTGCGTATGGCCTACTGGGTGGGCGTGGCCAGCTCTACATCGTTCGCATCAAGGGTGCCTATGGGGGCCTGGGCAGGAGTGGGACAGATCTGAGGGTCTCTGGCAGGAGGAGGGTCTCTGGGCCAGGGCCAAGGCAGTGGGGGCCGTTCCCTCACTGTTTCCAGGATGGCTTCGCGGGCCACATGAAACCACTTCGCGGGCCGGATCTGGCCCCCGGGCCTGGTGTTTGACATGTCTGCTCTAGAGCTTTCCAAGCGTATTGGACTTGCAGCTGCATGATCCCCAGATAGCACCATCTCAAACCATGCCGTCTAGGTTTATACACTTGAAGTCAGGCACATCTAGAAGCTGCCAGGTTGAGGAGAGCTCCCAACCATTCATTAAAGGAGGTGAGATGCATACCAATTGAGAAGATGCATGTTCTGGTGACTCTTGACTGTGTTCATGGCTGTTTCCGTGCTCTTGACTGTGTTCGTGGCTGTGTGAATTGTGATGGTGGTGGTGTGCGTGTGCTTCGTTTTCTCTGGAGTCCTACAACAATACAAAAACATTAGAATTTAGCATGCAACATTTCAGTGCCTGGTCACCACCAAAGGCGAGGACCCTACAACAGAGAGGAAATAGTTAGGAGCATCTAACTGCCATGCTATCTAACTTCATTCTCATTCTCATACTTTTGTGACAAAAGTAAAGAATAATTAGAAAAGATATCTGAAAACAACGCAGAAAGTTCCTGTTAGCAAGTGAAATGAATCTTAATACTATTTTGTGATAAATTCACAAAATTCAGGTAGTGTATGCTGTAGCTTTTTTTTACATTTTGGAAAGATATAAAAAGGACAGCCATAGTAACCAAGAAATAGACACCTTGAAGTTTGGGGAGAGGATTATAGGGTGGTAAAAAGGGAGGGTTTTTTTTAAGTTGGGGAGAAGTATGGCCCAAATAAATGCATTTAATAAAAGGATTACAGTCCTTTTAGCAGTAGGACCTTTTTTTAAAAAAATGAAAAGGTATTGTCAGTTGTTTCACTCAATGAAATTGATGCCTGGTGGATTAGAACTGAAAAGATGCTGTGTGTTTACACACAGATGTAAATAGGAAATAATTGAGGATGCTGTATTTTTTTTCTATATGCATTTAGGCTTAATTCTAGGAAGTAGAAAATGTGAAGAAGGAAATACTACATGACAGTAAAATATTAAGATTTGAAGCAAGACAATGGTCCAGTTCTTGATTGCTTTCTCCCTGAGATGAGAAGCTTTTTATTGTTATAATTTACTAAGTATACCTTAAAAAGGTAAAGGTAAAGTTTCCCCCGCACATGCGTGCTAGTCGTTTCTGACTCTAGGGGCCGGTGCTCATCTTCGTTTCAAAGCCGAAGAGCCAGTGCTTGTCCGAGGACATCTCCGTAGTCATGTGGCCGGCATGACTAGACGCCAAAGGCGCACGGAACGCTGTTACCTTCCCACTGTAGTGGTCCCTATTTTTCTACTTGCATTTTTACGTGCTTTCGAACTGCTAGGTTGGCAGAAACTGGGATGAGTAACAGGCGCTCACTCTGTTACGCGGCACTTGGGATTCGACCCGCCAAACTGCCGACCTGATCGACAAGCTCGACGTCCTAACCCACTGAGCCACCGCGTTCCTTAAATATACCTTACAAACCCCATTTTTTTAAAAAGATAGGAAACAGAAAATCAGGATCCACTTGAACTGAATGGGGTTCAGTAAACAATAATAAAAGCAAGTCTGCACATGTACAATACACACTTACATGTTTTCTTTCTGCACTCCTAGAATCGTCAGGATGTCTCGATTTGCTGATCTTTAAGAAGAAGGGAAAAAATAGATAGCATTGATTCCTTTTTGCTACACTAAGGAATTCTTGATTGATTTGTTCAATGCATGGGGTACTTACTGGTAAGGCAAAGGCAACGGTGAAAAGACACACAATAAGCACAGCAATTTTCATGATGACCGATCCTTTCAATCACTTGCTAAGATTCCTGTTCCAAAACAACAACAACAATAACAGTTCATTGGCCCTGTGTTTTAAAAACAGTCTACATATATGTAAACAGTACCTCCAGACTCTCATGATGGATTGATCACTAATGAACTGCACAGTCTACAACAGAGGCCCCCAACCTTTTGGGCACCAGGGACCGGTTCCATGGAGAAAGGTTTTTCCACGGACCAGAGAGTGTGTGGTTTTGTGTGCTGCCTGCATCCCACGGATGGGGCTTTGCTTGTCTGTGCAGATTGGTTGCTGGCATGCTGTGGCCCTGTACCGGTCCACGGACCAGGGGTTGTGTACCCCTGGTCTCCAATGTCGATAAACCTTTTCTAGATGGTAACTTCTTAACAACATAAAAAGTAATTGTCCATCTAAAAAGTGGACTGTTGCTGCCTTCCAGTTCTCTATATATTTATCACCTCACCTGAGATTTAAAGAAACACAAATAAAAAGGATGAAAACAGAGATGAAAGGCTTTCCTTATTCCATCATATTATATAGGCCTATGAAACTTTGCGACCTGGTTTATAAAACCCACCAAGCCATAAGGTGGTGTGTTTGCTTTTCATTTAACATGAAGTGGGAACCTGCTCAGTATGCCACAACATTGTGTGCAAAGTAGGCCACTGCAGCTGGTTCAACCAGCCATGGTTTGAAACATTCTAGCAAAGTATATATTATATTTGAATGCAGATTAGTTTGATGAAAATGCATGCATTTCTATAACATTGCATACATGCAATGACACAGGGGTTTTTTGCTTAATGTTATTGCTTTAGAACACAAAAAAGATAAGGGAAAAAATAGAAAATGCCAGCAAATATAGTAATACAGTACATATAGAAAAAAAACTCAGTTTCTAAACATAATATTAAATCTTGGCCACTCAGAATAATCTTGGCTAATCTTTTCATTAAATTGCTAAATAGTATGTTCATGAGCAGACAGGCCAACACATCTCTGCTTATGAGCACACTAATATCATAGGACTAAATAATTTTCTTATTTGCAGCATAAACATTCTCTGAAATATCCAATAGCTGTGAAAGAAATATTTTTTGATTTAATAATCTAATCTTAAAATTGTAAGAAACACAAATATTTTTAAAGATGCTTAGGTATTTATTTGTTAATGTGGGATATGGCAACCCCTTACTTATTGCTAATAATATTCAGTTTAACAATTCTATTATCTGCTCATAAAAAGAGAACAATTTGAAAAAGGAGGAAAAGTGAGAGCATATTATTATAAAATAATTCAAAGGCAGATATTTCAAAACTTAATGGAAATTCTGGGAAAGAAGGTTACAACAAATTGGTATTTCTTTGGTTTCTGGTTGCATGACATATGTAGATGGATAGAAATTTAATTCAAGCATACATGTAATGCTGAGCAGCAATACCATCTAATTGATTGGGTCATTTCTTCTAAAGCATTTTGAAAATCCAACCTAACATTTCCAAACTGGATAGGATTACACTGCTGCCTGTAACACTTTGGAAAAAGCTGATGAATCAGGACTCAAGGGATATATGAGAAATTGATGAATCATGATGGAAGACTGTATTAGGAGCCAGGCTGATGGGGGAGCTGGCATCCTTCCTTATGCATTGCCCTTCCTCTTACAAGGTTAATGAGCACTTGTGCTAAAAGCAAAAGTCAATGTGAAAACACTGCACCAAATTACATCTGAGTAATACTCCTAAAGATCCAATTTAGCAGTATTGGAGGATAGAGAGCCGATAATTTTCTGGAGATTAAATGCAACAATTTTAGCCAGAACTACTTTGCTAAATAAATAGATGCTGTATAAGAAATGGGGGCTGGCAAGAATTTGAACCCTATTTGGATGGAGCTGTGAGGGTTTAACTTACAATCCGGGTCCACCAGTGCTCTGATATCGGGATATTTCAGATAACCAAATATTCTTGCACATAAACACTACAAGATTTCTCCAGATCACTACATTATATTAATGTGATGGCTATTTTTGCTTTTAACAGCAGAGCAAGAAGCAAGTATGAGGCTGCAGGAGATTTCTCTGCAAGAAGCTACTGTTTAAGGACCCCTGGTAAATACAGCAGTTGATAATCCTAGTTACCCAAAACATGGTAAATTTATGCCTTATCTTTCTCTTCCAACTTACTTTAACGCCTTCCCATGTTACTTCTACAACAGTCTTGTGAGGTAGATGAAGTGAGACACCCAGAGAATGAGCATTTGGACTCTGCCATCATCCCAACCCTGGTGCAATCTGGTCTAGTCATAACCTACCCTCCTCTGCAATTTAGCACTGACACAGAGATAGCAGAATGCAGATCATAAGCCACTTTGAGCCAAAAGTATGCAGCAATTTGATCCCCTCCCCACCTCACAGGGATAATTCTAAGAAAGAGCCATTGTTTCCTCCCTCCCCCCCCCCAATGGCAATTTCCATTTGGCAGCACTTGCTCTTACAAACCACATCATCCCCGTATCTTTAAATCTGCTCCCAGAAGCCATGCAAGCCACCCTGTTGTTGGAACTGAATCTTATTTCGGGCAAAATGACCCCCCTCTCAAGTGGAAGCAGTCCCTAGCATACTGCTATGGCGCTTTTCCCTTAATAAATTATGGCACAGCTCGAAAGTAACAGGTAAGAAAGAAAGGCAATAGGTACCTGGTGTGATGCTTTAGATCCTCAGGGCAGCAGTCTGCAGCTATGTGGTGAAGCTCAGAGCAATTCTTGAGTCACTTCAGCTAGTTCCACTCATTCACTCTTCCTCCTTCTCTTCTGTTTTCCATCTGCAGACCTCTGAATTTAAACTGTAGACCAGATCCCAGCCGACCAATCTGCGCCAGGCGGAAAGGATGAGGTCATGGGTTTCCTGGTCTCAGTCCTCCCACCATTCTGCTACATTTCCTTTCAGGGGGGGTTTTGTGGCTTTCCGAGCAAACACGGAGCTGTCCCAGAGTTAAAACATTACTTATGTAAAGTCTGATTAACTGGTGTTTTAGATCAACTCTCTGCACTCACTCTGGAGGGAGAGGATTTTAATAAGCAGGGAAGCTATTAGCATTTATGGGGAGAACTACATTAAATTGCATCATCTTCTTTTTTTATATAAAGGTATAGGCAGCTTCTGGTAGGAATGGTGGAATATAAATAACCCCTTGCAAAGTATAAATCTTGGGGCACTTACGTCTTAGAAACTTTATGTTTTGACATTTGGATGAAGAGAAAACATCCTTTTTTTTACATAATCTCTTTTTCTAGTAGCAATGTTTGCAATGTAGTCTGGCATCTTAAATATTATTCACAAGTCCATCTGAACCCAAGTCAGAAGCCCACAACTCCTCTCATTCACCCTGGGTGAGTTTGCACATTATACTAAGCCATAAATCATTTGAAGCTCTTTCCCCCCCAAAATGCCGGATTGAAAGGCTAACTAGCTTTTTTTCCCAGATAGAAGTAGCCTTAAGTTTTCTTTTTCCTCATCATTAATAATGTTTTGAGATATTTTTTCTCTTTCCAAAAGATCTTTCTTACAATCAGCCTACATTCTGTATGTATGTTATCTAGAGGAAATTGATTGGCCCTACAAAGCTGTACTTGAAAACATCTGGATAGAATGTTTTGTCTCTGATAGACTGTTCATACAACATCTTTAACTTTATTGAATTAACCCATTTTCTAAGTTTGCCCAATACATTAAACCAGGGATCGGCAACCTCGGCTCTTTTATGACTCGTGGACTTCAACTCCCAGAATTCCTGAGCCAGCTCTGCTGGCTCAGGAATTCTGGGAGTTGAAGTCCACGAGTCATAAAAGAGCCGAGGTTGCCGACCCCTGCATTAAACCATAAATTAACTGAAAATACTGCACTCATTAAACTCATGAAAGACATACAAAACAAAGTTAATATAGATAGTCCTTGCCTTAGGACCACAACATTTCTGTGGCTGTGAGACACTTGTTAAGAGAATTTTGTCCCATTTTATGACCTTTCTTGCCACACTTGTTAAGTGAATCACTGCTATTAAGTTAGTAACACAATTGCTAAGTGAATCTGACTTCTCCATTGACTTTGCTTGTCAGAAGGTTGCAAAAGGTGATCACATGACCCTGGGACTGTCATAAATATGAGTCAGTTGCCAAGCACCTGAATTTTGATCATGTGACCATGGGGATGCTGCAATGGTCATAAGTGTGAAAAATGGTCATAAGTCACATTTAAGTCCAGGACTACCTGTATTGATCAAGCTACACATCCAAAGTGCCTAAGCAGATTACGTTTATTGTGCGTGCACTGTTTCAGTGTGGTATAATAATTATAGTCATGAGTATCTGAGAAAGAATAATGACATGAATATGTGTCCATGGGGAAAGGAGGTAAGTGACAAATATGCATTATGACATCATAATGCAAACACTATGACTTTTATACTCAAAGAAAGAACATATTTGTATGGTTGTACGCTCCCCAGAGTTACCCTGGGGTAAGATGGGTGGCCAATGAATTTTATAAATAAATAAATATACTGGCACATCACCATTAATTTTTTGTTATTGTGGCTAGTAGTGGAACCCGTTATAGTGGGATTTCAGAGGTTATTGTGCAAATTACATACATGCACAGTGATATGATATTCTGATGTCATCATGGTTTGTATTGGATGTCTATGATTACAATTTTGGAATAGAATTGGAGAGAGCCCTGGGTTTAAGTCCACACAGTTATATAGATCACAATTTCCCAGCCTGACTTTCCTTGTAGGATTCTCAGGAGAATAAATGGCAAGCTGGAGAGTAACCCACGTGGAAGGAAAATGGAATGTGAATGTAACGAAATAAGCAACATCTTCTGATCAAAGTGAGCAGCAGTTCTCCTGAAGATCATCTGCAAACTGCAGAGATCTTTGATGAATGAGCTTTTTGGGAATGTGAGTGTGTTGGGATGTGCTTATGTTTGTATGTGCAGGTAGTCCTCAATAACAGTTCATTTAATGACTATTCGAAGTTACAACAGAACTGAAAAAAGTGACTAATGAATAATTTTTCACACTGAACGACAGTGGTCGCATCCCCATGGTCCTGTGAACAAAATTCAGATACTTGGCAACCAATTCATATTTATGATGGTTGCAGTGTCCCGGGGTCATGTGACCACCTCTTGTGACCCCTCTGGCAAGCAAAGTCAGTGGGGAAGCCAGATTCACTTAACAACCAAGTTACTAACTTAAGAACTGCAGTGATTCACTTAACAATTGTGGCAAGAAAGGTTGTAAAATGGGACAAAATTCACTTAACAACTGTCTTGCTTAGTAACAGAAATGTTGGGCTCAGTTATGGTTGCAAGTCAAGGACTGCCTGTATGTAGTATCACATGTGCAAAGTACTAGAAGTCATGGCATCATGTGGGTATCTGATATATTTTTTTCCAAAAAAAAAGTTCATATTTTACGATCGATACTATGAAATTTTCCACGTTAGTTTTCTGGATGCTACAGTCCTAGTCTATTAGTCTGACACAGACTATCTGTACCTTTCTTATCAGAGCAAGAGGAGGTGAAGGACAATGACAAAGCTTTTTAAGCAGTTTCACTCAATTACAAAATGTTTTTTTCCTGGAAGACTTTCCTAGGAACAATATCACTGTCATTTAGGCTCCGGGAGAAAATCTTTTTGTATGCCCAAGCATTTTAAGCAGCTTTGCTGTTAATCTGTGCCCTTTGTATGTCATTCTCTTGGTTCTGTTGTACCCTTACTACATTTCAGAATTGTCCCTGATGTTATTGATCTTTCATTCTTCTTCAAAAGTCTTCATCAATGAAACAAGCAAAGGCATGGCAAGAATTGCAAGTGTTTTCTCTCCCCCTTGACCCAACCGGAACTGTTGCCCAAGAGAAAAATGTTCTGCCCCATTAAGTTAATGATCAGAGCACTTTCTGGATGAGAATAGATGCAGGCTTGGATTAACTGCAGGGAAACTAATGACCGAAACGAAGGTGGAAATTCTTGGAGGGGAAAACCCATTTTGAAGCAAGATCGCCCCAAAGGCTAATTGCATTCTTCTGACATGAGAGGGAGAAAATCCTGTAAGAACCTCTCCCCTTGCTCGGTAAGGCAAAATAAATAATAATAAATGAAATGGTCATTTGTTGGATGTGATCTATCAGACCAGCTGTCTGGGACTGTTATCCCATGAAGTCTGATGGAAAGCTTGTCTTTGGAACACTTGTGGAAGACACAGCCTGAAGATCCACTCCCTTTCCTTGAGGTTATGGTTCACCTCTCTTGGTGAATTGAGATGGAGACCTTTGTGTGTGTGTGTGTGTGTGTGTGTGTGTGTGTGAAGTTCTGTCATTGGAACGTTGTGTGCAGAAATGGTATTGCCTCAGAAAGACTTTTTCATTTTTCAGTAGACCGTAAAGTATGGTCTGCTTCTATGATCTTGTCAGCTTTACACCTCATTTCTAACAGAACTCTATTGTGGCTGTCCTAAGGTTTTGATTTATTTAATGTATTTTATTCATTCTTTCAGAATAAAAATCTTCCCACAGCAGCGTGCACAACAGAATAATTTTTAAAAATCAATAGAAGTGGCTTACAGTACAAAATACTGGACAATAACACTTAAGGGTGAAACTTAAAAGGAGTAATGTAAAGTGAATCAACAAAAATGGTCATGGATGATTTTGATGATCAGGACAAGTATCTAAGGACCAGTTCAAATTAATTGATGAAGCCTCCCCTAAGACTAACTTCCAAATTGTAATGTTTTCAAGCTACTTTAAGAGCAAAAGTACTGGGCAAGATATAATGTACACAAACAAGCACACAAATGTTTGACATTTTTATGGGTTCAGCTAGTGTAGGAGTGTCCAACCTTGGCAACTTTATGACTTCTGGATCAGCTCCTAGAAATCCCCAGCCTGTCCTGGGAGTTGAAGTCAACAAGTCTTGTTGCCAAGGTTAGACACTCCTGATCTAGTGGGATATGGTAGTATTGTAATTGTTCTAAAGAAAGTGAGGTTGAAATCTATGTCAGTTATGAAAACTCAGAGGAAACTTTGGGCTAGGGTCATACCTCCCATTTGGATTGTTGTTATGGGAGTAATTGGAGGATGAGCAGATATATATGCTGACTTGTCTTCCTGCATGAAAACCAGACTAGAAACCTAAGTAATAATGAAGGAGGGACTCAAATGCATGCATCTTTGTGAAACAGGCATATATGGAGGGGTACTAGAATAGTGCTTGACAGTCTAACCTTGATAAGCTACCCTCACCCATCTACCACATGAAATAGTATGGCAGGTCCAATTTGTATCCATCATGGTAAGATCACACACACTCCTTTCAGTACCAAAAATCTCTTTCAGACCATGAAAATCTTTTGCAATATTTTTCATATCAAATCTCAGGGGGGAAATGGTTGAGCCCAAAAGAGTTAAAGCCTCATATGTGGGACAGCCATTAATCAAGCAATAAGTAATTTCCACTTAAACTTTGAAAGAGCTCAGCCTTTCCACATGAGCAATTTCTTGACTGTAATTATAATTGTACTTCGTAGCTGCAGAACAACTCACAAGCCACCAGAGGGCTCTTTGAGACATTCCTGTGGACCATACCATCTTTTCAATGACAGGATACTTGTGAGCAGAAAAAGAAATTGATTGGTAGAGAAAAATCAATTAGAGAGTCTGTGTTTGTAGTCTGGGTTATGACAACTAATATCTTTTAAACGGGTGGAAAAGATATCAGTGCATTATCATTGGAAAGCAATGAAAACAAAGTCAACCCAAAATTAAAATCTGGGTTAAAAAGTTTTGTTTTTAAAGTTTTTATTGAATTTTATTAGGTTAGGGAGGGGATATAACTAGGGTAGGGATCAGGGTTTGGGATAGGGTTAGGATCGGGATTGGGGTGGGAACAGGGTTGGGAACAACATTAGGGTTGCCCCCCAATAACATTTTCAAGCTTTAGCAAGCAGACTATTGTTCAGGTACATATGTTCAGTTAACGCAAATTAATCTAACAGTAAATAGCTGTAATATATTTGCTAAAGTCACTCATGTGCTCGTGACCTCTCGGTTAGACTACTGCAGCGCTCTCTATATGGGGCTGCCCTTGAGGACCACTCGGAGGCTCTAACTGGTGCAGAATGCAGCCACGAGAGTCGTGTTGGGGGGTCTCCCGATACTTCCATGTTACACCTCTGCTCCGTGAGCTGCATTGGCTTCCAGTTGCCTTCCGGGTGAGATTCAAGGTGCTAGTAATGACCTTTAAAGCCCTACGTGGCATGGGTCCGGAGTACCTTAGGGAGCACCTGCGGCCGGCATCAACTTCCCTCCGCCCAGTGCGCTCCCACAGAGAGGGCCTCCTCAGGGTACCACTGGTCAGAGAGTGCCGACCCCCAGGGGGAGGGCGTTCTCTGTGGGTGCGCCTGATCTATGGAACCGTTTACCGGTTGAGCTCTGGATGGCTCCTGACCTTCGCTCCTTCCGACGTGATCTAAAGACCTATTTGTTTGAACAAGCCGGCCTGGTCTAATGGGTTTGGGTTTTATCACTGTTTTTATGTAATTTATTTGTTGCATTGGGCATTGGTTTAATCTCTTCTTAATTTTTGTATTTCTGTATTTTAGTATTTATTGCCCTGTTCACCACCCTGAGTCCTTTGGGAGAAGGGCGGCATACAACTAAAATAAAATAAAATAAATAAATAAATAAATAAATAAACAAATGATAATCATGAACAATATCAGTTAGTCAATGTATATCATTCTCCTTACTAATATAGATTCAAAATCACATATATTCATTTCTCGCTAGTTCGTTTTCCCAACTATTGGTAAAATTTATCCCATGTTTTAAAATAAATTGAATCCTCTTTCTCTTTAATCTCTAAAGTTAATCTGTCCAGTTCAGTTGGCATCCACCATGTCTATACAGTAGCTGTGGTTACAACTTTCCAAAACAAGACAGGCTCAGAAATAAAAAGGTTACATTAAAAAACAAAAAACAAAAAAACAGGAAAATAAAAACCCACCAAGATTATTACTATGAATTTATTTTGATGGCAGGGAAGCAGAATTTAACATAAATGGCTCATGTCATAGACCATCTGATAAAATCCAGAAAGAAATTCTGTTCAGTTGAATTACATGCTTTTATTTCAATCAGGAGGAATAAAATGGGCTATTGTCAGTTGAAAATAGGGAATGCAATCACTTCAGGCTACTAAAATTTATCTGCAGATATTATTCTGTGTATAACAGATGAGGATCTGAAAAAAATCAGTGCTATTCAAGTGTAGCTAAGGTAAAGGTTCCCCCACACATGCGTGCTAGTCGTTTCTGACTCTAGGGGCCGGTGCTCATCTCCGTTTCAAAGCCGAAGACCCAGCGCTTGTCCGAGGACGTCTCCGTGGTCATGTGGCCGGCATGACTAGACGCCAAAGGTGCACAGAACGCTGTTACCTTCCCACCGTAGTGGTTCCTATTTTTCTACTTGCATTTTTACATGCTTTCAAACTGCTAGGTTGGCAGAAGCTGGGACGAGTAACAGGCGCTCACTCTGTTACGCGGCACTTGGGATTCGACCAGCCAAACTGCTGACCTTCTGATCGACAAGCTCAGTGTCCTAACCCAATGAGCCACCGCGTCCCTTTCAAGTGTAGCTATCAGGCTACAAAACCAAGAAAGACGTGTGATGATTCTTCCAAGCTGAATTCTTTATTGACCTGTACCTATAGACAGAATCTTGCCAAACTGAAGCAGTCTACTATCTGCATCTATCATATTCTCTGAGGACTATTAGGGAGGGCCTATCTTTGCCCTCTTTCTCTCACACAAAATATCTGAACTGAACTACCTCTGATTCCTCTGGAATGTACTGCGTCCTTTCTGGGAATCCAGCCTATTGCGTTTCATCACAGTAACCAATCAGATGGCGTATGGATTTCTTGGTCTACAACCCTCTATCAATCCAACAATCAAGTCAAATGGAAAGAGTTTGTGGATGTTGGGGTTCAAATAATTTGAGAGAACCTCGTTTTTTCCCCACCTATGTCAGCATTTTCATATACTGCAAGCATTTTAAAATAGCAATAGTCTTGTTCATGAAATTAGATCTATCACATCCATATTTTTCCTCAGAACTCTTAGTTTTTCACCTTGACTGATTTCATAATGGAACTTTTGAGTCAAAGCTTTTTCCAGGTATGTTGAAAATAATTAGCATCACTACTATATTATTGTATCATCATGGAAGTGGTTTCTGAGCATAGCTGTGTGCTGGATGACATCCTCCCAAATTTGTTTGTGCACTACAGTATAACATAATTTTTATGGAAGATAGTTGGGTGATGAAATTCATTCTGGAGTACAGTTGAATTAGCTACCGAGCAAATGGTTTCCTGGAATATCAATATCACAAATGGACTACTTTCCGGGAAGAGAAAAATTTATAAAATATCCGGATAATTGAACACACAAAATGGGACAGGTTTCTAAGGAAAATCCATATGGGAAAAGATATGTTAATATCACAAGGCCACATTGTGTATAAATGACAGCTTCTGATCATATATTAATAGAAGAGCATTATTTATCTCTCTCAAGTACGATACTTGAAATGTACCACATAGAATATCAAGAATGAACTAACACGCACAATTCTTTTGTTTTCAGTGTTCCAAGTTAAAATAATCTGTTTGTACTATTTGTATAGTATCATGCCTAGGGATTGTAGAAACTTTAGTTTCACATTTTCCCCCCCACTCTTTTTTTTCTAGGGGAGAACAACAAATCAATGAGCGGGGTGTGTGGTTACTGTGATGGGCAGAAAATTGGGAAAAACAAAAACAAAAAAAATATGGAAGGACATCCGGTGTCCTGAACAAGAGATATTACGTGCTGTGAAGTTGTGTCATGGGGTCCACTTGTACTGAAAGCTTAACAGTCTGCTTTGACATATTGTGTCTGCGATATTTTTACCATCATCTTCTGAGGAGCAGACGAGTTATAGACAGACAAGTTATGAAAGCAGATCCTTAGGACTGCAAACATAGTTTACAAGTTGTTAACTACAAAGATAATGGTTTCAGTTACCGACATCCTGGCATATAATTTGATGTTATAGGAAGATTATTGGCTAAGCACATGGATATGTGTTTGGCAGAAGCAAAGCAGAAGCAAATTGTGGATGGCTGCTTATGTGGACAAGGAGATTACGTTGTAGAGTATATATTACAGAGAGGAAGGGAAAGCTTTCAATTCTGAACCAGGCCACAAAAAGAGGTCAGAAATGCCACTTAAGGAAAATAGTGAAAACGTCTCTCTGTCTCTCATAACTTTTATTTTTCTTGCAGCATACATTAACTCAGGCCAACTCATCACAATAACTTCACCCAATGCTTTTTGGGTTCCAGAAATTAAAGTTCCCAATGCATTTGGAAGCTGCCCAGTTGAGAAACGCTTCTCTAAAGGAATAAACTACATTTGAGTACTTGATGTAAGTAAAGCTGAAATGGTCAGGAAATTCAAGATTCAGTTTTTATCGGGTCAGCTGCATTCTAACCAGACATGTCAAACACAAGGCCCGGGGGCTGGATCCGGCCCACGAAGTGGTTTCATGTGGCCCGCAAAGCCATCCTGGAAACAGTGAGGGAACGGCCCCCACTGCCTTGGCCCTGGCCCAGAGACCCTCCTTCTGCCAGAGACCCCCAGATCTGTCCCACTCCTGCCCAGGCCCCGATAGGCACCCTTGATGCGAACGATGTAGAGCTGGCCACGCCCACCCAGTAGGCCATACGCACTCTAGCCACGCCCACCCAGTAGGCCACATCCACCCAGGCCATACCCACCCGGCCCCCTGAGGGCAACCGCAATGCTGATGTGGCCCTCAATGAAATTGAGTTTTACACCCCTGAAGTAAGCAAACCTTTACTGGTGCCTTTTATGGATAAAGCATATTCAGGACAGTAGTTACAAAAACAGTATTGCTGCTCTTTAGGCACATGACAAATATTGTAATATAATATGAGCTGGCCTAATTATTATGCTCGTTATAACAGAAGCATAACCATATCCACAGGTTCCGGAGGAACCCATGTGCTTTTGGCAACCCATAACACTACAATTCCCAATTCTGCTTGCTGTTCTCTTTATCCAATATTTTCTGTTTTAATTTTCTAATGTTAATCTGCTCAGGCCCAAAATACTATGCCTTTTTCCCCTGTGCATTTGATAGAGGAACTGCCTCTGATCAGTTGCACAGATTGGTTTAAAACCCTTGGACAGTTCCTTTCAATCTAATCAGTAGAGCTATTCCAATACAGGTAGTCCTCAACTTACAACAGTTTGTTTAGTGACCTTTCAAAGTTACAACAGCACTGAAATGATGGCTGCAATGTCCTGGGGTCATGTGATCGGTTTTTGCGACCTTCTGACAAGCAAAGTCAATGGGGAGGCCAGATTCACTTAACAACTGTGTTATTAATGTAACAACTGTAGTGATTTACTTAACAACCGTGGCAAGAAAAGTCGTAAAATGGGACAAAACTCACTTAACAAATGTCTCACTTAGTAACATAAATTTTGGGTTCAATTGTGGCTGTAAGTCAAGGATGACCTATATTGATTCCTTTATCCTATTGGCTACCTTATGATAATTGTTTTGAGACCTTTCACCTGATACTTTGCTTAAATAATTAACAAATGCTACTTCCCTAGAAGCAGCGGAAAAATGAAGCTGATAATTCTGCTGACTTGAACTGCGTCCTTGGTCGTGGCAAAGGTCCCCCAAAGCATTCTCAAAGTAGCCAGTGCTGAATTAAGGAAGTATATTTTAACTGTGACTGAATCTCATGTAGCCTATTTTAGTCAAGTGACTTTTCATTATTCATGGAAAATGTATATGGCAAGAGTTGCAAGCAATCTGTAGCTCTGCAGGGGTGGTATCTGTAATGGAAAAAAATATCATGAAAAATGATTTCAAGTGGTTTTCATTCTGAGGACCGTATATCACACAATATAAGACATGTGTTACTTAAGTTAAAACTGGAATCCCAAATCAGAAAGACAGAACTGCTAGTAGAAAATGTTGGACTGAAATTCCAAAGGAGAAAAAAGCACTGTGGAAAGCATTTGTTCCTTCCACTACAAAGAGCAGCAGATTGTGTCTTAACATAAAGCTTTCCTAATGATTTTATCATCACATGTAAAACTGCTCCAGGGCTGTATCACTCTAGACTTCAAGTGGAGAAATTACATGAATAATATAAAAGCTAGCAAAATCGCTTTCTGCACATAGAAAATGGGTTGAAGAGAAAGGGTTGTAGATCAGTTTTCCTTCAGTTGACATTCTCCTTGGATTTCCCTCAATTTAGCATCTTAAGATAACACTGAACACTAGTTCCTCACTTGCAGCCTAAACAGACTTTTTCCATGGCACTAAGGCCAAATGCATTGGCCAATTACTCTCTAAGATCCCATCAACATTTCTATCTGTCTGTCTGTCTGTCTGTCTGTCTGTCTGTCTGTCTGTCTGTCTGTCTATCTATCTATCTATCTATCTATCTATCTATCTATCTATCTATCTATCTATCATCTATCTATCTATCTATCATTTATCTATATCTGACTTTATACTACCACCCAACTCAGGCAATGCTAGTTTAGTTGGCTTGCAAGAAAACAGGTATGACAAAGAGCCAATATGGTCTAGTAATGGTTAAGGCACCAGATTATAAAGTGGGAGACTGTGAGTTCTAATCTCATTTTAGCCATGAAAGTTGGCTGGGTGACCTTGGGCTAGTCATTCTCTCTCAGCCCAATCCACCTCACAGGGTGACCGTTGTGGAGAAAATAGGAGGAGGAAGGAATATTTATTATTTTTGTCGCTTTGAATCATTTGTAAAAAATAATTAAAGTGGGAAACAAACAAACAAATCTGTCAGCAATCAGCAACAATAAAGATAGGCAGTCTCACTGATATTCATATTGTCTCCCAATAGGAAACTGCTCATCACATCTCCAGTGCTAAAAAATGAATACCTGATAGTCACATCTTGAAGCCTTTTCTAAAGATCAGCAGGCCAGGGCTGGATAAACATTGGCAAATGAGGGTTCAAGATTGGACAAAGCTAGTTAGGAACATCTGAAAATGACCAGATATGGATTGTGTTCCATTATGCCCCCAAATTGTCATCTCTTACACCAAGGTTCAAAGGGGTCAATATTCCTCCTGTCCTTTTTTCCTAAAGTCAAACTTTTTTTTTTCCATAGAGTGTCACAGCAAATACCAAAGCCTGCTTGATTCTGATCTTTGTAGGTATAGACTCATCACAGCATTTGAATATCTTTTCCAAGGCCTTTATAGCTGCTGTACTGGGGGCTAGTCCGAAATGTATTTTTTTGTTGGTTGTTCACTGAGTTTCATTAAATGGGGAGTGAAATTCTCATTGAGGCATAGTAATAAATCTATATCTGAACAGTTTCACTTGAGACCACAGGATGAACTAATGCAAATAGACAGTTCTTCGTAGCACACAGAGGGGAAAAAAATCCTGAAGATTCAAAAGTCCTCAGGGAAGAGAGATCTACACTATCTTTTTTTATTGACCTACAAGTTTTCCCCCTAAGGAAAAAGTGGGTGGAGGGGGATGTAATTTTATGAAGCATTCAGTTAGGTTGTCTTTGCAGTGATCTGGCCTAGACATGCATTTATCATTTCAGAACTAATGAGTCTTGAAGGTTCAAAATATATTCAATTGATTTGAAACTAATTCAAGGTCTATGATGTAGGGCTGGGGTGTCAAACTGCCGGCCCACGGGCCGGATGCATCATCCGGAAGCCACGCCCACCCCATTGCCAGCAATGGCGAAAAGGCTCCGATACATTGCAGGGCGTCACATGATGTCGTGAGTTTGACATGCCTGATATAGGGGGAAAAAACCTGCATACTGAACCAACATACTAAACCAAAACTAATGACATTATGGCTGAGAATTAGCTTCCATGTTTATATATTTAATTTATACTCCAACCTTTTCTTCAACAAATACTCAAAAGAGCTAATCCAAGTTGGCTTCACTTGCAGTATCTATAATCTTAACAGATATATCCGGTTTTATCTTTTCAGAGTTAGTACAGGGAGTCCTTGACTTACCACCACAAATATGCCCAAAATTTATGTTGCTAAGTGAGACATTTGTTAAGTGAGTTTTGCCCCATTTTTACAACATTTCTGGTTGTTAAGTGAATCACCGCAGTTGTTAACTTAATTACCTGGTTGTTAAGTGAATCTGGCTCCCTCATTGACTTCGTTTGACAGAAGATCACAAAAGTTGGTCACAAGACCCTGGGATAGAGCAGCCATCATAAATATATGAATTTAGACCATGTGACCAAATATATGAATTTAGACCATGTGACCATGAGGATGCTTGCTGCAACTGTTGTAAGTGTGAAAAACAGCCATAAGTCACTTTTTCCAGTGCCATTGAAACTTTGAACCCCTAAATGAACTGTTGCAAGTTGAGGACTACCTGGATGTATTTTGCATTCATAAATATAACTCTTGGCAGTCAATAACAAGTATGACTAGTTTTCCAGCAATTGTAGAACAGGAGATGTATATCATATTCCTAATGTTTTTTTCAGCCATTTAACGGAAATGCATACCAAGGGTCCTTTTGGAATTTATATGGGAATGGAAACATATTGCACATAGAAAAGTCTGAATAGCTAGCATAAAAATAAACCTGTGATTTCACTGGAACATCCTAGCTGACACTTGCCCACAAGGTAAACATGGCATCTAAAACTTTCAGCGGAAGTTATGGCTGCAAAGATTTTCAGAAACTGTTTTTAATAGACTTCACAAGAATTGCAAGAATCAACAAAAAGAACATCCCACTGAATTACGTGAGCAACTGTTTCCTTAATGAATGTGAAACCAGGATCCGACAAAAAGATTTTTATATAGGTTTTTTATTATATTATATTACAAAGTATTAGACTATACTAATGGAAACCCATGGGTTCATATTTACTCCCAGATAAATATGGATAGGATTGCTTCAACTATAATATGCTTAAAATACAAATTATAAAATAAATATGCTTATCTTGCAAAAAATATTTAATTTCATCTGGATTATTTCTATTCAGTTCCACAAAAAGAAAACTTTAAGAAGTCCACGGGGTAACTTTGATAATCTGCTGTAAATCCAAACAAGGAAGACTCCTGTATCACTTTAAAATGTTGCAGTAAATGTTTTTGTGGATTAATACTAATGCATAATTAAAGGGAGAAATAGCAGTTTATCTTAGGTATAGTTCAATTTTATGTAGAATAGACCACAGAAAGAAGAACTATAGTCTAGATGCCAGTCTGGTATATAGCCTTAAAAGTGCCATCTATCTCTTAATTATCACTCTGTTCTTTTTTTTTTACGATGTAAAAAATCATATTTTTAATTACGATTTTATTTGAACACTGAAATGAATAATGCTTGTTTTCCTTTTGTTGTGATTAGGTTAGGTTACATCCTGCTTGTTGTGGCTGGAAATTACCATTCATACATTCTTTTTGTATCTCCATATGTTTGCTGTTGTGACAAATAATTTATCTTTTCAATCCTTATGTTAGGAGCCAGTTCATAACTATAATATTTTGTTGGATGTCCTTAGTCATCCTGGAATAATAAAATTACTAAGGCGAGAGCTCAGAATCACCTTGGCTTAATCTAGAGTTCAGGTGGAGAGAAATAGTTGCTTTTCTGTGCTTTGCTGGGACATGCAACCCCCTCCCCAAAATAGCAGGTGGGGTCAGTGATTAATTAAAATTAAATATGATTCATATAATTATTCTAAATATGTTTAGTTATTTTTCTGTTCCATCACATTAAAATTTACAGTTTGGTAACAGGTTAAAAAATCTCTGGGACCAAAACCTAGGCCTCAGTTTTAAAGATTGAGCATTATTTTAAAAAGCAGCAGCATGATGGTGTCACTGAATGGTAAAGGGGCTATTTAGGCCAGGGGTCCCCAACCCCTGGTCTGTGGACCGGCAGCGGTCTGCAACATGCCAGAAACAGGGCTGCACAAACAAGTGAAGCCCCATTCACAGGATGGAGGCAGCATAAGAAACCATGCCTTCTTGGATGCGCGGAAAAACCTCTCCCCACAGAAATGGTCCCTGGTGCCTGTTGTGATTCAGGGTCAGCCTGTGGGTTCGGCAGTTGGGTCGGATGACTCAGAGGAGGGGGGTGTTGAAGACCTTGCTGAGGGGGTTGAAGATCTTGCTGATGAGAGCCCTCAGCCAGGCCCTTCCCACTTCGTCACCATGGAGACCCAGCTGTGTGAGCCTGACAGTGTGGATGAAGATGACCCACAGCTGGCCCTGTTCAAGGACGCCCGACGCAGGAGGCAGTCAATTAGGAGTAAACAGAGGAAGGCAATGGGGCTTCTCGGAAGGAGGCAGAGAGAAGCCACGCCCTGAACTCTATATAAGGGGAATGTCTGGGAGGGCTGGTTTGCTGAAGGCAACCGCTCGGATGGTTCATGTTTCTTAAAGCTCCTGTTTCTTGGTTCGTGTCTTGTTTGTTTTTGTAGCTATAAATTTGGCAGGCGTAATTCCAGCCTCTTGCCGTTTGTAAAGGGGTTGTCCCTGCCTTTTCTGCAGGGCCGGTAGCAGGCTGGTACAAAACAGTGCCCAAAAGGTTGGAGGCTGCTGATTTTGGCCATTCTGCTAACCTTATGTTCATTGCTGTGATCCAAGTTAAAGTTTCCATGATTGATAACTGTCCAGTTTTTACTTGACCACATCCAGTGAAGGAGAGCTTTCCACTTCTCTGGATAATTTGTTTCTCTGTTCTTACTGTTAAGTTTTCCTGTCCCCTGCTCCAGCTTTCAGTTTCATTTTGCCTTCCCAAAACTTAAAAGCCATTACCTTGTCTTTGCATCCTGGAATGATGGAGAACAGAATTTGATGTTCTCCAGTGTGCTGCCATTCAGATATCTGAAGAGTGCTATTATATTACTGTCTTCTCTCAAAGCTAAGCATCCCTACTTCAGTTGTGCGATTTGTTGTCTAGTTAAAATGAAATCACAAGCCAAAACTTCCAAGAGAAAACAATGGTAATTTATTTGTACTCCTTTACAAAGGGGGTGCTCCTTAGGCATGCAAAGCACACAGTGGACACACCCCAAATCTACAATATTCATTCTTTATATCCTCCATTGCTTTTACAAATTTACCTCCCACCTCTTCTTCATTGGCTTAGTAATCATCCTGTAATCATGTCGTCACAACCTATCCAAAGCTTCTAAAGTGAATACATTATCTCCGCCCCGATTACATCTCCCACTACTCTAAATTTTATCACCCCCTTCTCTTATTTACAAATTAACTTTTATAGTTGTTAATTCCTAGGGGTTGTCTCTAAAATTGCTGTCACATCAGTAAGTTCTGGTTAGGACCGGTTTTCAGCGTAGCAGAGACCTTCCTAGATACAATTCTCAAGCTTCAAGCTAGGCTCATGAGATTAAAATATATACAGTGTATTTGCTTCACAGGCTAGCATGTCTTCTACAGCTTCTGTAAAAACAGTAAGCACTTTTTCCCACACCTTCAATCTCTGGGGCAGGTGTTGAAAGAAAAATCAGGTGCAGTTCCAAGCCAGGAATAAAAAAAATGGAGGTTGACTGCTTAGGAAAGAAGGTTCTTGTTTATTGGTGATGAACAGTATGCAGTTCTAGGACAGCTGACCAAATGGACTTGAGGTTAGGTTGGTTTTTATACATTCTTTGGGGCTTTGTATTTGAAATGCCTGTTGTGAAATGTACTTTGACCTGCGCTTGAGTGTGCCCTTTTGGTATTCTAATTATTGTTGCCTGACTCCTATTATGGTTTGGTCTCCGTGTCCTGTCCTTGGAGTTCGGTGGGGAATGTAGATTTTAGGAGTCTTTGTTTTTCTAATCCCATCAGCTCCAGCCTGTACTATCTCCATCTTGGTTCTGCTACAGATCTTCTATAAGTGTGACTAAATCCAAACCCAGACTGGAACAGGTATAGATAGTGCTGCTGATATTTTTTATTTAAAATTTAAAAATAGTAGGATATGTGAGGATGGCTCCCTTCCTTCCTTCCTTCCTTCCTTCCTTCCTTCCTTCCTTCCTTCCTTCCTTCCTTCCTTCCTTCCTTCCTTCCTTCCTTCCTTCCTCTAAAAATCTGATAGGGTTTGGATTATTAATAATTCTGGGAAGAAGACTATTCTATATGGTAGGTGCCAAGACAGAGAAGGCATACCTAGAAATCAATACTGCATATGCAGTGGTGGGATTCAGCCAATTCGCACCACTTCAGCAGAACTGGTGCCCAGGCCCAGAATGGACTTCTGTAAGTGGCATCCAGACAGAGAACCAGTTGTTCACATATTTGAATCCCACCACTGTGCATACAATAAGAGATTAAGAGTTAACAAATTGAAGGTCTAAGGGGTTTTAGTTTCTTACAGTGCAACATTCTCCTTTCACTCTTTACCCATAATTTGTGTTATATACTGAAAACTTACAGATAGATCTCTTCGATATTTTTCCCACTCTCTACATGGGGCTTCCCTTGAAGACCACTCGGAGGCTCCAACTGGTACAGAATGCGGCCGCGAGAGTTGTCTTGGGAGTTTCCCGGTACTCCCATGTGTTGTGACTCAGGGCCAGCCTGTGGGCCCGACAGCCGGGTCCGATGTATCGGAGGACTCAGATGTGGGGGAGGAGGGAAACGAACCGGCTGATGATGATTTGGAGACTTTGCAGAGTCCTCAGCCGGGAACCTCTTCTCAGCTGTGTGAGCCCGAGAGTGCGGAGGATGATGACCCACAGCTGGCCCTGTTCAAGGACGCCCGACGCAGGAGGCAGACGAGCAGGGACAAACAAAGGAAGGCTATGGGACTCCTCGGGAGGAGGCACAGGGAGACCACGCCCTGAGCTCTCTATAAAAGAAGTGTTTGGGGAGGGGCTAGTTGCTGAAAGCAACTTTTTCTTTGAGAAGTCAAGCTCTTGTATTTTTGTAACAGTGTAATTAAAACTTGGCAGAAGCCTTTTGATCTTGGACGCTTTCCAGACTCTTCCTTTGATTAGGGGTGCGAGAAGAGGGCTGGTTTAGAACACCATGTTACACCTTTGCTCCGCGAGATGCATTGGTTACCAGTTGTCTTCCGGGTGAGGTTCAAGGTCTTAGTGATGGTTTTTAAGTCCTTACATGGCATGGGTCCGGAATACCTCGGGGACCACCTGCTGCCAGCGTTGACTCCCCTCCGCCCCGTGCGTTCCCACAGAGAGGGCCTCCTCAGGGTGCCTCCAGTCAGAGAATGTCAGCTGGTGGCCCCCAGGGGGAGGGCCTTCTCTGTGGGCGCTCCGGCTTTGTGGAATCAGCTGCCGGTTGAGCTCTGGATGGCACCGGATCTCCGCTCCTTCCGGCGCGGGTTAAAGACCCATTTATTTGAACAAGCTGGCCTGGCCTGATGGGGAGTTACTCAGGGTTTTAATATTTATATATATTTTCTATTGTTTTTACTGTGGGCAATAATTTAATTCTTTTTTAACTTTTGTATTTTTGTAGTTTTATGATATGCCCTGTTCACCGCCCTGAGTCCTTCGGGAGAAGGGCGTTATAAAAATTTAATAAAACCTAAACCTGAACCTAAAATGCCTGATTCTTTTAGGTAGTCGATCAACACACCATTCGGAGATTATGAGTCTTGGAAGTCTGCAAAGATCTGAGGATACCACATTAAAATTAGGCTGCACATCTGTTTGAGTTGATTTTATTTTGTGGGCCAGCCCCAAGCTTTGTTGATTAAAAAAAAAATCCATGGCTTTTAATTTCTGCCTGGAATGCTATAGATAGTAGAGACACATTATGAGCCCTCAAAGATTCTAATGCTGTACATGCATGGGAAGAAGCCAACAAAGCAACAATGAAGCACTATATTATGTCATCCTTAATTCTGTTTGCATTGTTCTTGTTTTTACTGAAACGATTTACAGTCACAGTGAAGCTCAAAGTAAAAAAAACAAGGAGAGACATGTTGAATAAATAAAAGTATGCTAACCATATAATTGCATTCTAGACATGCAGGGTTTTTAATTACCATTGTTGTTACGGAAAATCCTATCTTTGAGGTATAAGTGGGCAAGTGAGATTAGGTTATATTTGTGACCGAATGCACACAGACATAAACACAAGAACCACAGTTTGTAATCTACAAGTATCTAAGTTCACTGCATACAATTGCTAATCTTGAACAGACATGAGACAATACTTCTATTGAGTTCCACCAAGCCCTCATCCACATGTAGTTTCCTGCTTGTTTACTCAAATCTTTATGTCCCACTTGGTTGTTGTTTTTTTCCATTAACAGTTGATAAGTAAGAAAAAAGTCTGGATTGTGGGCGTGGCAATATCTGGAGAGAGCAAAATGGAAGAGAAAGAGCTGGAGAAGTAGCAAAATACAAAGACCTGCAAATAGAAATAGAATAACTGTGGCAAAAAAGAAGCAAAGGTAGTACGAATAGTAATAGATGCCTTGGGTGCAACCCTAAAACAAATGGAGCACCACTTGAATACCATCGGCATTGACAAACTCACCATCAGTCAATTGCAAAAGGCAGCTTTATTTGGAACAGCTTACATCCCGTGGTGATATCTTTAATACTATTAAACATCAACATCTGCCTATCCCAGGTCCTTGGGAAGGACAAAAATGCCGAATCCAGTCTAAAGATTTGGCTGATAATGCGACAAACAAAAAATAAATAAAAGTACTGTAATAAATAATTCAAAAAAGTAGTAAAAAATGAGCAGCTTAAAAGGTTGTGGGATGCCTGCATACAAACTGATAGTCTTGGCTTATCATTTATCAGATTTAACTGTGGTTGAAAAGAAGAAAGTGTGAATAATTGATGTGGCAATACCAGGGAATGGTAGAATACAAGACAAAGAATTGGAGAATATCACAATATTTAGTGTGATTAAGCATTAAGATCTGAAAACCAAAGTTAAAAGATGATGACATGAACCAGCAGTGGTGGCTCCAGTGGTTATTGGCACACTGGATGCCATGCTCAACATCTTGGACTATAGTTGTCAGCCAATAGCATCTAAACAAGTTATTTCAGATTGTTGTGTATATAATGATAACACAATAATAATAGATGTGGAGAGAATGAGTTGAAAAGTCAAGTTAAGACTCAGAAAGATAGGGAAGATTTAGGAAGGATGAGGAAAACTTGATCTAAAGAAGCAACTAGTGGACCATGACTTAAATATTAGCCAGTAGTGTGCTGCAGCTACCAAAAAAGCCAAACAAACATAGGCTGTATTAACAGAAGGATAGAATCAAGATCATATGAAGTGTTAGTACCACTTTATAATGCTTTGGTAAGACCACACTTGGAATACTTGTATTATATCTGTAAAACAGTATTAATATAAGTTAAACACGTTATTCCGGTTATACGGTGAGGGAAAAACAAATCTGACAGGAGAACACGCGGGAACTTTGACAGCTGTCAAAGTTCCCCGCACGGCGCAGGCGCAGCCACTGACAGCTCGCGGCTGTCAAAACACCAAGCCATGCGGAAGCAAGAACTGTCAAGAGCAGACGACGCGGATTGGTCCGGTGAGACGCGGCGCCAAAAGGAACGTTCCCGATTGGTCCCCACTGACAGCTGCCGGCTATAAAAGCCGGTCGTGTTATTCTGTTATTGCCTTGCTCTAATTAAAACCTGAGTTAAGTAACCTGTCGTCCCGAGTGGTCCTTCGGCTACTTCAATACTGCATCACGTTTTGGTTGACACAATATAAAAAAAGATGTTGAGATTCTAGAAAAGAGTGCAGAGAAGATCAACACAGATGATTAGGGGAGTGGAGGCTAAAACATGAAGAACAGTTGCTGGAATTGGGTAACCTTGTTTAATGAAAAGAAGCACCAGGGGTGACATGATAGCAGTCTTTCAATATCTAAGGCAGAGTTCCCCAACCTTTCCAGCTTTGTGGATTGGGGGGGAGGGGATGGTTCCCTATGAGTGTCTGGTAAGCGTGTGCAATAACACAGCTCCATTTGCACAAGCAGCGGGCACATGCACCTGCTGCTCACACAAATGGAACATGCATGCATGCACTCACCCTCTGCTTGCACAAGAGGGGATTCATGCATTTCTGCTGCCCAGGTGCAAACAGCTCACGGCCCACTAGCAGAGACTGGGGACCCTTGATCTCAGGGTCTGCCATAAAGAAGAGGGAGTCAAGCTATTCTCCAAAGCACCTGAAGGTGGGACAAGAAATGGATGGAAACGAATCAAGGAGAGAACCAACCTAAAACTAAGGAGAAATTTCCTGAGAATTAGAACAATTAATCAGTGGAATGAAGGGTGCTCCAACACTGGAGGTTTTCAAGAAGACATTGGACAACCATTTGTCTGACGTGGTATAGGGTTTTCTGCTTGAGTAGCAGGTTGGACTAGAAGACCTCCCAGGTCCCTTCCAATTCTGTTATTCTGTTTCAAGAACAATCAAGCAATGCCTGATAATGAGCCATAAGACTGAAATGATTTCGGATAAATTGACAGAGAAAGAAAAAGAGGAAAATGTATCTCTAAATTCAAGAAGTCAGTTGGGACAGAGGTCAGAATGTATTTTGAATTCCTTCTCATATTTAAGAAAGCACAGTAAGAAGATGTGTTTCTTTGGTGGAATGTAATTGACATGGCTTTCTTCCTGTTTTGAACTGTAATTCAGCAAGTAAATTGAAGCATATGAATGAGGTTATATCCCTAGCTATAGTTTATGCATTTCAAATAATCTATAAGCGTGGATTTGTAACGAAAGAAAGGAGGGGAAGGAATGCCCAGCAGACGTCTCTTTCCCTTCCTGCTGAAGTCTATATTCAGCAAAGGAGAGATGCAGCCTCTAATGACAGTCGGCTAACTGGAAGAAATTGGTTTCTCCCTCAGTCTATAAATGTAATTTTAGGGAGGTTAAACGAGAGACCACAACATGCATAGGCCTTGTGTTGTGATCATTGGCCTGACATAAATTGGTAACCTAAACTATGATTGTGTATAATTGCAATGCTTCTACCAAAAGCTTGATTGATTTAGAAATACATCTGCCCTGTTCCTGAAAACTTACTTCGTTCCAGTTTGCATGTACAGCAGGAAAAAAAAAAAAGAAAATATGGGTCAGGGAAGGCCTGGTTAGAGTTAGATAAGGGTAAATGGTACTCAAGGGGTGGATTATATTACTTCAATTATGTCTAGATAGGGCTTCTAGTCATGCCGGCCACATGACCACGGAGACGTCCTCGGACAAGCGCTGGCTCTTCGGCTTTGAAACGGAGATGAGCACCGGCCCCTAGAGTCGGAAACGACTAGCACGCATGTGTGGGGGAACCTTTACCTTTACCTCTAGGGTCATCCCTCTTTTCATTCCATCCCCAAGTTCTGCCATTCCTTGTCCTATAAGTATGACCTCTTTGCTTTTTCATACATCTTGGGACTATACCCAGCTATGTAGAACTTTGCTGAGGTAAGGGCAAGCAGGCTATTTCAAGGACAAGTAGAATAAACAATCTGCTTTTAAAAAATGCACAAAACTAAGAAGAAAGTAAAATTGGATATATAATAACTCTCCCTGATTCCAGGAGTAGTTGGATCAATAATATAGACCTCAAAATATGCCTTAATGGTGCTTCAAGAATGCTTAAATGGTGTTCAAACTATTGTTTGATCTAAAACAAAAATAAGGGGGATGGTAGAAATTTGGTGCCATATCTTTTGAAATTTTACTGTTTTTGTAGTAAGATGTAACAAAATCTGGGTGAAATTATTTAAATCTTATGAGAGTTCAGGTACTCTTTGAAAAGTTTGTAGCTTTTTCAGACACAGCACTTGAAAAAGGATTTGGGTTAGGTTAACCTGCCTTTTACCAAATTAGTGATCTACTGTAATGAAGTTATTAACATGTGTTGATATGGTCTGTATTTAAATTAGGGAGGCGTTTTTTTATTAGTTTATAATATAACATACAAAAAACACGAAAGCAAACAATAGGAAAAGTAGGGGAGGAAAAAGGGAAGAGAAAAGTGTAGAGAAGAAGGGAAAAAGAAAGAAAAGGCATTACTTCAACTCCCTTTGGTGCAGTAGAATAAACCTCTCAAATTTTTACTTTTACATAATAGCATAAACTAGCCATTTCTATAACAACAGATCTAACTAATCAGTAAAACCCAAAATCAAAGTTTCGTTTTTTTTCTCACCTCAAGCACAAATTCCAGAAGTGGTTTCCAAGTCGAAACAAAAGTACGGTACTTGTGGTTTTTTTCCTTTTACCAAAGCAGTCAGTTTAGTCATCTCTGCTAACTCCATCAGCTTTTGCAACCATTCATCCATTGTGAGGATTGAAGTGTCCTTCCATTTTTGTGCATAGAGTAACCTTGCCGCTGTTTCATTTCCCCCCCCCCCCCAAGTCTTTTCCCATTAAACCCCAAAGAAAAGTTTCTGGTTTTATCTATACATTCACTTTGAGAATTTTCTGTATTAGAATATGAATCCCACTTGCTTTATCACATGTCCACCATAAATGATAAAAAGTCCCTTCTTTGTATTTGCATTCCAGCGTTCATTTGAAATATCTTTATACGTTCTTGATAGCTTATCTGGTGTTAAATACCAACGATACATCATCTTGTAAAAAATTTCTTTCAAACTGTAATTTAATGTAAATTTTTAACCTTGCGTCCACATATTCTCCCATTGGTCCACCTTTACATTATATCCAAAATTCCTTGCCCACTGCACCATGCAATGCTTTATGTATTCACTTTCCAAATTCAAACTCAAGTGAAACTCCATTTCACTTTTAACAGAGTCAAACCCATAGAGCTTTTTGTCTAGTTTAAATCTTTCTTTCAGTTGTAAATATGTAAACCAGTGGCAGACAAGTCCTTTTGATTCCAGGTCCTCCTTAGACTTGAGAATAGGATGACCAAAGTTAGAAGTTATTATTTTACTATAAGTCCACCAGTCTGGCTTTGCCACCATTTTTTTTTTCTTAAAAAAGCTTCCTGGGGGGACTCCCAAAGAGGTATCCTCATAGAAAACCTTATTTTATATTTGTTCCAGACTCTTAGAATGACATATCTAACAAAATGATTGTTAAAGTCCACATCTATTTTAACCATAATTTTGCTGTTGGTAATCGAGACGGTTGTTAAATGAGCTTTCCCCCATTTTACATTCTTTCTTACCCTAGTTGTTAAGTGAATCACTGCAATTTTTAGGTTAGTAACATGGTTGTTAAGTGAATCTGGGTTCCCCACTGACTTTTCTTGTCAGAAGGTTACAAAAAGGTGATCACATGACCCAGGGACATTGCAACTGTCATAAATATGAACCAACTGTCAAGCACGTGACCATGGGGATGCTGCAATGGTCGTGAGAAACGGTCATAAGTCACTTTTTTCAGTGTCGTTGAAACTTTGAATGGTCACTAAATGGACGTAAATTGAGGACTACCTGTATTTATATCTACCGTTGCTTAAAAAACTTTATTGCATTGGAATAGTGCAGTCAAATGCTAACCCGTTTCATAATCAATCAGTTTACAACTCAGCTTTGCTGGAAATATGTGTGTGTGGCGGGGAAGAGTGTAAAAAAAAAACCAAGATGGTGATTGTGGCAGAATGAATTGCAATTCTATGTCTTGTTTGAGTATAACAGAACAACAGAGTTGGAAGGGACCTTGGAGGTCTTCTAGTCCAACCCCTGCTCAAGCAGGAAACCCTATACCATTTTGGACAAATGGCTCTTCAGTCTCTTCTTTTAAAGCTTCCAGTGTTGGAGCATTCACAACTTCTGGAGGCAGGTTGTTCTGCTGATTAATTGTTCTCACTGTCAGGAAGTTTCTCCTTAGTTCTAGGTTGCTTCTCTCCTTGACTAGTTTCCATCCGTTGCTTCTTATCCTACCTTCAGGTGCTTTGGAGAATAGCTTGACCCCCTCTCCTTTGTGGCAGCCCATGAGATATTGGAACACTGCTATCATGTCACCCCTAGTCCTTCTCTTCATTAAACTAAAGCTTCTTTAGTTGTACTTTCATACTCTAAGGTAAAGGTAAAGGTTCCCCCGCACATGCGTGCTAGTCGTTTCTGACTCTAGGGGCCGGTGCTCATCTCCGTTTCAAAGCTGAAGAGCCAGCGCTTGTCCGAGGACGTCTCCGTGGTCATGTGGCCAGCATGACTAGACGCCAAAGGCGCACGGAACACTGTTACCTTCCCACCGTAGTGGTCCCTATTTTTCTACTTGCATTTTTACGTCCTTACTCTACTAGAGGCTATTTTATTTTTACCCTGTTTTTATTATTTTTATAATTAAGCCAAGGTGATGACCATAGCTCCTCCTCCTCCCTAGTCCTATTTTTCCCACCACAACAACCCTGTGAGACTAGGTGGGCTGAGAGGGAGTGACTGGCCTAAGGTCACCCAGCTGGTTTTCATTCCTAAGGCAGGACTAGAACTCACATACTCTAATTTCTAGCCTGGTGCCTTAACTATTAGACCAAATTGGTATTCTGGCTTTTCTCTGCACCTAGAAATCAAGACCTAATAGCAAGTGGAGGCAGGTGTTGATGTTGCACTCACATCAGAGGGATCAGGTTTTAATCATATGCTACAAAACTGCATCTTTTTTTAAAACAATTTTTATAACAAATATTTTATTATTTACCATTATTTTCCGTATTTTATTCCACCTGTATTCCACCTGGCCCAAGGTCATCTAGCTGGCTTATGTTTTCAATTTTGTATAAAAACATATGTTTTTCCTAGAGATGCATGTAATATGTGTACCACAGGAAAAAATGGACTAAGGAAAGAAGATGGGTGTTCTAGCTTTTTCCTTTTCAACTGGTTGTACAATAAGACTTTGACATGTCTCCCCCTCCCCCCCGTCCTCTTGCCCTAATTTCAGTAGAGTCAGAGACTGTCCTAACCTTGAGAATGTGTTGATGGATTTATTTATTTATTTACTGGCTGTGCTTTGTTGATTTACCGGTGGCCAAGAAACTATTGCGGTGCTATCGGGATAATTAAGAATGACAAGCTTATAATGATTTCTGGAAGTAAATCACCAAGGTATACTAGTAAGAGCTGTCTGTAAACATCAATGTTAAACTGCTCTAGACTAGTTGATGTTGGCATCCGTTAACTGGATGGAAAGTGAAGCAGACAGGAGTGTAATCCAAATTCCCGGACAGGTTGATGGTTTGGGGTGGTTATCTGAACGTCCTCCAAGCTTTCAAGATGCAGATGAACCACAAGTCCATAAACAACAAGAGACGTCCTATGTGTCATTGACAAAGATTGCCCACCTGTGTTTGCAGCTAATCCTTCTGGAAGCTTCATTAATTAACCACAAACTATCTAAGCACCTTGAAGATGAGGTGCTGGCAGCCTTGTCTTCAGCCACTGTCAGTTTTGTTATATAGTGGAGTTCTTTATTCAGACAGAGTCTAGAGCATTTCTGCCAACTAAACCCAGAGATTTATTATTCTTAATTACAGTATTCCACATTAGTATTGTCTAACAATGTGAGCTTCTTTCTAGGTCTATGAAACTTGAGCAAAGTTGCTGATTAATTGCATTACTAACTGTATATAGTGCTGATAATATAAGGGTTAGGAAATGAGCCAGCTTGTCTAAATCTGAAAGAATGTATTTTCAAGTTTTCTTTCTTTTTTCTTTCTCAGAAAGGAGAGAATTCAAAACTCAGCCTTCCCAAAATGGGAAAAATCACCATAAACTAGCAAAGGGCTTTTCAACCAGTGGTATGGGTACCACCTGTGGTACATTGGCACCTGGCAGGTGGTATGCAACCGTCCTAGAAAAGTGGTAGAGGAGGAGGGGAATGAGCTGTACCAGTGGCAGCACCGCACAAGCCTGAGTGAGAGACGGCTGGAGCTGCAGGGCTGTCAGGGCTCAGCGGAAGCGCCAGGATCAGCGCCAGGCTCCAGCTTGAGCTCAGCGCTGATCCTGGTGCTTCTGCTGAGCCCAGAAGAAGCACCAATCAGCTGGAATGTTGCAGCATCTCCAGGGTCTTGTGCTTGGCAACTGATTCATATTTATTCTGCAACCAAATAAAATAATAATAATAATAATAATAATAATAATAATAATAATAATAATAATAATATATCCTTTTTACATGTGCTTGACCTTGATCTCTAATTTGCTTTACCAAGTTTTCATCAGTCATCGAAAAACCAGTTTTCTGATCCTCTTTCCATCTAGCCTGTAATTGCCCATACTGGAACCAAGTTTGTACAATCTTTTCTTCTTTTAAAATATTATATGGCTTTAATTGCCATACATTCCTTTCTAAACTTAAGATTTCCTTATATGTAGTCTCATCCAAATCTGTTTTTTTATTTATCCTTTAGCTTTGTATGTTTTTTTGATGTATGAAGGATAAAAGACTCAGCTGTTATAATTCTACATTCCTTATTTACAGAAGTCATATCAAAAGTTACAATGAAATCCACTGGAATCCATCTCGCATAGGGCAATGCTTATTGATAAAAGAGAATATTTGTAGCTCAGGGTTGAACTGTGGGGCCCTTGGTGCTCTCTGAGCTTGCGGATGTTTCATTATCTAACTAGGTAACTAGGGAGTGGAGTTTGCTCTTAATTTTATATACCAGTGGCTTGCCCTGTCAGTGTTGATCAGTTGCTTCGCAAAAAGGGTTTATTTTGATTGGTGTCTCTATTGCCTCAGGTAGAGAAAGGCTATTCTGCACCCCTCACTCAAATGTTCTTTAAAATACAGAGCTTCCCAGCATTCCTTGAGGAGCCTCCAGCATGCAAACTGTGGTTACTCATCCTAAAATGAATCCTCTTTACCTGGAGCTTCAGAATTTTCTGTCTGCTGGAAAGATGTGTAGCTAAAAGTCAGTCTACATCTGACTCTGGGGATATTTCTTCATTGGGTGGAGCTTTGAAGAGATTTAATGTGAAATTTAATTGGATAGCTTATATTAATGCTATCTAATATACTACTACTACTACTACTACTACTACTACTAATAATAATAATAATAATAATAATAATAATAATAATAATAATAATAATAATAAAAGTTGGAAGGGACCTTGGATGTCATCTAGTCCAACCCCCTACTCAGGCAGGAAACCCTATACCTTAATGGAGATCACCACTGCATACAGTAGAATATTTCACTAGCATTCCATAATCAGTGAAATTGTACCGATTATAGTGCAGCCGTGGTGGCAGCCATGGTGGTGCAGTGGTTAGAATGCAGTACTGCAGGCTAATTCTGCTGACTGCAAGCAGTTCAATCCTGACCGGTTCAAGGTTGACTCAGCCTTCCATCCTTCCAAGGTTGGTAAAATGAGGACCCAGATTGTTGGGGGCAATGTGCTGACTCTGTAAACTGCTTAGAGAGGGCTGTAAAGCACCATGAAGCAGTATGTAAATATAAGTACTATTGCTAATTGGTATTATTATCCATTCAATAGCTATTCAAAAACTTAGTTTCTTAGGAAGCAAAAAAAAATGTGAAGGCTACAAGGGAAACTATAAAATGGCAAAAAATACAGATAAAATACAAGGAAGTTGTGGTGTAGCTGATGCAGACAGTTCCTCATCCCTTGTGACTGAATCTTGGTAATTCATAATACTCTGTGACCTCTTTGGATCAAGTTGCACCAGGCTTGGCTAACAGCCAGTGAGTATTTTAGGATTTTAAGTGACTGTGAATTGAGAAGTTACAGCCATTAAGGTGAATAGGACAGTCTGTGTTGAGCAGGCTAGATTAAACAATCTAAGCCAACATGCAGACTAACAGGGATTTGTGAGCCAGAATCCATCTCTCCTTTGGCAGGAAACTCTACTGCAGTGGTGTCAAACTCAATTTCATTGAGGGCCACATCAGCATTGGAGTTGACCTCGGGGGGCCGGGAGGGTATGGCCAGGGTGGGTGCGGCCTACTGGGTGGGCGCAGCTGGAGTGCGTATGGCCTACTGGGTGGGCATGGCCAGCTCTACATCATTGGCATCAAGGGTGCCAATGGGGGACTGGGCAGGAGTGGGACAGATCTGGGGGTCTCTGGCAGAAGGAGAGGCTCTGGACCAGGGACAAGGTAGCGGGGACCGTTCCCTCACTGTTTCCAGGATGGCTTAGGGGGCCACATGAAACCACTTCACGGGCCAGATCTGGGCCCTGGGCCTTGTGTTTGACATGTCTGCTCTACTGGCATGAAATTTGCTGCCCCGTTTTTCAGTCCTGATCTGCTTTCATTGCACCTCTCCCAATGGGGCTGCCCTGATTTCCGTTTGTGATGGTTGATTCCTCTGGTTTTGCTGCCCCCTCTCTTCAGAGCCAGTGGGGGAAAACTCCTCCATACGGAATATACCAGGCTTGTCTTTCATCCTGTACCCCATTCTGTCATAGCCCAAAATGAATAATGAAGAAACATACAAATCAGAGTCTTGGAAGAAGCTGAGTCATAAACTTTACTTTGATATAGGATTTACTTCCGTTTCCTTTCTTTACATAGGTAACAAATATTGAATTCCAGAATCTTCCAATTGGCCTGGCTGGAGTTGAAGGGCAGGTTGATTGCATTATTAAGAATTTCATCTTAACTGGCAAGGCTCATACCATGAATGCACCTCCAGTTCAAGTGACTGCCCAATCTACTGCAATCGTATGATTCTCATAAGTCATTGTTTATCTACACTACCTGTAGTTATGTATACCTGTGGAAAGTTGCAATCTGCATGCCCCTGAATGGAATAGTCAGAGGAATACACAGACATGCAGGTCTACACTCTGTGTAAATGTGAAAGTCCCTTTACATTGTGCTGCCAGGGCTTTTTTTGTCATAGAACGCTCAGAACGGAGTTCCAGCACCTTTTTTGGATGGAACCTTGTAGGGTAGGCAAGGCGGGTTGTATGACATGTGTGAGTTCCGGCACCTTTTTCTTTTACAAAAAAAGCACTGTGTGCTGCTATAATATGTCCAGCTGGTTTCGGAATGAAGATCACAGCAAGGTTTAAGTCAGTGAAGACTGGATTGACTTAGAAAGTTAGTCGAATGGATGAATGAATAAATGGATGAATGAAGAAGATTAGCATTGAAAGGGAGCATAATGAAAGGACAGTGTGAAAAAGTCAGAAACTGTCTCTCTGATCACTTGATCTTGACTCTTATATAGGTAGCCCTCTCTAATGACCACAACTGATCCTAACGTGTAGAACGAAATAATACTTACAGAATTTCTTTCCTAGGCCAGTAGCACCCTTTAACAACAAAGTATGGACTAATTGTTAGGTTCTAGCCCTATTATACAGGTAATCCCCAATTTGCAACAGTTATTTTAGTGACCACTCAAAATTACAATAGCACTGAAAAAGTGACTTTAGACTGTTTTTCACACTTTCGACCAATGCAGCATCCCCATGGTAAAGTGGTCAAAATTCAGGCACTTGGCAACTGACTCATATTTATGACAGTTGCAGTGTTCCGGAGTCATGTGATCACACTATGCAACCTTATGACAAGCAAAGTCAGTGGGGAAGCCAGATTCACTTCACAACCATGTTACTAACTTAACAACTGCAGTAATTCACTTAACTGCTTTGGCAAGCAGTGTCGTTAAATGGTGCAAAATTCACTTAGAAATTGTCTCGCTTAGCAGGAAAAATTTGGGCTTAATTTTGATCAGAAGTTGAGGACTACCTGTATCATCTTAGGCAACTTTATGCATTTTATAAGTTGATCAGTCAGTTAATATATAGTTTATATTGTTTGTACCAGCTTTTGATTTTAATTCATTTGGTTCTGCTTCTGTATTATATTACATTCAAAAACAAGATAACCACATGAAAATGTGTAAATGTAAATATATTTTTAAAATGTATTTTAATTTTTGTCTCAAAGTATGCCAAAAACTGCACTCCAGAATTGTTCTGTACCAGCCTGCTACCGGCCCTGCAGAAAAGGCAGGGACAACCCCTTTTACAAGAAGGCAAGAGGCTGGAACTAAGCCTGCCAAATTTATGGATACAAAAGCAAACAGAACAAGACACGAACCAAGAAACAGGAGCTATTCAAGTGGTTGCCTTCAGCAAACCAGCCCTCCCACGCATTCCCCTTTCATACAGTTCAGGGCGTGGCTTCTCTCTGCCTCCTTCCGAGGTGCCCCATTGCCTTCCTCTGTTTACTCCTGATTGACTGCCTCCTGCGTCGGGCGTCCTTGAACAGGGCCAGCTGTGGGTCATCTTCATCCACGCTGTCAGGCTCACACAGCTGGGTCTGCGTCGTGACCAGGTGGGAGGGGCCTGGCTGAGGGCTCTCATCAGCAAGCTCTCCAACCCCCTCAGCAAGCTCTTCAACACCCCCCTCCTCCTCTGAGTCATCCGACCCAACTGCTGAATCCACAGGCTGACCCTGAATCACAACAAGAATTTGGAAACACTGAGGGATAATATGGTTTGGACCCATAGTCTGGATGATAAAAGATACCCCTTAAGTAACCTTGCTCCATTTGCAATCTCTGATTCACAAGAGAATTGGGACATCACTCAGACTACAAGGGCCCAAGTCTGCTTGGGAGTATGACCTCAATATGTTTTATCACTTGGTTTCTCAGCCCTTGAAGTTCCTTTTTGAAATTACTACAGTTGTGTTCTGCTTCCAGGTTAAAAGGATTGAAGTAGTTCCAGGTTAAAGGATTGAATGGTGACATCACTGTTGCCTGGGGAAGACCCAGTTGGGGCTCCTTTCATGTTCCTGTTAAGTTGCCCGCCAAAGTGGCACCCATTTATCTACTTGCAGTTGTCTGCTTTTGAACTGCTGCGTTGGCGGGAGCTGGAGCTTATGACAGGAGCTCACCCCATCCCAGGGCAGCAACTGGGCCTCGAACATGAGCCTGCCGATTGTCAGCTCAACATCCTAACCTCATGAGCCACTGCGCCCCCTCCTCTTTGAAAGATACGATAGATGACAAGATGCCCCTTCATTCAAGTGAATCCCCATCAGCTTCCCAGGAATAACAAAATCAGATTCTCCTTCTGAGGTTGGAAAGCTCCAGCCTCAGAAAGAGAAATCTTATATTGGTTCCTCCTTCCTGGCCTTTATGGAAATGCCAACACCCCCTTCTTCTTGATGCTGGACTTCCATGAATCAGAATCACAGAATTAATAGGATAAGGAAACATCTGAATCTGAAGAATTCTAAGCCCTGCACCTTGCTTCTAGTGGAGAGAAAAAGTGAGAAACTCCCTTTTGTCAGGATAGTATTTCTACCTGTACCTTTTTGTTGCCTGCTTGGGCTTTTTGCAGCTTAAATATGGTACCCCTGTAATAGGGAAATTAGTATAGATCTGGGGGTCTTCAAACTTGGCCCTTTTATGACTTGTGGACTTCAACTCCCAGAATTCCTCAGCCAGCCATGCTGGTAGAGACCCCTGGTATAGATTGTAGAAATGAATGACAGGAATGAATGATAGCTGCCCATTGTCTCAGTGAAATAGGCAGCTTACAAAATGATATATAAACAAACAAACAAATGTCACTTGTTCTTGAGGAGCTTAGCAACCATACAACTTTTTAAACCAAACTTTGGAGCGCTCTGGATTGCAGAATAAACAAAGTGCCAAGAGAATTTCCCAAAGGAATGAATTCCAAGAGTAGCTCTGGAGACATCACCTGGTTCTTCAGCTGAAAAAGCTCAGAGAATAACTTACAGATCTGCCCAACAAGGAAGAACACGAGAAAGGGAGGGAAAACAAAAGAGCCCCTTAAACAATGGTTAGTGTGAATAAAAAGTAAAGGTAAAGGTTCCCCCGCACATGTGTGCTACTCGTTTCCAACTCTAGGGGCCGGTGCTCATCTCCATTTCAAAGCCGAAGAGCCAGCGCTTGTCCAGGACATCTCCGTGGTCATGTGTCCGGCATGACTAGACGCTAAAGGCGCACGGAACGCTGTTACCTTCCCACCGTAGTGGTCCCTATTTTTCTACTTGCATTTTTACGTGCTTTTGAACTGCTAGGTTGGCAGAAGCTGGGACGAGTAACAGGCGCTCACTCTGTTACGCAGCACTCGGGATTCGACCCGCCAAACTGCCGACCTTCTGATCAACAAGCTCAGCGTCCTAACCCACCGAGCCACCGCATCCCTTTTACTGTGAATACTGAAAGCCATTTAGCAAGAGAGCAAGGCAGATGTATTTCACACTTGGCCCAGTGGTGGGATTCAGCTGGTTTGCACAGTTCAGCAGAACTGGTAGCCAGTGCTTTTTTTGTAAAAGAAAAAGGTGCCAAAACTCACACATGTCATACAACCCACCTTGCCTACCCTACAAGGTTCCATCCGAAAAAGGTGCCGGAATTCTGTTCTGAGGGTTCTATGATAAAAAAAGCCCTGCCGGTAGCTATTTTTTTGTTGCCCAGGCCCAGAATGGACTTCCGGAAGCAGCATCTACACAGAGAACTGGTTGTTCACATATTTGAATCCCACCACTGGCGTGGCCCCATTTTTCATCTTTCCCTGATTGGGGCCAAGAGTGAGATGAGGAAGAACTGGAGGTTGCTGGTATTTTCAAAAAAAAACACACAAAAAAACTTTAGAATGGCTCTTTCCCTTTTGCTCTGTAACCTGCAGACTAGTTGCAGTTCAGCAAGAGAAATGGAGCTAAGGGTGTTGCTAGGATATAATTCACAAAATTTCCTAGCAATTTTTTTGGTTAAGCTGTCTGATGCTGACTTAGATAGGGCTGAAAATCCCTATTCTGGTCATGTCTGAGAAAATTCAACGTCCATCTCTTTACATTTGCATCTTCTTCATACTGTTTGACTCCAACATTGTGTTTCCTTTCTCTTCCAATTCTAACACGCTTAACCTCATCCTCACCATTGGAGACTCCACTCACCACAACCACTTGGACTTCTTCATCTCAAACTAAACTGAGTAAGACAGGCAATACTCCAACTTGGATCTGTGAACAACCAAGCTCATAATAGCGAAGATGGACAAGGACTGAAACTACATGTGGTGACCTAAACATATCTTAAAATCTCAGAAACTGAAAAAAAAAATCCCCTACATCATGACGCAATCAGTGGTCTGGATCTCTCCCTTGATACTGCGGCTAGTGTAGCATCAAACTCTATATGGATATGAGTAATTGACAGTTGATGGAATACCGGTAATTGCCAAACCGAGTACTTCACAGTTTGACATTGTTCAAGTAGATGATAACTTTAGCTTCCAATGGAAAAGAACCATTTAACCCCTTTTCTTCCCTGTTGTTTCTTCTTTGCTACATATGTAGATCAATATTGTGCTCTCAATTGTATTTCAAGTTTTCAACGTTTGGACCATCTGGCCTGTAGCAGTCATAATCATTTGATCACTCAAAGGTGCTCCAAGGAGCAAAAGACCTTCTAGTTGCCCAAGAGATCATTTATGGAAATTATGTTGATGACCCTTTCCACGTTCAATTTAAATATAATGAAAAGTAGTCCCATGACAGAAAGATCATGGAACCACCCTCAGCCCCGATGGCCTTTTCTTGACCTGGTTGCAGAAATCTGGCCCAAGGAATGATCTGCTCTATGAGTTAGATTATTAATGAATAATATCCTAAGTTGAACTTGTTAGGGAAGATCTCAGCTTGGGTGAAGCTTCTCCTAGGGATGCCAGGGCTGGTGGTAGTTATCTGATCCTTCTGTTCTGGAGACCTGGCAAAGAAAGTTTACAACAGTTCTAGCAACCGAGTGTAGAGGAAGTGCTGGCAAAAAGAAGATGGTGAGGGTTCTTGGAGGCAAGTACAACAGAAGAACAGCTGGAATAGCAAAAAAAAAAGTAGCCTTGGCATGTCGGTTTTGACATAGATCCAGAGTTGGGACCCTTAGACAAGAGCTGTTTGCTGCTTTAAAATTCCTGTGATATATAGTAACAATTAACAATAACATTTAAGTTGTTATGCGAGTGGACTGGGTGTGACAGAAGCCAATCTCATAAAGATATGGCTGAAAAGGTGATGACCAGGGCATGTTTGTGGCAGAGGAATAGATCTGAGAGATGCTGTTTTAATTAGCTATAATTCTGTTGCACTGGTACACACTCGCTCAGATGATGGCAATTCCATTAAAGCTGTTAGGGTCCTTTCCCATAGGACTAAATGGAGTCATGCAAAATGGGGTCCACCAAAAGGCATTTGTTGAGGCCCCTTGCGACTTAG
Source organism: Vipera ursinii (assembly GCF_947247035.1). Taxonomy (NCBI): domain Eukaryota; kingdom Metazoa; phylum Chordata; class Lepidosauria; order Squamata; family Viperidae; genus Vipera; species Vipera ursinii. The sequence goes on from NC_139521.1 coordinate 65,289,216, forward strand.
AGAGGAGCCTGTATTGGACAACTTTGTGGAATAAGCCTTCTGGAACTACTGTCAAAATGCTGTGAAGAGCAAGGCTGCTCTGATTCATACTACCACTCCTGGTACAGGCTATGGTCTGGTGAGGAACCACACTGGGTTACCAGCAAACAAACATCTAAGGGAGAAGAAGAAAAAATGCATTCCTCGCTCTGAACAAATTGTTTTTCCTTTAAGTGTGCCTATACGTAACCACACTGCTTACAGCTCAGCTTTTGGATTTATGCAGACAGACAAAAGTCAACATCAATTTGTTGGTAGGGGGAAAGGAGGGTGTGCATATTGTAAAATAAATGAATCTTCAGCCAAGTCAACACATCTTACTAGAGTAGGGCAGTGGAGTTTGTGGTAAAAGTAAAAACTACGTTATTCCCCCCCCCCCACCTTCAGTAGAGCCTTTAATGTTCCACAAAGCCAGTAAGAAAAATAAAAACAGTCTGTCTGGGTCTAAAACCATGAGTGTCATCTGTAACTCTATCCACTCATGGATGTGGTCCTTCTGCTTAGGAAACAGCAGGATTATATGTAAGAATTCTAACATGCTCCACTCTCAGAAACCTGTTCAAAATAGTTCATACATCTGGCAGATGTCTTACGCAATTTTATCATGGATATGTTGACTCTAACCTGAATTTTTTAAACTTTGTGAATTCATGCTTCATAAAAAGCCAGGCTATATTTTGTTGTGTCAACCATATGACTGACATATGATAAAGAACCAGTTCGGTCTAGTGGTTAAGGAACCAGATTAGAAACCAGAAGACTATGAGTTCTAGTGCCATTTTAGGCATCAACCTACCTCACAACCAGCTGTTGATGTGGGGAAGATAGGAGGAGCAAGGAGTGTTAGGTATGTTCGCCGCCTTGAGCTGTTTCTACAAAATTAATCAAACTGGGTTAATAAACAAACAAATGCTTCTAACACAGGTGTGAGGGATTTGTAGTGGGCAAGAGTAGCACTTTTTTATTGTTTGCTGTTGTACTGTGAGCCTTTGTTTCATTCCTGGTATTGTAACATAAGAGGATATATTTCTTTCTTTCTGTTAAACATTGGAGAACCTCAGTTGGAAGAACCCAGTTTGAAACATCTACATCTCAAGTTCCACGAAAGGATATGAGCAACATTCAGAAGCAAGATTTTCCTGCGCATGTCCCAGTTCCAATGAATAGGGTCTGTTCATAAATAGCTTAGTCCCACTACTCAAAACCAACAGATTTTTGAAATTAGATGTAATATTTAAGGAGGCAGACATCAAACTATATGGAGAAAGAACTGAGTTCAAATCTCTGTCTCTCCATTGATGCTCATCAGTTACTTTGGTCCTATCACATCTCTGGACAAAAGTCATTTTTGAAAGATAATGTGTGCTCCAGAAAAGAATCAAAATAGTTCCCAAGGCTCAAGAGAAGTATAAGGTGACTGAAAGGATCTCATATATTTTGGATACTTACCGAACACTTTACCATTGGTCATAGAAAGAGCCTTGGTGGAGCAGGGGGCTAATGCCTCCTTAAGTAACACCAGCTGCCTGCAACTAGTGCAGGTTCAAGTCCCACCAGGCTCAAGGTTGACTCAGCCTTCCATCCTTCTGAGGTAGGTAAAATGAGGACCCAGATTGTTGGGGGCAATTAAGCTGACTTTGTAATAATGCCGCTTGGGTGTGTGTGTGAAAGCCCTAATAAGCAGGCATATACATAGAATGAAGGCTGCTGCTAAGCTTGTAAGCCACCCTGAGTCTTCGGAGAAGGGCGGGATATAAATGGAATTTAAAAAAAATAGAGCATGATCATCCAAAATGTTAGGAGACCACTTGTTTATCTTCTCCCGATTTAGGATATGTTGCATCTCAAGCTTAGCCAAATAAGGTTGTCACTGTTCAAAGGTCACCTTGCTACCAGTACAGATCCATCTTTCCATGTTTCCTTAAAAAAAACCCCATCAGTCACAAAATTAGAACCTTGCTAATAGAAATTAGCACATTTTTTAAAAATGCAGACTGATTGGGGGAAAAGAGCAGAAAAGATGCATGACTGAATACATGTGAAACTGATATGAACTGCAAAAAAAAAAAAGATTGATTCAGCTATCCATATTCTTGTGCATTTTTAAAATAGCTGGACCAAGACCATGACACCACTTCCTCCCACCAGTGGCCTGATTAAAATTCTGTCCCTGTCTCTGTTTTTATTTTTATTAGGAGAAATACTAAATGCAGTTTGAGTCTAGTAGGCCACGCTGGCAAACAACAAGCCTCCTTTGAAGTTTTTGATGATAGATTTTCAAAAGGAAAAAAAATCCATAGCTTAGCTGAGATTTGGATTTCCTGGCTTCTTTTACTCTCTTTTCTTCTTGTTTATTTCTTATGCTTCTAGTTAGGGATGGGGTGCAGCGTTTGGGATAGGCATTAAATCAAGAACTAGACTACAATGACTTAAGATCAGCTGGTGTTGGCCCAAAGCATGAGGCTGAGATCCTGCTGAGATTCTTTTCCATTAAGTGGGATTAAGTAAACATTTCATCATCTTTGTCTGTTTATGGCTGATTTATTAGTACATTCCATGCTTGCTCGAGGTCTTGAAACCAGCACAATGCATAAACTTGCCGTTTCTTGAACATTAATGATGTTAAAGAGGACTGCATTGCCCCTCATTAAAACATGACACATTACGTTGTCAAACTGTGGCTCCTGGTATAATTCATTCAGATTGCAACACATGTCTGTCCTTGCTCAACCATTTGCAGCCAGAATCTCCTCTGTGAATAATTTAAGAAAATTGGATGGAAAGGTAGGAAGGAAATGAGACTGTTCGGGGTTGCCAACTGGTTAAAAATGCAAACCAGAAGTGGAATTCAGGAGGAGAGGCGGTTGATAAAGTTAGTTGGTCGTGTGCATCAGATAAAATCTAATTCAATACCAAAAAGCTACTATTGATCATCCCTTTTTAATGTCCTATATGCAGCTATACATCTATTGCATCAGTCCAATGATTAAAATTGCCCCCAGTTAATCAAAAGCAGCTGTCCTGCTTGGTCTATTGATCAAGCCAACTACATCTATAGGTAACTGAGAATTAAGCTGATGTTGTTCTAAAATAAACTACTGTTCTTAACATCATTCTTGAACTCAGTGGGGCTTAGTCCTGGATAAGGAATCTGGACTCCTTGAAAGGAGAGCAACATTTGGCATACCCCAGTTAAATCCTGGAGCATTGTGCCTTCCCGGTTTACTCCATCTTAGATCCAGCCTAAGGAGATCTGGGTGACTACAGGTAGTCCCAGTGGTGGGATTCAAATATGTAAGCAACCGGTTCTCTATGTGGATGCCACTTCCGGAGGTCCATTCTGGACTACTGGTTCTGCCGAAGTGGTGCGAACTGGCTGAATCCCACCACTGGGTAGTCCTCAAATTACAACTGTAACTGAGGCTGCAGTTTCAGTCGTAAGTCATGATGATCATAAAGCAGGTCACCACATGACCATGCCTGATTTTACAACTTTTTTGTGGTGGTCATTAAGTGAATGTTATGCTGGTCAAGCAAACCTATTCTTCTTTATGAGGCTTTCTTTTTGCAGGAAACCAGAAGTAAATACCACTTTCAAGCAAAAAAATGTATTGTAAATGTCAGCAAGTGACTGTGGGGTGCGGCACACAGCTATAAATGTGACTCATTGCTGAGCACCCAAAATGCAGTCATATGACTACTAAGTGTGTAATAAGCAGTGCTTTTTTTGTAAAAGAAAAAGGTGCCGGAACTCACACATGTCATACAACCCGCCTTGCCTACCCTTCAAGGTTCCATCCAAAAAAGGTGCCGGAACTCCGTTCTGAGTGTTCTATGAGAAAAAAAGCCCTGGTAATAAGTCATAAGTCGAGGACTACTTGTAAATGCAGGAAAGAAAGCAGATCAGAAAAGCAACGGATACTGCTTTCAGATTAAGTGTTGGGGTGAGCAACAATCATTCACAGAATTTCCCAGGGAGGGTAATCGTAGTCATAATTTTATTTAGTTTGAATTAATTTGTCCAGGTTTTAAAATTGTTTGAGGGATAAAAAGATGTATCAATTCGTCTCAATAAGGCCAATTTTATTCTTTCCATTATAGCAAAACTGTCTTCCCAGCGGTGAACGAGGGAGCATCATGCTCTCTGTTAGACATGTCAAAGATTTTTTGCTGCAGATGTTACAGTTAAAACTTTATTTTTTCACTCTCAGCACACTGAGGCAGGGCGAATGCTAGCAGAGATGAAGTCTGGCTATGTAATCCTTTAAATTACATTCATGTTATTGACAATATGAAAAAAGACTTAATTCTTTTCAATTGTTATGCTTTGGGAGTGTCTAGCGCTTCCTGGAATCCGCACAGAAAAATGCAAGTGCCTCCATCACGTGGAACATCTTAAACACATATCAGCTTTCCCTCTGTCCTTAAATAAAACACCACATTTATCTCTCAATATTTAAACTCTATTTTTAATGTTTCTACAATTCTCAAATTATGTTTAGCTTTAACCCACCTGTCCTTTTCTTTTCTTAGTGGGGTCTAACAAGGAGAAAAGAAAATTTCTGCAATTATTTGTGGCAAAGATTTGGGCTGTCATCCAGGAAAATATTATTTTTATATCCAGGCTAATGTCTACAGGAATGATTCTTAGATTCTGAAACAATAATAAATAATAACTTAGTATTAAAAGCTTAAACATTATAGATCTGAGGCATGGACTACATATAAACATACACTTACATTTTAGAACAATCCGATTTTTAGTTCTTTCTTATTATTCTCCCTTTCCAGTTTTATGATTGTAAATATTTTTGTAAATATTTTATCCCATCAGGAATCAGAGAACTTGTAGGATTGTAACTGATCTACTATTGTCCACTGTTCATCCTTAATTTGTGTTGTCAATTTACAAACTTGGATCCTAAATTGGTCAGACTTAGAATAGACATCTAGAAATGAATGGGATGTTAGTCACAAATACCTCTTAATCTCACTGGGTCCATTACAAGCAAGGCAAAATAGCAAAAAGAAAACACACATTTTTATTTAGCTGTTGCATAAATTACTATGATAGCTGTAGACTGATGGTGCCAAGTTATTTAGTGTTTCATGTTACATTACTCATGACTGCTGTCTGTTTTTTTCCACCAGCACTTTCCCCATCTCGGCGTGGGCAGGATTTAATGATTACCCAGGAACACAAAATAGCATCACTTCACCTTGGCATGGTGTGTGTGGGAAGAAGGAGGAGGCGAACGAGGAAACAAATGAGGGCTGTTCATTGACACAAACCTATCTGTTAAATACGCTCAAGGTTAAAACTGGTGACTGGGACGGTACTGATGCAATAGCAGTATGGAGGAAAGAAGCATGGGTGGCTGCATTTATGTGCAATTTATTGCTTTTGAGTAGAAAACACCAGCGTAAAATCCATCTAATTCAAAATAAAGATATTGCTGTTCCAATGAATTCTAGACTTACCCATTAACATTACATGTGGTATGAAGCAATAGGTTAGCATCAGGTTAGTAACCTAGCAATAGGTTAGCATTAGTGTTAGTGTCTCTGAAAAAATATAGTTTAGTAAGCTGGGCTTATTGGGAATAATGTGCCTAGCACCAATGAAACATAGGAAGTCCTCAAATTACAGCTACTTGTTTAGTGACTGCTTGAAGTTACAATGGCACTGGAAAAAGTGACTTATGACTGTTTTTCATACTTACGACTGTTGCAGCATCCCCATCGTTGCGTGATCAAATTGTGGGTGCTTGACAACTGGCATTAATGACAGATGTAGCCTCCTGGGTTCACCTTTTGTGACTTTCTAGCAAGCAAAGGCAATGGGGAAGCCAGATTCACTTAACAACCGAGTAACTAACTTAACAACTGCAGTGATTCACTTAACAACTGTGACAAGAAAGGTCGTAAAATGGGGCAAAACTCAATTAACCCCTGATCTTGCTTAGCAATGGAAATTTTGGGCTCAATTGTGGTCATAAGTCAAGGACTACCTGGAGTAAGCTTTGCTAATTGGGAATAATACACATAGCAACCATGAAATTATTTTCATCGACTGCTAGCCAACTGCTCCGAGTTTTAATAATTTGTTTCCCAAAATTGATCACAGTATGGCTTTGCTGGGCATTTCCAGGAGATGAATGGATGAATATTGCTTCCAGTGTAATGAGGCAGTGTTAGGCCCACCACGTTTCTTTTCACTTGATAACAAATAGCATGGTGCATTAGCACTTGTGACATAAACTTCATCATTATTCTGGCCTACCATTCTGTTTTTTCTGAGGGGAAGCCACTGCAATTGAATATTTCAAAATCGCTTGTAAAAATAAACAATAGATAACTGAATTTTATCTTTCTCCCCCAAGCTTTTAAATAGGAACTATTCAAATTACTGACATCAGAACAAACTCATGGCCCATGAGTTCTTAGTCAACCCAAGCATAAGACTTTAGTCCTATGACTTTGATGGAAAACCTGTTCTTTTCCTTGCTCTAAATATAGAGCATGTATTTGCTCAAGTCTTGGAAAAAGAAGAGCAAAATTAGCTTTAAATTGAAATCGCTTGATCTAAGCTACAACACTGAAGTTATTTGCATTGGAATTGCCATTAGCCCTGTATGGAAAAAAATATCACACTGTATATATTTTATCATTGATGAAATATTTATTTGTCTCAATTCTCATTCAGTTTGATGACATAATGTAACTTTTAAATTTCTTTCTCAAAGAACCAAGAATAGCACGTGGAGTCACTTCTGAATAGTTACTTTACTGTCGTTCACTTACAGAGTCTTGCCAGACTAAACCAATTATCTGCAATAACTATAGACATACTCTGTGAATTGCTAGAGGGGGTCTGACCTTGCTCTCTTCCTGTTTACCAGACACTCCTAGCTCCACAGCTCTCCCCTCTCTGGGAAACAATCTTTCTCTCCTGTAACTCCAACTATATTCCACCACAGATTCTAATGAATATCCTTGCATCCCTTAACAACCGGGTTACTAATTTAACAGCTGCAGTGATTCACTTAACACTTGTGGCAAGAAAGATCGTAAAATGGGACAAAATTCACTTAACAACTGTCTCGCTTAGCAACAGAAATTTTGGGCTCAGTAGTGGTCATAAGTCAAGGACTATCTTTGTATCAGTGACCTGCCTATGTGTGAATGTTTTGTCTCTTAAAACATATCCTAGAGATAACGCTATCAAAATTTGCTTGCATGTTGGTTAAATTTTGGCAGTGGGATTTCAGCCCATTATCTTTTAAAAAGTAACTTAAAATTTAAAATGATTTTAAAATGTACAACTATTTACAGTTATAAATCTCAATCTAGACCACTGACTTGCCAGTTTGTGATTTTTTTGTATTTTTTTTATATGTGTTCTACATACATTTTAAGCAGCAGAGGTTGAAAAACACTGCTCTGACACGTACAAAAAATAATAATAATAAAGTCCCAAACACCAACAAGCAAAATGTGAAGGAAATTCCAAAGCATGCTGAAAATTAGGTTAAAAAAAAATTCCAAAGTTTATTTTGTAGAAGAAAACAATTGAGAAACTGTAAGGCAGCACTCAGCATTCTGTATTTAGACTGTAAAAAGAATGGAGTGAGTAGCTAAGATGTAAAATCCTGCTGACTCCTGTAAATCTGTAGCTCTGTCTGTGCTCATAATTTTCATTCAAGGACTGTGAACTAGGTACTAATGCTTCTGGTATGGTAGAAAGATTTGAGAGGTCAGTAGAGAAATACCAGTGTGATTCCCAATGGGAGACTGTAAATGTTGACAGTGCTTTCCAATTAAACTATTGGCAGCTAAATCTCTTCCACTAGGTTTCAAGGGAAGGGTAGAAAACCTGGGCAATTTACATATTGTGCCATAATACAAAGAACATGGTATATCAAGGGATCTACAATTTAGTCTAGTGGCTAAGGCCCCAAGCTAGAAACTGGGAGACTGTGAGTTCTAGTTCCACCTTGGGCGGGAAAGCTAGCTTTGGTTACTTTGGGCCAGTGACTCTTTCCCAGCCCAATTCACCTCACAAGACTGTTGTTGTGGGGAAAACGAGGAGGAAGCAATATGTTCGCCTCCTTGAGTTTTTTTGTAAAAATAGTAAAGGCAGGATTTTAAAAAGTCTAAATAAATAAATAATGATATCATTGGAAGGGCACCATATGCAGCATCTCTGTTTTCACTCCAGGAAGCAGTGAAAACTCCTTGGGTTCTTGGGTTGACTGTGGGCCTATTTAGCAATAGATTGCCAAGATAATGGATTGATCCTTTATGTAGATTTAAGATATGAGACATCCTTTCAGTGCTCGTATAACACTGATGATTTCATATAAAAAGAGCATTTGCTTTGTAAGCAAAAAGTCATGGGTCTAGTCCTCAGCATTTCCCAGGGGGAGCAATTAGTTTTAGACCCTTCAGAGCTACTGAATCATCTGTGCAAGCAGACTATTATTATGCAGGCCATTATTCATATCAGAGAGGCAAAACTGGATGAAAGTCTTCCTATACATGCAGTTTTCTATGTTACATGACAAGAGGTGACATTTTTAAAATATATAGTAGCTGATGCCCCTATATTTCATTTTGAGTCCCATTAATGGTCCGCCACTCCTAGATTTCTGCACAGAGAACCAGAACTAGCATGGTTTAAAGTGTGGTGTATTCTGAAGAAAACCAGGAAGAGCCACATTCTGGTTCATCTCAGCCATGAAAGCTCGCCAAATAACTTTGAGTGGGTCACTATGGGTCAACCTTTCTCATCAAAATGGTGGTGCAAGAAAAAATGAGAGAGGAAAACACGTGTATATTACCTTAAGCTTCTAGACTGAAGGAGAGAAATAAATCAGATAAAAACATTATTCATATATATATATACCACCACATACACTTCCCACCCCTTTTCGTTGGGCAAGAGAGGGACCCTAACACAGAATTATCTGCAAAATAATAATTACCACCAATTCCTTATGAAGATATTTTAGTATAGAAATCAATAGTATTATATTGTTGCTGCAAAACAGTATTATTTTCCTCTACTTTAAAATATTAAAGAAGAAAACAAAAGCATCCATAAAATGCTTACGGAGTCTGTGAACTTATTCAACTTGACACATCAGCCAGATGTCCTGGATTATATTTCCCACAACACCTAGTGAAGATGGGTGCTGCAAGCCAGCATCTCTGGAGGGGACAAATTTTGGCAGCAATATCATGGAACTTTTCAAAATTTGCTAACCACTTGGGAAAGGGAAGAAGGAAAATAGGAAGCGAAACCCTCTAAGGAGGATGTGGTTTGAAGACCTGACCCAAGACAAACGTTGTGAGATATGAAATCCGGTCATTGCCACACAGTCACTGTCCACAACAGCAGCCCCAAGTCTCTTGCCAAAGTTCATTATAGGCTTTTGCTTCAGCGTCTTGTATAGTGCGTCTTTGAGTGGCTTTAAAGAGAGCCTTTTCTTCCAGTAAATTACTGCTTACAGTTGGGTTTGAAGCAAGTTGGTAAACTTGTGTTTTCGTATAGTCTGGCTCCTGGTTTCTGCCTAAACACTGAATGTACACAAGGCTGGAGCATATAGCAAGGTGATTTGCTGGTAGGAAAACAAACATATGGATTTCTTTGTCAACAAGGAGCAACAACTTACTAAGAAGAATAATAGGGACAGAAGAGTTTGCTACTGAATCATCTGTGCAAGCAGAGTATTATTATGCAGGCCATTATTCAATTCAAACTCATCAGCCCCACATTCCGTAAAAGTTAAACATTAAACTTGGAAAAAGGGAAAATGTTAACATAGAAAAAAATGTCTATTAGCATAGAAAAGCAACAGGATAAGATTCAAGTACAAGTCCAGTGATACGGCCTTTCACCTATCGGGTCATTACTATCAACACTATTCCTTTCCTTTCCAGATATATTAGAAATGCAAATTCCAGAATTCCTAGACCAATGGGCTAGGTTCATTATTAGCTGGAATTCTGAAGGTCCAAACACATTTAGAGATCAGCAGATATAGAAGATACAGGATACTCCACCTCAGTGGTGGGATTCAGCCAGTTCACACTAGTTCCTGGTGGACAATCACTGAAATATGAGTCAGCAGTGTGCTGCAGCTGCCAAAAAATGCCAACACAGTGCTAGGCTGCATTAACAGAGGGATAGAATCAAGATCACGTGAAGTATTAATACCACTTTACAATGCCTTGGTAAGGCCACACCTGGAATACTGCATCCAGTTTTGGTCACCACGATGTAAAAAAGATGTCGAGACTCTAGAAAGAGTACAGAGAAGAGCAACAAAGATGATTGGGGGACTGGAGGCTAAAACATATAGGGAACGGTTGCTGGAATTGGGTATGTGTAGTTTAATGAAGAGAAGGGTGAGGGGTGACATGATATCAGTGTTCCAATATCTCAGGGGCTGCCACAAAGAAGAGGGAGTCAAGCCATTCTCCAAAGCACCTGAAAGCAGGACAAGAAGCAACGGATGGAAACTAGTCAAGGAGAGAACCAACCTAGAACTAAGGAGAAGCTTCCTGACAGTTAGAACAACTAACCAGTGGAACAACCTGCCTCCAGAAGTGGTGAATGCTCCAACACTGGAAGTTTTTAAGAAGAGACTGGCCAGCCATTTGTCTGAAATGGTATAGGGTTTCCTGCCTGAGCAGGGGGTTGGACTAGATGACCTCCCTTCCATGTATTATTATTATTGTTGCTGTTGTTGTTGTTTGGCAGAACTGGTAGCTAATTTTTTGTTGCCCAGGCCCAGAATGGGCTTTTGGAAGCGGCATCCACACAGAGAACATATTTGTTCACAGATTTGAATCCCACCGCTGGTCCAACTCCCAGTCTGCATAATTTCCCCCAGTTCAGATTTTTGCGTTTCTCAAGAAGGAATCCTATTGCATTTTAGTATTTTTTTAAAATTCCATTTATATCCCGCCCTTCTCCAAAGACTCAGGGCGGCTTACAAGCTTAGCAGTAGCCTTCATTCTATGTATATGCCTGCTTATCACACACACCCCAAGCGGCATTATTACAAAGTCAGCTTAATTGCCCCCAACAATCTGGGTCCTCATTTACCTACCTCGGAAGGATGGAAGGCTGAGTCAACCTTGAGCCTGGTGGGATGCGAACCTGCACTAATTGCAGGCAGCTGGTGTTACTTAAGGAGGCATTAGCCCACTGCTCCACCAAGGCTGTATGTACAGCTTCTGTGGAGAGGGATAATGAAACCTACTAATCTGCAAACTTTTTGTATCTGTGTTGAAAGTAACCTATTTATCAGCGTAACCTGTTTGAACCCAAGTTGTTATTAATCAGCATTAATATCTTAAATGAAAACAAGGGTTCGGTTTCAGGGTACAATTCTGCCTCTAACACTTCACTATTTCTTCTCTTCCCCAGCCTAACTTAAGATACAAAACAATCACAACATTTTCTCTTCTTATATAGCCCACTTACCATTTGAAATTCTAAGATTTTCCAGGTAAACACCGCCATCATCATTGTAAATTTGTCGCTTTCATTAGCTATGAAATTTGGTAGTTAATGAACTACTAATATGCGGAAAAGGTTGCTTGATCACCACTGGCCAAAGTTTTTCCCAGAATTTAGCAAAAGTTCGCCCAACCACTAGATGTATATACTGTATTTTTGAACCATTTAATTAATGACCATTTAGATTACTAGTTAAGTGAGCCAAGAGCATTTTAGAAAGCCTCAAAAAGAGAGGGGGAGTGTTTCATGATGAGAATAAAAACAGTAGTGTTGTATTTCTGGAACATAAGGTGAGATTTTATTTTTTTAAAAAAAACAAGTGACCATGAATTGATGACAACATTTTAAAGGCATCTGGGTTTGTTATGTTTTATTTGTAATTATTGACAATTATATGAGTAGGTTGTGCAGTTGTGACGATATTTCTTCTTTGACTACCAACAATTCGATTACAGAAAACAGGATGTTGTATAATTACACCCAGGCAATGTTTTAATTTATAATTTATAGACAGGTTATAGATACAGTATCTATTAATATTTATCAGTTTCATTTTGAGGAGGAAAAAATTCTTTTTTTTCCTCAGGGAATGAGTGTCTCAAATAAAATCTAGCAGATTCCTGAAAAACATCCATTTCTGGCTTATGTATTAATAATATTAATGTGAAGGTGGATTTACACTGTGTTATGACCTAAGAGAGATTTTTTTTAAAAAAATGATAAGGTTTTAAGCACATGATTCCAGAAAAATTGTCTAAAATTTTTAGGAATACTTCAAATTTATGTTGGCATTGTGGACAACAGGAAGGATCATTTTATCATGCCTGGTGGACTTGCAAAAACATCAGTATTTCTTACAGTAATCTTGCCAGCTTCTCTGTGGACTTCAACTCCCAGAATTCCCCAGCCACACATCTTCAGGTTGCTAGGTTTGAAAAACATTGAAGTAGAGGTTAAACCATAACAGTTTGAGAAATGACAGGGATATTTGTGTTAGAAGGAACCAAAAGTCTGGACTAGAAGTACATTGCTCAATAATTCATGAATGGATTTAAGAAGATATTTCTGAACTGTCTTTCATCCCCATATTACACAATTCTAAGGCAACTTGTAATTTAAAGCTTTACAACCATATAAAAAAATCAAAGGAGCAGGCACACAAAGGCAGAAGAAACATTCTAAGGAAAGGAGAGTCATTTGAAATCATTTCAAAGAGCACAAACAATAATGAGCAGCCTACCCCAAATTAAACGTAAGTGCTTCTAATCTTGGAATACGGAAATCAGTGGTAAGGTGTAAGCGCAATGGAGAAACCAATTGGCTCGTTGTTCATTAGCTCACACTCAAATTACATGTGAATGAACTTCAACCCACTTTACATTTTACAGGTAAAAGCAACTGAGCGTTATTAAACTTAAGTTTATAGTAAAAACTACGCAGGGTTACTGGACAGGATTGGCTAAACAAAACCAGAAGGTACCAGTATGGGGAAAAACAAATCATAACCATTAAATAAGGGCCACCTTTACCACCAGTGAGAAAGGATATTCATTTCCCTGTCAAAGCATCATAGTTTTATGGCTGATGAATCACTTTGTTGGCTGACTGATTCCAAATTCATCAGATGATTGTTTTCCTTAGCTTGCATAACATAATTTCCAACACGTAGAGCAGCATTTGTACATTCCAGGCCAATAGGGCTTCCTTAACAAGGCATGTTGTGTTCCATACAAGAATACTGGATAACATTCAGGGAGACATAATTTGGGGAGTCTGTTTATCTGTGGTAAACAGTCCCAGTAGGGGTTTGTGGTCTGTCAGTATTGTAAAGTTCCTGCCATACAGGTAGTCGTGGAACTTTTTAACTCCTGCCACTATGGCTAAAGCTTCCCGGTCAATTTGAGCATAGTTCCGCTCTGCCTTGGTTAGTGTGCGGGAGTAGTAAGCAATGGGTCTTTGCATTCCCTGGGTGTCTAAATGGCTGATTACTGCCCCAACGCCATAAGGCGAAGCATCGCACGCCAGGTAGATTGGTCTATTTTCTATAAAGTGGGTTACAGTTGAGCTACTGGAAAGGATATCTTTTAAGGTCTGGAAACTCACTTTGTGCTTGTCTTGCCAATGCCAAGGGGTCTTCTTATCTAAAAGCCTGTGCAGTGGTTCTGCAATGGCAGCCTTATGTGGCACAAAAGTGTGATAAAAATTTACCAAGCCTAGGAAGGCCTGTAGCTCAGCCTTGTTCCTTGGTTCAGGAGCCCCTTTTATTGCTTTAATTTTTTCAGGGGTAGGGTGGACTCCGCTTTTGTCAATCCTGAACCCCAAAAAATCAGTGGATTTAACCCCTATGCTACATTTTTCCTTTTTTAATTTTAATCCAGCCTTTCTAAATCTACCCAGTACCTGTTCCAGCCGCTCTACTAACATTCCTTCATCTTTTCCAGCTATTAGGACATCATCAAAGTAAGGGCATACTCCAGGTATGCCCTTTAAGGTCCTCTCCATCACTTCTTGGAAGATGCCTGGAGCAGCTGCAATCCCAAATTGCAGTCTGTGGACTCGGAACGCCCCCTTGTGGGTAACAATTGTTTGCGCCTCTGCAGCCTCTTTGGAAACAGTCAACTGTAAGTACGCATGCGCCAAGTCGAGCTTGGCGAAGATGGCGGCGTCCTGGATCGTGGCGAGGACCTGCTTCACCGTCGGGACCGGGTAAGCATGCTTTTTCATTCCAATGTTGAGGGTCGCTTTATAGTCGGCGCAGATCCTCACATCCCCATTGGGTTTGAGGGGTGTGACGATCGGCGTCTCCCATAAACCGCCCTCAACGGGTTCTAAAACTCCGAGGCCTACAAGCCGGTCGAGCTCGGCCTCGATTTTTTCTTTTAAGGCAAAAGGTACCCTCCGGGCCTTTAGCCTGATTGGATTTACTGAGGGGTCTAGGTTAAAATTAATGGGGGGCCCTTTGTACTTGCCTAGAGATCCATCGAATACGTCTGCAAATTCTTTGCAGACGGATTCGAGGGTCTTATTTCTAATCACAGAATTTATTCCCCCTATCCAAATTCCCAGGGCAGGAAACCAATTAATCCCTATTAAGCTAGTCCTATTCCCCTCCGTAACTACCACATCTAAGACCCCCTTAAATCCCTTAAAATTAACTCTAAGGCTGGTCTTTCCTTTTACGATTATTGGACTTTTTTGGAAGTCCATTAATTGAATATTTGTTGGGCTAAGTGGAATTCTTTTTCCACTTAGTTGTTCAATTTTTTCCAGGGTTTCAGTGGAAATTATCGACACTGAAGCCCCAGAGTCGATTTCCATTCTGCAAGGAACCCCTTGCAGAAGGACTGTGATTTTTAATTTTCCGTCCGGAAAATTGTGCCCCCTTCCCTGCCTTTTCCGATTGACTCGGGCCACCTCCCCTGGGTTTGAAAATCTCGCCCGGGATCTAGGGGTCTCCTTGCCACTAGCATTGGGGGTTACCTTACCCTCTGGCCACACATCGACTTCATTCAGACGGGAGTCCCGGACGCGGTTTCTGCAGATGGCCTGGATGTGGCCGGTCTTGCCACAAGCCCTGCACTTGGCGGTGCGGAATCGGCAGGAAGCGCGGGGATGGTTGCCGCCACAGCTGCCGCATCGGTTCTGGGTGTCGTTGTCGCGCGGTCTGGTTGCGGTGTCCCGCCACGGTCGTTGTGCCCCGGTCGGTGGTCTCTGCGGTGTTGCGGGTTGTTGCCGGCGGCCGGGTTCGGGCCCTTCGCTTCTAAGTTGTCTGGGTGCCATCTTCCCAAATCGCCTGGAGACTTCGGCGATCTCTTCCTCCCACTGCTGATCCACCTCCCCGCAGTCCACATAGCCCTCTTGGTTAATTTCAGGTGCTGTCGCCATGCTACTGCGGGGGGGGTCGCGATACCCGGTTGACTCATACGTTAGGAGTTCGTCGAGCACTTCCTGTAAATCGCCAGTAGGTTTGGCGATTATTCTGTTTTGTAATTGTTCATCGCGTAAGCCTAGCACAACTCTGTCCCGAATCCTAATTTCTAAATTATCGTATTTGCAACGAACTGCGGCTTCCCTAACGGCAGCGACGAATTTCTGTATGGACTCCCCCGGTCTCTGATTTCTCTTCTCGAAGATGCGCCGCCAAAAAAGTTCGGACCTTCGGGGAGTAAAGTGCACCTTTAGTTTTGCAAGGAGGTCGGCATAGGGCACGCTGGAGACTGGTTGTGGCTGGCACAGCCCGACAGCGACTCTGTAGACCGGTGTGCCGCAAATTGTCAAAAGTGCCGCCGCTTTTTTTCGGTCGTCGGTGATTCCGTTCACTAACAGGAATCCTTCGACCTGACCAATATATTCTTCCCAATCTTCGGGGAAGTTAGGGTCAAATTCCTTCAATGACCCGATTTGCGCCATTCGGAGAATTTTTTTCCTATTCTGCCGCGGCCGCTCGGTTGACTGTGACTCGCTCAGACTTTGCCGCCTTCACGACAATTCTTCCTAATCTCTGGTCTTCTGTCAATCCCACCTTCGTCGCCAGTTGTTTGGTTCGAATTGACGAGGACTCAGAGTGGTTAACACTGAACGAGTTTATTGAATACACAAAATCAACTGTCAAATGTCAAATGTTGCAACCCTTTTATAGAGAAAGCGTTTGAACTGTAACCAATACAAACAGTCTGTTTTCCCGCTCCTTGGTTGTGGCGTCCAATGATTGCACCTTATTTTCCCGCTTTAAACCTTGCAAAGCTGCACAGTGTTTGCAATATCTTTTATGGCTTATTGCTAACTATTTACATACACAACAATTCATATCGGAAACTGTAATTGATGGTGGTAGAATATTCACTTCCCCCCCCTCTTCTCTCTTTAGTATATTTATTACTTTAAAGCTCCTAAATAATAGAATAACAAGAATTTGTATATTTGTATAAATATATTTGTATTAAAATAACATATTGTACCAAACCTGAGAAGATAGAGCAATAGATAATTTATATAGCTAGATTTAATAATATGTTAGGAGACTGAGCAAGTTCTATGCTAACATTTTATGGAAATATTTTTAGTTTCTACAAATGTCACTCATTTATTCATTATTCTACATATTCTGTTCTGATTTTCTTAGCCCTATTACATCTTAGGTTGCATTTTATCATATTTTCTGGTTGTTATGGATAATACATATATGTTACCGGCAATGTGTGAAAAGCTGGCATGGTATAGAATGCCTAGGAAATCTATAGAACGCATGATGTTTTTAGGCAAAGTATAAAGTGTCTGGGTTATTTTAGTACGCTATATATTTTCCCTAGGCATTGTATACAATACCTAGACATTATGCAGAATTATAAGAACTATTTAGGCAAAGTATAAAAAGAGATAATGAAAAAGGTGAGTGTGCGGGTAAAGGCTAGGGGGAGGGTTAGAGTTAGGCTAAACCAGGGGTAGGCAACCTTGGCTCTTTTAGGACTTGTGGACTTCAACTCCCAGAATTCCTGAGCAAGTCATAAAAGAGCCAAGGTTGCCTACCCCGGGCTAACCCTAACCTTCACGCTCACCCTAACTCTAGCTCTAACCGTCACCGTCACCCTAACTCTTCATTGAAAAGACATATATGAAAATGAAAGAAGAAATACAAAACAAAGCACAGGCCTTTCTTACAGGAAAAAAAAAAACCAAGAGAAAAAGACCAGTATTGACTTACTTGTTGTTGCAACTAGAAAGTGTAGAATGGCATTTTAATGGGAATATTTTATCCTTTGCCAGTTTGTCTTTTGGCATTGTGTAGAATGTTTAGGAAATGTGTGAAATATTAAGCATTTCATACTTGGTTATCCTATTTTTGGCATTCTATAGATTTCCTAGGCATTCTATAAAATGACTGATTTCACACATTGACGGTAACACACACACACACACACACACACACACACACACACACACACAAGAAAAAAACAAAAGTGCTGACCTGAAATAATATGTCTGGAATGAACCCTGAGGAAAGTTTACAAGACCAAAAGCATGAAACCATCCCCAGACACCTCCTTCCTTAGAGGAAATGAAATGTGGCATGATCCAAAGCCACATATGAAAGCCCGTGTGTGTGTGTGTGTGTGTTTGTTTGTGTGTGTGTGTGTGTGTGTGTGTGAGAGAGAGAGAGAGAGAGAGAGAGAGAGAGAGAGAGAGAGAGAGAGAGAGAGAGAGAGAGAGAGAGAGAGAGAGAGAGAGAGAGAAACTGTCTAAGAACATGTTGGCAGTGTTTATCTAGACATCCCCATCATAGGAATGTTTTTGCTGTTGCTTTTAAAATTAAATTTAGGATGAACCGTTTCCCCTGATCTTAGTGCGCTGATAAACATCATTGTCCTTTCCAAAGTCTGCCATCATCTGTTTGTTGCTAAGATGGATGAAAATTCTTCATCAGTCCCAAAAAAGATATTCAGACAGGGCATCTTTAGTTTAAATGAGTACATCTAAATATCTAGTTTTAAGGATCTACAAAAATATGAGTTCAGAACACCAAGAACTTGTCAGCCCTTAAGATAGTAACAAGCACCCTGAAAGGTTATTTTCTTTTTAGTTTTAGGAAATATCTCAGTGGCAAAAGTTGTCACAACCAGTTTGACATTTGCAGCAAGGTTATCTTGGGTTATTTTAGACTTTTGCCAAACCAAACTCTGCATAAGACAGCAGCATAAACAAGAAACTAAGGATGGGAGGTTTAATTAAGGCCTGTATTCTGAAACACAATTTAGAGTTCTGGGTAGAACTTTAAATTATTATTTTAGCCTTCAACCTCAATCCAAATCTAGCAGGGTAGGGGAATTTGTACAATTGAATACCATATTTGGCCAAGTGTGATGAGACACACAAGGAATTTGTTTCCAGTATGGAAGCACTCAGAGTACATGCAAAGCAACAGAATAATAATACCAATGAAACAGGAAGTAAAGAAGATAATTGTCAGGACCCAACCCAATCCACGTCTTAGGAGAACAAAAACTAGAGTCAGCTCTAGTCCAAAAGGAATTTTTACTAGGACATGTTTGGTTGTAGAAATACAAGGCAGGACCTGGTATTGTTTTACAGATTGAAACTTTATAAAGAGTTCCCAGTTCAATCCCCCTTCCTTCAACCCCATTTGGTCAGCCCCCCATGATTTACTTCGTGTCATCCCTTTCGTGGGAAAAAGGGAACTTTGGATCTTTACGGTTATTGCCTTCTTTCTTTACAGATTCAAATGGAGACACAGGCCAGATGCCTTCTTCCCTAACCCTCCCCTTTGTTCCCCCAGTTCAAAAGGTTTCCCTTGGTCTTTGAAATAATCTAAGGCAGACTAAGGCAGGCTGAATCCACATCCGCTCCTCCTTCCTCGGGAGATGGCAGAATCCGGGGGGGGGAATACATAATGTTTTAAACATACATTTATGAATGTGATATAAATGGATTCTGACAATAATAAAAATGATAAATACTACGGTTGCACTAGATGGGTTAATAGAGATTAGGCAGCATTGAATTAGGTGTTTAGCAGAGTGATGGCATGAGGGGAAAAAAACACCTGTCCCTGGGTTGCACCGTCCTGAGGGAAGGAGTTGAAACAATTGATGTCCAGGATGTGAGGGGGGTCCAAAATACTGTTGGAGTGAAGTACTGTACACTGCGACACTGTGACAATTGTAATCAAGTGTGGGCTAGCTCAGGGGTGTCAAACTGCCAGCCTGCAGGCCAGATGCATCATAGTGAAACCGTGCCCATCCCATTGCCGGCAATGGCAAAAAAGGTTGCGATACTTTGCGACACGTCATGTGATGTTGCGAGTTTGACACCCCTGGGCTAGCTGGAGAAAGAGCTGGCTTGAAATTCATACTGAAAGAACAAACCTGAAGGAAATGTGAGTGGAGTGCCACAAAGTTCAGACCTGTGTGCAGAGTGCTTTGCAGATGAGAAAAAATGAATGCAGTAGCTAATGGGTCAGAATTAAAATTCAAAACAGTTATGGAATATTAAAGGAATCAGTTGAACAGAAGAGAATGATTTATTGATTGGATGTGTGTAACAGAGACAAAGGCAAAATTATTCATAAAACTCAAATGTATAGGTAGGGAGGATAAGGATTCCCTGACCTGGTAGTAGTTGTTTCCCTGTGTCATATAATATATGTGGGTATATGAAAATTGTTTATTTATTTATTTATTTATGCATGTATGTATGTATG
The DNA here is from genome assembly GCF_947247035.1 of Vipera ursinii. Lineage (NCBI taxonomy): Eukaryota > Metazoa > Chordata > Lepidosauria > Squamata > Viperidae > Vipera > Vipera ursinii. The sequence goes on from NC_139521.1 coordinate 65,309,003, forward strand.
TATGTATGTATGTCATATTTATGTTGTGTATATTAGAGGTGGTGACTCTTTGAGAGCTGTATGCAACGAAATTTCATTTTAATGTATGCCGATTAGTGTACATTCAAAGTGACAATGAAGTTATTATTCTATTCTATTCTATTCTATTCTATTCTATTCTATTCTATTCTATTCTATTCTATTCTATTCTATTCTATTCTATTCTATTCTATTCTATTCTATTCTACTACATATTAAAATCATAGAATAATAGTGAACTGGAAGCTACATATGATTGAGCAGCTTGCAGTTAGCTGCATTAACAGAAGTATAACTTATTTTTAAATAATAATATTAGTAGGCACCTTGGGTGCAATCTCTGAACAACTGGAGCACCAGTTGAACTCCATCGTCATTGACAAATTCACCATCACTCAATTGCAAAAGGCAGCTTTACTCAGAACAGCTTATATTTTACGATGATGTCTTTAATAACCATCAAACATCCACATCTGCCTATCTCAGGTCCTTGGGAAGGATTTGACAGATGGACAAAAAATGCCCAAACCAGTCTGAACATCTGGCCGACTGTGTGATGAACCAATAAATTAACAATAAAAATAAATAACAATAATAATTTATTCTGTTTTAAGTTGGTTGTTCAGTTCTGACTCCACACTTCAAGAAGGATTCAGACAATTGGCATATATTTGAAGAAGAGGAATGAGGTTGATCACGAACAGAAGCTAAATCCGATGAATAGAGATTAAAGAAACTAAAAGTGTTTACGTTTGAGAAGATAAAGGAGGAACGTAACAGCATTTTTCAAGTATGTCAAGAATGTCATGCAAAAGGCCAAGACTGGTAGCAGGACTTACACTAATGATCCTATGAAACAGGGAGATAGATTCAGATTGAATTTTAACTTTGTAAGTGTAAAAACACTTTGACAGAGGAGACCATTAAAACGTGGTGAACTTTACTGAATATATTCAAGTTGTGGTTGGACAGCTAACTGGCAAGCATGCTTTGATCTGATTCTGTTAATAGATTCTGGTACTGAACAATGAATTGGACAGGATGGCATAATGAGTCCCTTCTAATTTCATGGTTCTATTTTTCTTCTCTGAAATGTCCATAGATAGAGATTTGTAAATTACTCAAAGTTCTCCGCTAAAAATGCAAATCGCTGAGGTCAAGGGGAGTATAGTGACCCAAAAATTCAGGTTATGCATCTTATGAGAAGACCTTAACTTCAGCTTTGCTTAACTTAAACATGGGTTAGTAACTCTCAAGCTGAATTCAGGTTTTGGTGACTGCATGAATGCAACATTGTAGAAAGGGTTCACTCCAAATCTACTGTATAAAATAGCCACTGTACAATAAACTCTCATATTCATTTAGTTCAGACCCTTCCTTGGTGCAGGATGTGCTAAAGAATTGGCTTGGAACATCTAGTTCGCTGTGCCTACTTCAGTGTTTACATAGAGGAGTAATAGCCATTCCTAGCTGTAGACAAACATGGAAGGCTTTTGGTCTAAATATCAGTGAACATCTGGGCTGGCTAAATGCACATTAGGGACCAGCTAATTAGAAACCTCAGCAACTTCTTTAGATCTGACTGTGTGTCTCTGCCATTTCTTAGAATTTCAGTGGCTGTTAGGCCATTGCTAGGATGTTCTTCAATTAATTAAGGTAAGAAAATTGGCTTGATGAAAAACCCTTTCATAAAGTACGCCGCATGCAATTTGATCTTGGCCTGTATGTAATTATAGTCAGGTTTGTACAACTGCTATACTGTAAGAGCTATGTACTCTTTAAATAATTTTGAATTGTACTTTGTTATTCAGAGTCCTAGTGGATTGAAGAGTGTATTAGTCAATTACATGATTTATTCCATCAATCCAAAGGAAAGTTGTGTCAAGAGCTGCTAGCTATAATTCATGTCTTCTATCCTTTTTCCTCAAGAAACAGCAATTTGTTAGGGCTTTACAAAAGCCTAGCAGGAGTGCGTCCCTTCAGCTGAGGTTTCCACAATTCACTTCTTTATTATGGCTTCATAAAGTGACCTGGTGCTTTGATTCTACATAATGCACCAAAGGGAACACTTAACTTGCCTTCAAGGGATTTTTAAGCATCAGGTTGCAGGAGACATTTTCCCAAAAACAAAGGGGGGAAAAAAGCAGTCTCATGCTATCCAAAGAAGATATTCAGTCAGAGTCCATTGCTTGTCTGAAATTTCACCATGAAGTAATTACCTCCAGCAATCAGAACTGAGGTGGATCTTCTTGCACAGCGTTATTGTTACTTAATATAGTTTATTTAACTACTACTTAATATATTTTATTCAATTTCAATGACCTTGGATAAAAACAGGATATGCCTGCCCTCTAGTGGAGAATTAAATTGCATTGATTTATTTCAATAGTTCTCAACTCATTGCTGCTTCAGTGAATGACTTGTCCATGAATATGTAATTATGCATTCTCTGCCTGGCACCATAGGAATTGGATGATTTTGCTGAATTCTACAAGAATGAGCTTTCCCACCAGTCCCAGAAAGATCCTGATTTAACAAAATACACAACTTTTAAAGCAAGGTGTTCCAGGTGTGATCTTGGCATTTCCAGATAGGACTGAGAAAGAAGCCCCTAGGCTAGGGGTAGGCAACCTCAGCTCTTTTATGACTCATGGACTTCATGCGGATGTTTGATGGTTATTAGAGACATCATCATAAAATATAAGCTGTTCCAAGTAAAGCTGCCTTTTGCAATTGAGTGATGGTGAATTTGTCAATGATGATGGTGTTCAACTGGTGCTTCAGTTGTTCAGAGATTGCACCCAAGGTGCCTACTAATATTATTTAAGAACAAGTTATACTTCTGTTAATGCAGCTAACTGCAAGCTGCTCAATCATATGTAGCTTTCAGTTCACTATTATTCTATGATTTTAATATGTAGTAGAATATGTACTTTGAAACGGAGATGAGCACCGGCCCCTAGAGTTGGAAACGACTAGCACGCATGTGCGGGGGAACCTTTACCTTTACCTTTAGAATATGTAGACGCGGTGGCTCAGTGGGTTAGGACACTGAGCTTGTCAATCAGAAGGTCGGCAGTTTGGCGGGTCAAATCCCAAGTGCTGTGTAGCAGAGTGAGCGCCTGTTACTCGTCCCAGCTTCTGCCAACCTAGCAGTTCGATAGCACGTAAAAATGCAAGTAGAAAAATAGGGACCACTACGGTGGGAAGGTAACAGCGTTCCATGTGCCTTCGGTCTCTAGTCATGCCGGCCACATGATCACAGAGATGTCCATGAGTCATAAAAGAGCCGAGGTTGCCTACCCCTGCCCTAGGCAGATTGTGTTGATATCCCTGAACTATCATGACTGTAGGTCTAGCTTGGACCTTGCTCTAAGGCAGGGGACTCCAAACCTGGCCACTTTAAGCTTTGTGGACTTCAATTCCCAGAATTCCTCAGCCAGCCATGCTGGCAGGGGAATTCTGGGAGTTGAAGTCCATAAGTCTTAAAATTGCTGAGTTTGGAGATCCCTGGTCAAAGGTAACCATTTACCTTTGAACTACTAGTTACAATTGCTATATAATTTGAAACTAGGACAAAATGACCAAATATGGACTGTCTTTAAACTTGGGGTCCCCTCTGTAGCATAAAGAGAAACCATGTGCCATGAATCCCCTTGGTTACCCACTAAACACCTTAACCTACACAATTCTTCATTTTTTTAGGGGGGGGGAAGAATCAGCCTCTAGCATTGCCTTGATTTTCAGATATGTCTTTGAGAACTAAATGGGCCATCTGCTTAATGTTGGGCACTCATGATCCATCCTTTTACGTACGTGCCCACCTACTCAGCAAAAGAAAAGCAAAGGGAGGAGGTTTGGGAGGCAAACAGCTTAGTAAAACTGAACATGTTCAACAGGCTGTGTTAGATACTGGGTTCGTGGCTTCAATGACGAGAAGAGATGAGTGAGTTCAGCAAAGATCATTGTTTATTGCTTGCAGGAACTGAACTGAGAAACAGGGCTGCGAATGCAGCAATTTATACCCTGGCCTCTAGGCGGCGGCCAATAGGTTTAAAGCAACCTATTGCCGCCCTAGAGGCAGCCAATGGCGGCGCTGGAGACGGGTTGTCTGAAGAGCTGGGAGCTGTTAGCCAGCTTCCCTGCTCAAACAACCTACCAGCAATTAACCCACATGATGTTCCTTTAACAAGACAAAGCCCAATACATTATACCCCTCCCCCCTAGAATGTACAAACGTTATAACAACAATGAGAATGATTACAGCAATATGAGTTTATAGAGGTACAACAGTAATGTGCAATATTCACGTTTTTCCATACTGGCTAATACAGAGGGTCTCCTAGCTAGCAGCACAGTAATGATACAGACAACATCATAGCTCATTTATTTCAGAACAAAATCTTGTAAATTGTTGTGATTCAGGGTCAGCCTGTGGGTTCGGCAGTTGGGTCGGATGACTCAGATGAGGGGGAGGAGGGGGGTGTTGAAGAACTTGCTGATGATGGCTTTGAGGCTCCGCAGAGCCCCCAGCCAGGCCCCTCCTACCTGGTGGAGACCCAGCTGTGTGAGCCTGACAGTGTGGATGAAGATGACCCACAGCTGGCCCTGTTCAAGGACGCCCGACGCAGGAGGCAGTCAAGTAGGAGCAAGCAGAGGAAGGCTGTGGGGCTTCTCGGAAGGAGGCAAAGAGAGGCCATGCCCTGAACTCTTTATAAAGGGAATGTTTGGGGAGGGCTGGTTTGCTGAAAGCAACCGCTCCAATAGTGTTTCAAAGCTCCTGTATCTTGGTATGTGTTTTGTTTGTTTTTGTAATAAATTTGGCAGACGTATTCCAGCCTCTTGCCGTTTATAAAGGGGTTGCCTTTTCCGCAAGGCCGGTAGCAGGCTGGTACTGAACATAAATATGCAGGAGGCTTGCGAACCCTCGTGGAACGCCTGGGAGACCCAGGCACTTCCTGGCCTACCAGCTTGCCCGCTGGGCTGGGTAAACCAGTGTCCGTAAGTTCAAGCGAGTCTGGTTGACTCAGAATTCTCTGGCTGGCCCTTGCAGGATGGCCCACCCCAGAGTCCAATTGCTCCACAGAGTTAGCACAGCAGCTGTAGTGTTCTGGTTGGCTTTCTCCATCAGGGGTCCCATGTTGCACTCCTGGGCTTTCCTCCCCTAAGGCCACCTCCCCGTTGCTCTGACTGCTTGGTACCTCAGAGCCTATGGATTGATCGGCCTGGCTGCCAGTTTGCGGTCCGTGAATGGGACCTGGAATGAAATCCTTGCTTTGTGACCGTTCTGGGAAATGCTTTCTAAGCTGATTGATATGGTGACGGACGACTCACCCACCCTCTAGGCCCACTTCGTATGAGAGAGGGCCTGACGTTTTGGTGATTTTCCCTATCACCCACAAGTTCCAATGCCCATAGCTCCTGACCCACACCCTGTCACCCACTTGCAGCCCCCTTGGGGGTTTTGGGCGAGAGGCCTCAGCTGCCACCCGGTCTGGGTGCATCCTGTCCAGTTTCGTGATTAGGCGCCTCCCCCAGTGCAGCTCTTCTGGGCTTTTCCCCGTGCATGGCATAGAATGTTGGCAGAGCAAAAAGTCGGCCAGTCTGTGGTGCCAGTCCCCAGTCACTATACACCTCAATGACTCTTTCATGGTGTGTACCATACATTTGGCTTGACCATTACTAGATGGGTGAAATGGAGCCGATGTCGCATGCCTAATGAGGTTTGCCCTCAGGAACGCCTGAAATTCTGCCACAGTAAATTGGGCCCTGTTATGGGACACTACGACATCTGGCAGCCCGTGTGTTGCAAAGAGTTTCCTAAGCACCTGGATGGTCCTAGCAGTAGTCATGTTTGCGATTGGTATAACTTCTAGCCATTTAGAGTGGCTGTTGACCACTATAAGGAAAAGTTGTCCCTGAAAGGGCCCAGCAAAGTATATATGAATCCTTGACCAGGTTGTGTGTGTCTCCTCCCACTTGTGAATGGGAGCATGTGGCATTTCAGGCCTCAATTGCTGGCATGTATAACACCCATTGAAGCCTTTGAACTATGGTGCTGGAGAAGACTCCTGCGAGTCCCTTGGACTGCAAGGCGATCAAACCGGTCACTCCTAGAGGAGATCAACCCTGACTGCTCTTTAGAAGGCCAGATCCTGAAGCTAAAACTCAAATACTTTGGCCACCTGATGAGAAGGAAGGACTCACTGGAGAAGAGCCTAATGCTGGGAAAGATTGAGGGCAATAGAAAAAGGGGACGACAGAGAATGAGGTGGCTGGATGGAGTCACTGAAGCAGTAGGCGTGAGCTTAAATGGACTCCAGAAGATGGTAAAGGACAGGAAGGCCTGGAGGAACATTGTCCATAGGGTCACGATGGGTCGGACACGACCGCAACTAACAACAACAACAACAACAACAACAATAACATCCATGCACTTGAGCCTCAATGGCTTTGTCTAATCCTGGCCACCATAAATAGCTTCTTGCCAAAGCTTTCATGTGGACAATACCTGGATGACCTTCATGAAGTGATTGCAAAACCCTGTCCCATAATGAGGTGGAAACTATGGCCCTATTCCCCCAAAGAATACAACCCTTATGAGCTGAGAGCTCATGTCTCCTTGTGAAATAGCTCTGAAACTCAGGACCTGGGCTTTTATCTAACCACCCCGTGTGTACCCAAGATAGCACTCTGCTTAGATTCTTATCTGCTGCTGTTTCAGCAGCTATGTCCCCCGTGTGGAGGGGAAACTCCAGCAAGTCCTGAATGGACAAAACGTGGGCCACTGGGGCCAGATCTGTTTCGATTTGTGGCAGTGGAAGCCTGTGCAGGCCATCTGCATGGCCCATATCCTTGCTGAGTTTGTGAATTAGCTTAAAGCTGTAAGCCAATAAAAAATGGACCATCTTAACATCCTAGGGGATAAGATGTGGGGTGTCTGTCTGTCTGTAGTGAATAACCCCAATAGCAGTTTATGGTCTGTGAAGACCGTGAAGTTCCTGCCGTATAAGTAGTTGTGGAATTTTTTTACTCCAGCTACTATAGCCAGTGCCTCTTTGTTAATTTGAGCATAATTACACTCGGCGGAGTACAGTGTCCTCGAATAAAAAGCAATTGGAACTTGAGTTCCATCTCTCTCTAAGTGACTTAGGACTGCCCCCACCCCATATGGAGATGCATCACACGCTAGGCATACTGGCATTGATTCCTTGAAATGAGTGATCATGGAACTGACTGACAGAAGAGCCTTCAGTTCCTGAAAACTTTTTTCTGAACACTAGTCCACTTCCATGCAGTATTTTTGTCCAAGAGCTGGTATAACGGCTCTGCCACTGCGGCCTTGTTAGGAAGGAATGCGTGGTAAAAATTTAGGAGGCCTAGGAATGCCTGCAGCTCTCCCTTCGTTTTGGGGCTGGGCGCCATCTGAATGGCTTTTACTTTAGACTCAGCAGGATGGATGCCGTCAGCATCTATATGGAAACTCAAGAACTCAGTTGAAGGGACTCCAATACTGCACTTATTCTTTTTAACCTTGAGGCCTGCTTCGCGCAGCCTTTGAAGGATGGCTCTGAGCCTCCTTGCAAGCACCTCAGTGGATTCACCAGCGATGAGCACGTCATCAAAATAGGGGCAACCCCCCGGAATGCCCTTGAGTTTCCATTCCATATTGCCCTGAAAAATGCCGGGGGCTACACTGACCCCAAATTGCAGGTGCTTTACTTTAAATGCCCCCTTGTGGGTTACAATTGTCTGTGCCACGGCTGTGGCCTCATCAACAGGGAGCTGTTGGTAGGCCTGAGCCAAATCTAATTTTGCAAAAATGGTACCACCTTGCAAAGATGCTAGGATGTTGCTTACTACTGGCACCGGGTATGCATGCTATTTGAGTGCATGATTAATTGTGCATTTGTAATCGGCACAGAGTGGCTTTTAGTGGTGTTACGATTGGGTCTCCCATTCACCCCCATCTACTGGCTGCCCTGTTCAACAAGTTTATCTAATTCAGCGTCTATCTTGTGTTTAAGAGCAAATGGCAACCTACGAGGTTTAATCCTGACTGGCACTACAGTAGGATCTAGTTTAAATGTTATTGGCAGGCCCGTGTATGTCCCCAGAGCTGAATCAAACACATCTGTGAATTCCTCGCATACTGTCGCTAGACTCATGACTTGGGTCCAGTTGATTCTGGTTACTTGGATGCCTAGTGCATCAAACCAATCAAGCCCGATCAGGCTCGTTTGCTGACCACCTACCACGACAACATCCAGGTGCCCAGAAAACCCCTTAAGTTTAACGGCTAGTGTGGCCTCACCCTTGACTGCGACTCTGGCATTCTGGAACTCAGTTAGTATAATGTCAGAAGGCCTCAGCTTGGCCCACCTCTTATTGCAATTACAGACAAAATTAAATGTCTCTAGTGAAATAATAGATACGGTGGAGCCCGTGTCCAGCTCCATCTTGCAGGGGACCCCTTGCAACTCCACCTGAAGTCTAATCTTTGGCTTAATGGTGAGGCGAGCTCCTGTATGGCAAATGCTTCTGCGGCTGGAACAAAACCCCACACTATACTGTCCCGGGGCCCCGGTACTTCTCCTGGTTGGGATGTCCAACTGGCAATTCGATGGCCGGTCCCTCTGGTGACCTCTGCAGACGGACATGATGTGGCCAGTCTTTCCACAGGCCAGGCACGTGGCTGTCTGGAACCTACAGTCTGAGTGTTGGTGGCGGCCGCCACACCCTGGGCACCTAAGAAAGGGATCTGCCTTGTAAGTCACCCCTTGTTGCTTGTCGCTGTGATGCTGTTGGTCGTTGTGTCTTTGTAGCTTGTTGGCTTCTGTGTCGTCATCAGGGTCTTCTGTGTGTTCGGCGTCCTCGTGGTGGATGGCTTCTGCGAGTTGAGCTATTTTGGCAGGCCGCATGGCTCGTACGGCCCCGCTGGCAGCTTCGTCCACCATGATTTCTTTCAGCGCATCTGGGAACAACAGAGTCTCTTTAGTGAAGAGTTTTGGCTGTAACTCTCAATTCCAGAGACTGCAGACAAGCTGGTCTCATAGCCTCTCCTTGACGTTGGAGAACTGGCACAGGTGTGTGGCCTGCCTCAATGCCACGATGAATTCAGATGCTGTTTCACCTGGCTGCTGAATTCTCTGCTCGAATACATAGCGCCAAGCGATTACTGACAGCTTGGGTTGAAACTGGTCTCTGAGCTTCTTCAAGTCTGTGAACGTTACGGACTCCAATGGTGTTGGCGTGTACAGGTTCTCTGCAATGTCGAACATGACTGGGCCGCACACACACAGAAGCGTGGTGGTCTTCAGGCCGTCCTCGGCAACTTGATTCGCGCGAAGATAGTTCTTGACCCTGGATAGATACGAGGAGCATCTTTCTGGGTCAGTTATGTCGAATTCTTCCAGCTTTCCGACCTTGGCCATTTCTGCTGGTCTTTGTGGCTGAGGCTCGATGTCTTCACATCCTGCTCCTCTGTTGCGCAGGAACTGGTCCTCTGTGCGCATGGTCGCTAGTGTGGCTGTGCTAGGCTGACCATGGGGGGGAATTGCTTTTCACGCCAGGCACTGCTCAACCTCTCCTCTAGTGACTCTTCAGCTCAGTTGGAGGAGCAGGATCCCACCCTCTTCGCCAGTGTTAGATACTGGGTTCTTGGCTTCCATGACAAGATGAGGCGAGTGAGTTCAGCAAAGATTATTGTTTATTGCTTGCAGGAACTTAACTGAGAAACAGGACTGCAAATGCAGCAATTTATACCCTGGCCTCTAGGTGGCGGCCAATAGGTTTAAAGTAACCTATTGCCACCCTAGAGGCAGCCAATGGTGGCACTGGAGACGGGTTGTCTGAGGAGCTGGGAGCCGTTAGCCAGCTTCCCTGCTCAAACAACCTACCAGCAATTAACCCACGTGATGTTCCTTTAACAGGACAAAGCCCAGTACATTACAGGCTGATTGGACTGAAGTTCGTTGCTTTTCTCTCTTAGATTGGTAGAAATTAACTAAAATTATCTTCCCTTGGTTTAATACTGAAAGGTGGTACAGTACAACAGGTACAGAAACTGAAGTACGATGAGTATAGAAACTCAAGTAGGAAGCCTGCATTTCAAATCTCTTTCATGTAATGAAAGTTCATGTGTCAAAGTGACAACTTTCCAGCAGGGGGAGCAAGACTGAAATACAAAAGCTAGCAATAGCACTCAGACTTACATACCGCTCCATAGTGTTTTACACAGCACTCTCTGGGTAGTTTACAATGTCAGCATATTGCCCCCAGTAATTTGGGCCCTCATTTTACTGACCTGGGAAGGATGGAAGGCTGAGTCAATCTCAAACCCCATCAGGATCGAACAACAGGCTGTGGACAGAGTTAGTCTGCAGTACAGCAATCTAACCACTGTGCCACCAGGGCTCTTAAAGCTGATATATAGTTACTAAATTCCATCCTATCATCAGAAAACTGAATAACAAAATTTTCATACCAAAGCTGCTAGAATGACTCTGTCTGTCTATAGTCCTTGACTTTAAACCAGGGCTCTTTTCAAACTTGGCTCTTTTTATGACTTGTGGACTTCAACTCCCAGAATTCTTCAGCCAGCATGTCCACAAGTCATAAAAGGGCCAAGTTTGAAGACTCCTGCTATAAACCATTCATTTAGCAACTGTTTAAAGTTACCACAGTGCTGAAAAAAGTGGTTTATGATTGGTCCTCAAACTTACCACCAGTCCTCACACATCTCCATAGCTTCCCTCTAGTCACATGACACTTGGCAACCAGGATGTATTTATGATGGTTGCAGCATCCTGGGGCCACATGATTGCCATTTGTAGCCTTCCCCTCAGCTATTGACAAGCAAAGTCAACGAGAAGAAGCCAGATATGCTTAATGTAAAAAGAGATTGTAAAGTCAGGTGCTATCATGAGATGATCCTCTTAACAACCAAATCACTGAGTGATGGAGGTTCTCAATTGTGATCGTAAGTTAAGTGTTGCTGAACTTCCAAAGAGCAGCACAATTGGACACTTGTGATTAAGCTCCGAAGTTATTTAAAAATCTTTAGAAGGACCCCCTTGTTCAATTGTTATTTTGAGGTTGGATGGAGAGACATCCAAGTATCTTCTTCATAAATAAGATATGTATTTACAACCCAGAAAATCAAAATAAAGGTTCCTTCCCTGCCAATCAACAAGGAGTAACAGCCAACAACGCCTTTTTAAGGGGCACAAAATGGATGTGATGGAAAGAAGGAATTCTTCTTCATCAATGTAACATAAAAATATATGCCTAATTATGAGCGAAAAAGGTTTGCTTATGATACTGCCTTGAAAATTATTTGAAGGGGTACCGTACCCATTAAGGTTACTTCTTAGTGCAGGGGTGTCAAACTCATGTCACGTGATGTGTTGTGACTATTGCAACTTTTTGCCATTGCCGGCAATGGGGAGGACGCGGTTTCGCTATGATGCATCTGGCCTGCAGGCTGGCAGTTTGACATCCCTGAGCTAGCCCATACTTGATTACAATTGTTACAGTGTCAGAGTGTACAGTACTTCACTCTAACAGTATTTTGGAGGGCTGGCAGTTTGACACCCCTGACTTAGTGTGTCTATTTTGACTTTTCATAGCCACATGTGATTCTCTGGATTGATTCATACAGCATGACCCTAGGACATTCTGTTTTGAAGTCAATGGAAAAATGCAACTTGAGGGTATATTATTATTTTTAAAAATGACAAAAAGCTGGTATTCTTAAACACTTTATTGGTATGTAACATCACTGAAGTATCAGTTGTTAAGAAATCTAGTGTATCGACAGATGTCTAATATTTCATAATAATAGTTTTATTGGTAGAAAAGTAGAATAGGAAAATGTATGTTTTATGTTTAAGATTACTTTGGTATCCTAATATCAAATTAAAAGTTAATACTCCCAGTCAAAGAATATAAATACCACAGCAATTTTAATATATTTACAGGTTGATATCATTCACGGTTGGTGGAATAGAAATGCTTCAACTGGACACATATTTGTTTTTTCAAGCAGTCATTTCTCCTGGTTGACTATTTGGTTAGCAATCTATATCCATCCACACACTTGTCAATTTTTTCCCATCCTGGATGATGGGAATCTGCTGGGGATGGAATTTCTAAGATGATGATGATGGCCTTATGGTCTAAACTCCACCTCTTTTGTAATGACATGGGTCAGCTTATACGAAAAAGCCGACAGGTTTTTTTTGAGTCTCCTTCCTTCAACCAATCGCTATTTTATTCTTTTTTTAAAAAAGGCATCACGGTAAATATTTATGAGTCTTAATAATGGCTCATAGGCACCCATCATATACATCCCAACCTGGGAGACAGGCCCATTGTACTCAATAGGGAAACTATGTCTGGGATAGCATTGTAAGTTTGACAATCTATAATAAATGGATTCAGTGGTTGGATTCAGACAGTTTGCACCAGTTCGGCAGAACCGGTAGCTAATTTTTTTGTTGCCCAGGCCCAGAATGGACTTCCAGAAGCGGCATCCACACAGAGACACCAGTTGTTCAAATATTTGAATCCCACCACTGGATGGACTGATTATGTGCAGTCAAGTTTGAGTTGACTGTTAGTGACCATAAAATAGACCTTGTCCAGATGTTCTATCCCCAACCTGAACTTTTATGCCAATGGTGCACCCATCATAACTGTAATTGAATCTTCGGTATATGCACCAGTGCCCAGCACCTGGCAAACTTGGCCTGATGTTAAAAAGCTTAGTGCTATGAGACTTGGGTACTCCTCGGGTAGGAGATTAATTCATTAAGTTTATTAAGTTTATTTGCTGCTGATCTCACCACAAAGATAGATATATATTTATCAGGTATAATTGTTTTTTTTTTTTACAAAAAAACAAATTTAATCGGTACTTTTGAGCTCCTTGGAATTTTCTTGAGAAGCAGTCATTGATTCTTCCACGTGGCTCCGATCGTCACTCAGATTCCTCTCAGCAGACAAGTCAGTTTCAACACTTTCAGATGACCGGTAACTATCAAGCTGGTCATTCTGATAATCTTTGGACTGGCGACTGTCATTCCGGCTATTTTCTTTACTCTCAGAGGATTGGCTGCTATCACTTATATGGGCTTTCTTCCCTGATGGCTGCTTTTTGTTATGCTGGCTGTTCTTTCTCCTCAAAATGTCGTGTCCGTGATGCTGCTTAGCTGCATAGCGTTTGTATGCTCCAGGACTAACTTCAGCAGATTTTTTGCCTGTGTTTGGAACCTTTTTCTTCACAGTGGACAAAAAATGTCCTCGAGCTTCAAGGTGACCATTTTTTGGAATATGAGCAGCATGTGGTATATTGTTATGAGATCCATGAGATAAAGAAAGGGCATTTTTGTACTCAACAGCTTTTTCACCATGATATTCTACCTTTGTCTTGGAAGATTCTATAGTATTACTCTTCTTGAGTTCTGCAACTATTCCAGTACCTACCTGGAAATTGGTATATTCTTTGTTATCAATGTCTTGAAATGTAACACCAAATCTCTTTTGGCTTTTCTTGTTCACCTCAGGATCATTCAGTGAAACTCCATATTTTTTTTGCTTGAACTTGTCATGACTGGCAAGTTCTTTTTGAAAAGTTTTGGTGAAACCAACATCTTCTTTAGACTTTTCATTGGTGAAATCAACCTTAAGGGTACTCTTCTTGCTTTGTTCTTGTGCATTAGGATCTGCTCTTCCATTGTCAGAAATTCTTGTAAGGAAAGTAACTTGTCCCTTTAGAGGTGGTTGGGTAACCTGAAACCTACCCACAAGACTGTTCAGCTTTCCATTCAATGTAACTTGATTTTTGTTTGTTTTATCAGGATTAACCTCTTGATTTATTAGCCTTCCTTTGATATCAACTATCCCATAATCTTTCTTATGTTTTCTGGAAGGAATGGCTATTTCCATATGCTTGTTGGACTGCCCCCTAATTACATCTTCGGTTGCTCCATCTTTCTTATGTTCCTTGTTAACATTAGTTTCTTGCACATGGCTGTTACTAATGATATTGATGTCCACTTCAAGCTGGTCATGGGGCTTGCTAATTTTAGATGTATTCATTGGCCTAGTCAATTTACTAACGATCAGAGTGTATTCATCTCCCTCTTTCTTGTACACTGTTGCATTGCTAATGCTTTTTTCATTAGGTACTTTAATTCCACTAGACTTTGAAATACTAGTGTAATTGTTTCCAGTTCTTATAGGTTCAATTTTCTCCGGGAGCTCTGTAGAAAGATTGCTTCGTACATAAAGACGGCTAGCTAATTTGAAAGTTTCTCTATCATTTTTGCCCTTGTGTAATAGATCAATGGAACTGTCCTTAGTTTTCTTAGGCAAGAAAATCTCTGCTTCCGGAGAGATTCTGACATCATTTTCTTTTACTCCAATTTTGACATTGCTATGTTTTATTGACTTGTTATTATTGGCTATCTCAGAATGAATATCTTTCTCTTTCACCATGACTTCGTAGTTTTTATCTTCCTCATGGTCCTTATTACCCATAGTGTCAGCATGATGGAAGTCAACTTGATCGGGGAAATGATGCCCACTTCCTTCTGTTTCGCCAGTAATATATCCAGTAGAAAATTCATTCCTTCTTTTATCTTCAAAAAATTCGGCAGGATGCTGGTCCAAATCCCAGTTTCTAATGTTCCCATGTTGTCCAATCAAATTCTGATTATTTTCAGGAGTTCTTTTCAAGCTGTCTTTTCCCATTTCAGTTAATTTCTTTTGTTCATTGTTTGTCGCTTGTGCAGTTTCAGTAAGACTGTCAATCACACCTCTGGATTCCAGAATAGGATTGGAAATATGCACATTGTCTTCCTTCTAAATTGCATTTCCCCCCAAAAAGTAAAAAACAACAACAACAATCTGGTTATTTTGGCAAGAGCATGTCATTATTTGGCTGAATGTTAACAGTGAACAAAGACGTTATTAATCATTGAGGCTAAGATGAAGTATAAGGAACAGAGTGCTGAAATTACTACTTCTAGTTATTTCCAGGGAAATAGTTCAACCTGGATATAAATGAATGAATGAATGAATGAATGAGTGAGTGAATGAATGAATGAATGAATACTCTAAATGGCAATACCTTTGCTAGGGTGTGGTGTTTCTGTCTTTCCTTCCTTTTTCCTTCCAAATACTATAAAACTAACAATTGTTTTGATCCAGAATCTAACTCTAGAACCCTTCAGTCCATTGCACAAAACCAAAAAGCTGTTCAAACTTTTGAGGGCTACTGCATTATGAATCAAAAGCTACTCATTTCAATTTCTCATGCTTCTAATTTCTCCTCTAGCTTGCTAATTGCCTGTGTACAGAAGAATGGTTTCTTTTGTCGGAAAGAGAAAATGTTGGTTTAGGCATGTGAATCTCTGGCCTGCAGGCTGAATGTGGATTTGGACAAAGACCCATTCAGTCTGCCAAAAGCTGATCAGCTGCTTTCCTGCTCTACCTAAACCAGAAAATCAGGAACTTGATCACAAATTATAATGGTATGTGAAAATCACTTTGGGAGACCTAGCAAAGAGATGCTGCCTGGTGAATGGTCAGATAAGTGCGAGCATAACTCACAGGTGCACAGTGGGCAGAACGAGACTCTCAGGAGACCCTCTCTAAGTTCTCAGACTGTAAAGATGCTGGTGAGGAATTGTAATAAAATAACAGAGTTTGATGGGACCTTGGAGGTCTTCTAGACCAGCCCCCTGCTCAGGCAGGAAACCCTATACCATTTCAGACAAATGGTTGTCTTCTTAAAAACTTCCAGTGTTGGATCATTCACAGCTTCTGGAGGGAGGTTGTTCCACTGGTTAATTGTTCTAACTGTCAGGAAGTTTCTCCTTAGTTCTAGGTTGCTTCTCTCATTGACTAGTTTCCATCCATTGCTTCTTGTCCTGCTTTCAGGTGCTTTGGAGAATAGCTTGACTCCCTCTTCTTTGGGGCAGCCCCTGAGATATTGAAACACTGCTATCATGTCACACCTCACCCTTCTCTTCGTTAAACTATACATATCCAATTGCAGCAACCATTTTTTATATGATTTAGCCTTCAGTCCCCTGATCATCTTTGTTGCTCTTCTCTGTACTCTTTCTAGAGTCTCAACATCTTTTTTACATCATGGTGACCAAAACTGGATGTGTGGCCTTACCAAGGCATTGTAAAGTGGTATTAACACTTCACATGATCTTGATTCTATCCTTCTGTTAATGCAGCCTAGCATTGTGTTGGCTTTTTTTGGCAGCTGCAGCACACTGCTGGCTCATATTTGTACTTTCAGACTTGCAAGATTCTGCTAATGAAGCTTTGCAGTAAAGTAGAATGATACGTCACCTAGTTATGTTTCCTGCCTGATCTATCTGGGAAGGCTGACATCAGACTGAAAATTCCCTTTGCCCAGTTCACCCTGTCTCCCAGGGCCATTCCCACACAACATTATAGCAATGGATAATAGCTTCTTTCCACCCCTGACTCCAAAGTTCCCAAGAGACTTTTTAAAAATCCTGAATGCAACATGAGGATGTGATAGCAGTGGGAAGCACTGCTGGGAAGTAAAAGCATTACCTACCCTTATTAAATTAGATAAGCCTTTTTTTAAAAAAAATATCATCTCTCTGCTGGGGTCAGCTTTTAAAATATTTTCCCTGCAAGATTTTAAACTTTAGAAACAACTATTGTACCTTGCCAGTCAAGCCTGCTACAGGTGAATATATTTTACAGGTAGCAAATGTAGCAGCTACTGTACATAGAAATTCTTGAATGAAATTATACAGCCTTGGCATAAAGCATAATGATAAAGATGGAGACAGAGAAAAAGTGTACAAATAAAAATATTATATTACCTTAATCTGTGTTTGATTGTTTGGCTTTGAGGAGGAATACATATAATTGAATGTGTAAAACCCATGCTTGGAATGACGACTTTTGACTGTTATCTGGGGACAAGAGAAATCAAGCATTAGAAGCATTTTTTTTTTACCTTTTAAGTAAAGAAGAGATCAACCGTGCAATGCCGAACAATACTTTGGACTAGAAAGTATCAAGTCACTTTTCCTTGCCTGGATTTCTATTTATTTCAGCTTTGGGAAGGAGAAAAATAAATCAGCAATCAAAGATATCAATTGTATTATTGTCAGTACTGATCACAGATAAGCACATTCAAGTTTCAACACAAAGATAGTAGTTTTTACTATTTGTTTATGAATTTAACTTTTCTCTGATTTTTCTGGAAATTATTAGAACCACTAGAGGGCATACTGTACATCATCTTTTTTTTTTCCTTCCCAGCCTTGGTTTTGTTGTTTTAGAAATTTGTAAAATAGTGGAAGCACCAAAATATTTTTGTTTAAATGCTTAAATTTCAGGAGTTTATCAAATCTGATAAGATTTTAGTGAACTGGATTAAGATAATCTCAGATTTTAGGAAGAACACAAAGTAAACATTGCAGGTGGCCCCTGACCTATGGCCACAAATGTGCCCAAAATTTCTGTTGTTAAGTGAGACCTTTGTTAAGTGACGTTTGCTCCATTTTATGACATTTCTTGCCACAGTTGTTAAGTGAATCACTGCAGTTGATAAGTTAGTAACCTGGTTGTTAAGTGAATCTGGCTTCCCCATTGATTTTGCTTGTCAGAAGTTTGCAAAAGCTGATCACATGACTCTGGGATACTGTGACTGTCATAAATGTGAGCCAGTTGCCAAGCATCTGAATTTTGATCACATGATCATGGGGATGCTGCAAAGGTCATAACTGTGAAAAACAGCCATAAGTCACTTTTTTCATTGCCGCTGTAACCTTGAATAGTCACTAAAGGAATGATTGTAAGTTGAGGACTACCCGTATTGCTGTTTTTATTATATCCTCATGGTTTCATTAAAATAAATAAATGTTTAAAAATCCAAGAAACTTGCAAATAAACATGCAATGCATTGTTAGAACCACTTGAAATGGTTGAAATAAATCTCGAACTCTTCAACTTTCCAGCTGCCACAGTAGCAAAACTGCTTCTTCATTGGAGAAGACCTGGCATCACTTTCTCCATCGCTGAAAATCTATTTTCATTGAGATAACTCAGAAGAGATACACACAGGATTCCATCTTGACGTGGTGGTGCAGTGGTTAGAATGCAACATTGCAAGCTAACTCTGCTCACTGTCAGGAGTTTGATCCTAACCGGCTCAAGGTTGACTCAGCCTTCCATCCTTCTGAGGTCGGTAAAATTTCCAGATTCTTGGGGGCAAATATACTGACTCTGTAAACTGCTTACAGAGGGCTGTAAAGTGTAAGTGCTATTGCTAAGTGCCATTCACATGGAATTCGCTTAACAAATGCATTGAGTGAATTTGCTTTTAATGAACTGAGATTCAGAAACTGGGACAAAGTGTTGAAATGTATATTTTTCTTTCTCTCTTGTTTGCCTGTACAGACTCGTGCAGTTGTATGGAAGTTACAGCAGACCTCCAAAAGCTACTTTTGACTCTGTCCTGAAGTCACGGCTGCTGCAGCATCCCAGTAGACATTCACCCTTATAACCTACTGCAACGATGCTGCAGTGCCCCCCCCGTCTCCCACCCCAACCCTCTCTACTGGGTCTCCGCAGGCATTAGACCTGTTTTCCATTCCACTAGGCTCCACACCCTCCTCTTCACTTAATTTTCATGGATCTCTGAATCTCTGGGGGAGGGGAAAACCTGCGGGGAGCCAATGTGGGGAAAAGGAGGTCCAAGGGCTATGGGGACCCCAAGGGAAAGGAAGGGAAGCATGGGATGTCTCAGAGGTAATGGGAGGCATTGGGAAACCCAGGCCAGTAGGCCTGGGCCTGAACTAGTCTCCAAGGGTCTCCCCCACCCTGATGCACCCTCTGCTCTGCTTAACAATCCATATGGTCATTTAACCATTGCATCAGTGAGAGCAAGGACTGGAGCTCATTAAGTGAGGCCATGTAACTAACGGCTATCAATCCTTGCTACCATAATGGGCAGCCTCCGTTATGCTTGCATTGAGGACTCTCTTGCATTTCTTCATTACCAAGAAATAGAGGAAACTATAGTCTTGTCACAGTGATTGTTATGGTTACCTGATGTTCCCCAACACATCTCTGCTTTCCCTTCCTGTGATGGGTCTGAAGCTCCTGGAAGAAAATGGCGGAGACCCAGAATGACAAATTGTTCATCCTCAAAGTTAATAACTTCATCTCTAATGCTAAAGCTAAGGTGCACAAATTTTGGAGGGCTGAGATAATATGCTACAAAAGTTGGGTGTGACCAGGAGAAAAAAAATTGGACGGCGTCAGAATAAAAATAGAACTTGATTCAGTTTCAAGGTAAATTAAGGAAACTTCCATCCTATACTTTTAGCATTCCATCAACCCTCACAAAACAATCTGAAGCCCCCTTGCAATCCTCTGAATGTCTATTTCAACTGCTGAACTTAACATGGAGTGAACCTTTCAACCTAATTAATGCTAAAAAGTTAAAGGTAAAGGTTCCCCCGCACATGCATGCTAGTCATTTCCAACTCTAGGGGCCGGTGCTCATCTCTGTTTCAAAGCCGAAGAGCCAGCGTTTGTCCGAGGACGTCTCCGTGGTCATGTGGCCGGCATGACTAGACGCCAAAGGTGCATGGAACGCTGTTACCTTCCCACCGTAGTGGTCCCTATTTTTCTACTTGCATTTTTACGTGCTTTCGAACTGCTAGGTTGGCAGAAGCTGGGACGAGTAACAGGTGCTCACTCTGCTACGTGGCACTCGGGATTCGACCCGCCAAACTGCCGATCTTCTGATCAACAAGCTCAGCGTCCTACCGCTAATCAATTTAGGAGACTGCAAAGAATATTATTTAATCAATGTTTTGCTTCTAGCTATTGACAGTCTTGGAACAAGAAAAATCCTATTATATTAACCTCCCTACCTCCAAAAAAGGAAATGAGAAAAAAAATGGCTTACAAACACACACACACAAACAAACACACCATCTATACATTTTCATTACATGTATCTGTCTGGTCATCTGCAAATAAACCAAGTCTGCACTTTTATATAAGAACACACATTGCACAGATGCTATCCTTCTTCATTCAAAAGCATCTTGCAAGCTGTGATATTGAAACTATTGAATCTAGCAGCTGGAAGGCAGAATAAGGAAATGGAAAAATGGCCAATTACAAGTTCATCATAGTAATAGTGAAGGTGTTGATTTGGGAATAGGGAGATCTAGGTGTAGTCTACTCTCATTTGTGGAAGCTTATGGGGTGACTCTGGTTCACTTTTCCTCAAAGAGAAAAATAGGTCTGGCATTACATTCAGATAAATTCATGCCAAATAAAAATGCTATAAAGATGCTACTATTGCTGCAACACTGCCAGTTTTTCTTTGGGTTTTCAACTACTACGGAGCTAGAAATAAGTCATTTTTGGCATTCCAAACTAATCAAAATTAAGAGGTTGGTCAGGTCTGGACCCACTTCTGAACTCTTCAAGGCTCCTTTGTAAAGATACCCTACATTTAAGTATTAAATTCTGTTCATATGTCTAGTTTATATGAATTTAATAATTATAACCTCTAGTTACAACCTGGCAGAAAATTTGGAGAGAGAGAGTGGGGGGGTGAGAGAGAGAGAGAGGGAGAGAGTGCAGGGTAATGTAGTGGCTAAGGTGTTATGGTCTGGATTGGTTCTTTGTCTGAGTGATTTAGGGCTTGTCATTTTTTGCCAACTGTAGACTGGGAACACATCTGTCTACCAACCTGTAGAAGATGACTATGCTGAGCCCAAGGATGAGATCAAACGTATTATCAATTTAGAGTCTCTATGCCCCATAAGAGAACTAAGTTCACACACCACCACCCCTTGAAGTCCGTTGACTCTTATCTGGCACCAATCTGACTTGAATGTTAGTAGTTCAGATTCTTGTGTATTGATAGCATGAAATAAACTTGTAATACTCTATCCTGTTTTTTTTGTATCTGACACAACCTACATTTGACCAGCATGATAGACTAAAGCCCATAACTCTTAATGAAGCGGCCTTCATCTTGTAATGGCTTAATTTTGGCTGAACCACACGTTCTGAAAAAGAGACTCCAAAGGACACATTTGCAAATCTCTCTCTCTCTCTCTCTCTCTCTCTCTTTCTCTCTCTCTCTCTCTCTCTCTCTCTCTCTCTCTCTCTCTCTCTCTCTCTCTCTCTCTCTCTCTCTCTCTCTCTTTTGGAGAAGGCTTCTCTTTTTTTCTGCATGTTGACATAGTTTTCCTGTTAATATTCTTGGTTCAAAGAAGGGATGGAGAATTCCCTACAACCATCATCATCTGATGGTATTTCCCTCACGTATCCTCATTATTGCACAAATATTATTTCAGTCTTGTATCAGCCTTGATGTCCTTCAGATATATTACATTACAGTTGGACCATTGACCTCTTTTAATGAGTGGACACTTACAATGGAAGTTATCATAGATGTGCACAGAAATCTTAGCTCATATACCTAACAGAGTTTGCAGGATAAATGTAAAGAAGTCTATTGGTCTATTGTCTATAAACCAGACAAATTCTTCACAAGTATGTGTAGCACTGCAGCTTAAAATTCCATATACTTACTGACTGAGTCCAAGCGAGGCTACAGAAGCAAAGATACAGCAGGACAGCCTTCATGTTAAGAAATCTCTAGGGATAAAGAAAAATAAAAAAATACTGTTTACCGTTTTGTGTTAGCTAGCTAGATCCAGGGTGTTTTCATTTTTCTATTTAAGCATCACTAGCATGCAATTTCTTCTTTGGTTAAACTAATTCAACAAGGCAAGTGAATCCACATATAAACAGAATTAGTTTGCAAGCTAAGGAGTCCAATTCCACATGTATTCATTGACTTCTTGCATTTTCAAGAGACTTTTTCTGCATTTACAGGTCCTTCCAACTTTTAACCTGTGCATGGTAAGATAAGTGAAGAAGCCATGGCTATCTAAAAAGCATCTGATATTTTCCATCACTAAGTGGGGATCTGACACATACATCACTGTCTCCAATTATTGGGTTCACAACAGCATATTAAATCATAATTCTTCATATAACTGTTTCACATCACAAAGTTTGCTGTAAATTAGATGTTTGAACTACGGTTTGTTTTATGTCGCATACCATTTTACATGTGCTCCATGGGTTGGATTCAGATGATCAGGGCAATTGTATGCATTGGCTACCTAGGTAGGCATGCACAAAATTGCTTAAGCTATATAACTCATCAATATTTGACAGAAATATTTGTCTATTTTGGGAACAAGCAGTCTGATATCTTCCAAAACCCACTGAATTTCAATATTCTTCTATGTCAGCCAGTATAGCTCATAGGGGAAGTTATAATCATAAATCTCAAGACATAAACTGGTCTTCCCCTGCTTCAGATTATTGAAATTCACAAAATTGCGCAATTGCATAGATCAATAATAAACAATAAACACTAAAAGCGCATAACTGACCCCTTTCATAACATTTATATATATATATAACTTTTATGTTTTTATGTCTTGTACATTGCCCAGGGTTGTTCTGTTTCTAAATGTGATAAACAAACAAATCGCCCACTTGAATTACTCGATTGAGGTGGGTGACTATAGAAATTGAATAAATAAATAATAAAATAAACAAGTAAATAAAATTGTGGAGTTGTTGAAGAAAAGAATTATTCAGACTGTAGTCCTATACATACTAATTTGGTAGTAAAGATTACTCACACTAGTGGGAGTTTGTTTTAGTATTCCCTTTAAGGATTAAATTCCTAATCTCGTAAAACCTGCCCACATTAAGCTGAATCCACTAACAGCTTGAACATATCTTAGCAAAATGTTAACAACATTTTAAGTGAATGAAAATCTAAAATATCACAAACCCTCCAACATAAATCATACCAGCAACAAAATAAACACTTAACCAGTAGCAATTAGATTCATTATACCATCAGATAGTTGAAAGCATTTTCTCAAACCCCAAATACAACATTGAACAAATACAACAAATGACCTATGAAATGTTGATAGAAGTTTATTGACATTTATATAATACTATAAAGAGTAACATATCTGCCCAGATTCTATTTATCCTTCTATTAACCTTGCATGCACTATTCACAGAAAAATGTTTGGATGCAACTTGTCTCAACACATGCTTTGGAGTTCATATCCCTTCTTTTTTTAATAAACATAATTAGTAGCAGCTTGGACTTGATGATAATTATAGTCCAATGCATGGTTGTGTTTAGAGGAAGGTTATGATTCCAACAGTGAACTGACATTGCTTTAAAGGCAATTCAGCTCCTTCTAGCAAAATATCCATTTAATCAATCTGAGTAATTTAATCAAGTTAATCCCTAGTTCAAGTTCCTTTTAATCAGCATTCAAGATAGTCATACATTTGCAGATGCAGAAAAACAGATTGCACTTAGCCTAATCAAAGGAGAAACAGCTTTTTGTAGGACAGAAGGAACCAAGATGTTACCTCCTCTTTCTGAAGACCTCCAGCAGTTGTTTGGAGTTGTTTGCACACCTTGTTGAAGTTTAAATTATAACAGCAATGCTCAATCTGGCTACTTTTAGCACTTGCCCACAGATAACTGGGGGAGGGTCAATTTTAACCTAAAAAAGGTTTTGTGGTGGAAGACAACCACCTAATGTTCCATCTGGTTGAATAAACAAAAGGCAGGTTATAAATATCTATTGTACAGCTTGAGAGGCTTTATTGTAGGAATAGCAGTTGGGGTAGAATTTAATATCGTAGCAGAACTATGTGTCAATGCTGCAAACATTGACATGTTTTTGCACTGACAATATAAGAGACAGCCTTTTCTTTAAGGGAAAATTGCAGTACCTAGTACAATGGAAGGGATACCCATTGTCTGAAGCCATTTGGGTGAAATCTAGTGATGTGAAAGCTGACAGACTTATTAAAAAGTTTTATGAGAAACACCCCAACAAACCAAAAGTCAGCTCCTAACTTGTGTTTGTTTACATTACAGGATCTGTTCTTTTTGTAAGGGGGTGTGTGGATGTCAATGCTGCAAACATTGACATGTTCTTGCACTGACAGTATAAGAGACAGCCTTTTGTTTAAACTGCTTCACATTGAATCTTGAAGGGAGGGAATTTTATAACAATTATTTTGAGAAGATTAGAAAAGCCCGCGTACAGAATGGGAGGTGAGACCTCATATGTAAAACTAATTGGATAATGTGATTTATGATGTGTAGATAAGGGTGGGGATTGTGTGTGTGTTACGATGGGTTTGGGGGAGGAGATTTCAGATTCTGGCATCCCTCCATGAGTGCCGATGTTTTGTTTCATTACTAAGACTTTTTAGATAAATAATATGCCTGCAATTTGTTTGAATTGTCTCATTCATTAGAACAGGGGTCAGCAACCTGAAACAGTGAAAGAGACACTCGGAACCGGTTCCCTCACAAAAGGAAAAACTGGGAGCCGCAAAAAATGTGTGCGCATGCGCATACATGCGTGCATGCGCAGAACAGAGTTTGACTGAAGAGTGGAGGCAAGGCGAGATATGCACCTACCCTGCATATTTGAATTGATTGGTTGAACTTTTTTAGTCCCACTTTTTTTTTTGGACTGCACATGGCAGAGGACTGGGAGCCGCAGGAGATGGCTGAAAGAGCCGCATTCGGCTCTGGAGCCGTGGGTTGCAGACCTGTGCATTAGAACCATGCCACTATGCTTAAAAGAAGAGAGAGGAATGCCACTAAAAATGGTAGGCCTGCATCATGACTTTGGCTAGTGACTTTCTTTCAGCCCAACTCATCCCAAAGGGTTATTGTTGAGAAAATAGGAGAAAAAAGGAGCATTAGTTAGATCTTGAGTTATTTAGATAAATAAATAAATAAATAAATAAAGATAATAATAAATAAGTAAAAAGTCTTTGTGTAACAACAAAATACATTGAGCGATGCATGTTTCTTTTTCCCCATCTCATTTCTCTTGCTGGATGCAGAGAAAGCAGTTGTTGCTGTAAGATGTAAAACAGGGGTCTTCAAACTTGGCCCTTTTATGACTTGTGAACTTCAGCTCCCAGAATTCCTCAGCCAACATGCCTGGGTCACTTGAAACAGGGTACAATCCATTGTAGTATCTTCTTGGAACTGTTGAAAGGACTGTGTTGTAGACAGGGGACAGGTGGTGTCTTATCCCTCCCCGTCTGTTGAGACAGGGCTGCTCAGCGATAACATAAGTGGCCCCTTTTAGCCCTCTTTCGTAAAAATAAAAATAAAATAAATGGCCTCTCATAAAAGAGGCCATCTATATTAATACTGAACAGCCCTCTCTCAACTGAGCCTTGGTGGAGCAGTGGGCTAATGCCTCCTTAAGTAACACCAGCTGCCTGCAATTAGTGCAGGTTCGAGTCCCACCAGGCTCAAGGTTGACTCAGCCTTCCATCCTTCCGAGGTAGGTAAAATGAGGACCCAGATTGTTGGGGGCAATTAAGCTGACTTTGTAATAATGCCACTTGGGGTGTGTGTGAAAGCCCTAATAAGCAGGCATATACATAGAATGAAGGCTACTGCTAAGCTTGTAAGCCGCCCTGAGTCTTTGGAGAAGGGCGGGATATAAATGGAATTAAAATAAAATAAAACAAATAAACAGAGGGAGTGGGATAAGACAGTCCTGTTGCCTTTTGAAAAAGCATGTAGGTTCTTAATTTAATTTAATTTAATTTAATTTATTGAGATTTCTATACCGCCCTTCTCCCAAAGGGACTCAGGGCGGTTCACAGGGCATAAATATAAAATGACAATACAAAAATTAAAAGACAATTAAATCAATGCCCAAGTTAAAACAAGAATAATAAAACAAACCTATAAAAACCCATATACCCCCATCAGGCCAGACCCGCTAGTTCAAATAAATGGGTCTTCAACCCGCGACGGAAGGATCGGAGGTCTGATGCCGTCCGGAGCTCAGCCGGCAGTTGGTTCCATAATGCCGGAGCACCCACAGAGAAGGCCCTCCCCCTGGGGGCCACCAGTCGACATTCCTTGACAGGAGGCACCCTGAGGAGGCCCTCTCTGTGGGCGCGCACAGGGCGGAGGGGAGTTGACGCCGGCAGCAGGTGGTCCACGAGGTATCGCGGACCCATGCCATGTAGGGACTTAAAGATCATAACCAAAACCTTGAACCTTACCCGGAAGACAACTGGTAACCAATGCAGCTCACGGAGCAAAGGTGTAACATGGGAGTACCGGGAAACTCCCAAGACAACTCTCGCGGCCGCATTCTGTACCAGTTGGAGCCTCCGAGTAGTCTTCAAGGGAAGCCCCATGTAGAGAGCATTACAGTAGTCTAGGCGAGAGGTCACGAGCGCATGAGTGACCGTACATAAGGCCTCCCTGTCCAGATAGGGCCGCAACTGGCGCACCAGGCGAACCTGGGCAAAAACCCCCCTAGTCACGGCCACTATATGATCCTCCAAAGTGAGTCGTGAATCTAGGAGGACTCCCAAGTTGCGAGCCCTATCCACAGGGGGTAAAAGCTCACCCCCCATAGAAAGAGATGGAACATCCCAGGTGTCCCGGGAAGCCGGAATGTACAGCCACTCAGTCTTGTCAGGGTTGAGTTGAAGTCTGTTCCTCCCCATCCAGACCCGAACCGCCTCCAGGCAACGGGACATCACAGCGAGGGCATCACTGGGGTGGTTTGGGGTCGAAATAAAAAGTTGGGTATCATCAGCATATTGATGATACCCAACTCCAAAACCACGAATGATCTCACCCAGCGGTTTCATATAGATGTTGAACAGGAGAGGCGAGAGGACCGATCCCTGAGGAACTCCACAAGCGAGAGTCCTAGGGGTCGACCTCTGCCCCCCTGCCAACACCGACTGCGAGCGTCCCAGGAGATAGGAGGAGAACCACTGAAAAACCGTGCCTCCCACTCCCAGTCCCCTGAGACGCCGCAGCAGGATACCATGGTCGATGGTATCGAAAGCCGCCGAGAGGTCTAATAGGACTAGGACAGAGGAATATCCCCTATCCCGAGCCCTCCAGAGATCATTCACCAGATTTCCTGATTTCCTGGGCTGTAACTGATATAAAGCACAAAAGGAATTTAGGCTAACAAGGGGAGTGAAATGCAATGAAAAAGACTTTTGTTTTTTTTCATATGTCAGCTGTAAAAGAAAGAAGGGTATGACTGGGCCTGTTAGGAAATAATAGCTGGATAATAATAGGAGAGAGTGAAAAGGTTGACTTCTTCAGTTCTTATTTACTTCAGTCTTCTTTCTGAAGAGGAACTAAGCAGAACCCCTAAAAAGTGAAGGAGTGGAAAACCAAAGTAAAGAATTCATAGCTAACAAGTATGAGTTTGAGACTCTAGGATCAAATTGGTTACATCTGAGAGTCCTGAAGGACTTTGTAGATCTCATCTTGGATCCCTTTTGTCACATTTGTCACAGTTTCTGCAACAACTGAGAGATCATGAAGGATTAGAGAGGACAAGTGTCCATTCCTTTTTTTAACGGCAAGAAGAAGAAAAACCTTGATAATTACAGATTTCATAGCTTGACATTGACACCAGGCGTATGTATGTATGTATGTATGTATGTATGTATGTATGTATGTATGTATGTGATGGACAGACAGATCTGATTAAATTGAATGTGTCAAAACTATTTCTCAACCTTGGCAACTGGCTGGGGAATTCTGGGAGTTGAAGTCCACACATCTTAAAGTTGCCAAGATTG
Organism: Vipera ursinii; assembly: GCF_947247035.1. Classification (NCBI taxonomy): domain Eukaryota; kingdom Metazoa; phylum Chordata; class Lepidosauria; order Squamata; family Viperidae; genus Vipera; species Vipera ursinii. Next base: position 65,336,795 of record NC_139521.1, read on the forward strand.
AGAAGCCCCAAGTTATGAGGCTATGTTTTGACTGCCAGAAAAGCTTTTTTTTGGGGGGGGGGCTCATGCTTGTGTTACTAAACATACAAAAATAGCTATTGTGGAAACTTTAGACACTAATTGTCCTGCAGTAGTCTTTTTTGTCAGACGCACATGGATCAAACAGAGTTGAAATGAGATAATACGAACAATTGATAAAAGAAACGACAACTCACTGGGTGAAAAGAAGGAAAATATAATTTAAAATAAAAATGGAACATTGGTAAATGAGAGGTAAGATGCCCTTTATGGTGGAAGTACCATCCACCATCTCAAAGTTTAGTAAATACTGGCAATTTCTTTCTTTTTTTTAATCTGAGCAGTTCTGTAGTTGTACTTTCATTAAAGTATTTATCAGCATATTGTTTTACCAGCAGAAAGAATTCCTTCAGTTATCAGTGAGGAACATAAGAGAGTGATCAAATGTTAGATGAAAAATGTTATTGGTTATTCAGGTATAATTATATATGCACATATATTCATTCGTAATATTTTTAGGAAGGAGTAACTGCAAACAATCTCATCTAGATTGATTGATTTCCATCAGGAGCTCCTAGTTCAAACATATAGAAACTTTTGCAGCCTAAATTTCAATAACTGTATCATTTCAGGGTAGATGGGTGAGATTAAAAAATATAAAGCATATGGAGGTTTCCAGTTAAAGTGCCATGGGTCTAAAACCAGACTGAAAAAGGAAGGATTGAAAATTTGTCTGAAATGGTATAGGGTTTCCTGCCTTAGCAGGGGGTTGGACTAGATGACCTCCAAGGTCCCTTCCAACTACTACTTCTTCTTCTTCTTCTTCTTCTTCTTCTTCTTCTTCTTCTTCTTCTTCTTCTTCTTCTTCTTCTTCTTATTATTATTATTATTATTATTATTATTATTATTATTATTATTATTATTATTATAATAAAATACACAAGCAGAAAATAAAGTACCTTATTTATCTTGACTAATGATGATGATGAAATAATGATGATGATGATGATGATGATGATGATGATGATGACGATGATGTTGGAAGGGATCTTGGAGGTCTTCTAGTCCAACTCCCTGCTCAGGCAGGAAACCCTATACCATTTCAGACAAATGGCTGCCCAGTCTCTTCTTAAAAACTTCCAGTGTGGGAGAATTCACAACTTCTAGAGGCAGGTTGTTCCACTGATTAATTGTTCTAACTGTCAGGAAGTTTCTCCTTAGTTCTAGGTTGCTTCTCTCCTTGATTAGTTTCCATCCGTTGCTTCTTGTCCTGCCTTCAGGTGCTTTGGAGACTAGCTTGACTCCGTCTTGTTTGTGGCAACCCCATATTGGAACACTGCTATCATGCCACCCCTCACCCTTCTCTTCATTAGACTAGACATACCCAATTTCTACAACCGTTCCTTATATGTTTTAGCCTCCAGTCCCCCAATCATCTTTGTTGCTCTTCTCTGTACCCTTTCTAGAGTCTCGACATCTTTTTTACATTGTGGTGACCAAAACTATATCCAGTATTCCAAGTCCGGCCTTACCAAGGCGTTATGTTCTCATACTTTTGACTATTATAGCATCCCCAGGGTCATGTGATTTACATTCAGATGCTTGACCGATTTATGACGGTTGCAGTGTCCCAGACTGTGGCAAAAAAGTCATAAAATGGGACAAACAAGTTTCTCACTTAGCAAGATAAATTGTGGGCTCAATTGTGGTCAAACGTTGAGGACTACCTACGTATGTTTAAAAGGTAGCAAATTACTAATGTTTTTAAATGTTGTAATATAGTCTAGATTCAGGGCTATATAAACTGGATTACTAAAAGGACTTTTCAGGTCTGAGGTAGCGTGGCAACATTTTCACCTCTCTTGCATGAAATCTGAAAAGTACCATCTGCCAAGTTCTCAGATCAAATCCTCTTATGAAACCCAGCCGTGGTAAACTTTCCTTAAGATAATTTACTTTCCTTTGATTTTCCAAGAGCAACTTTCATTAAAAAAAAAAGGAAATCCAAAATCTTTACTACTGTCTTACGTATTTCTTGAATATTTTCCTGAATTTCCATCTTCTTGGTGATCCACGTGCTTTCATCCACGCTGTCATTTTTCTTCATAAATGCCCACCATATTTGTGTCATTGTGATAATCCATTTCCAGAGAACGTGTAAGTATTGTTTGAAAGTATGTAATAACAAAGAAAGCTATTTACATGTCTTCCTAGAGGCTTTGGAGTAAGAGGAGATTGTAACAGAGTCTTATGCTGTCAGGAACAACTGTGCATAGAAGTATCCAACATATTTTTTTCTGGCTATCCTATTTATCACTGCTGGCAGACAGAACATGGGACAAGGGAAGGCTAGAGTTGAGTAATGTAGAATTTTCTAAGATTTCTTGAACTCCATTTTGTAGTGACTCTAAACAATATAACTAAGGGGGAGATCATATTGGACATATTGTTCAGCCTGCCTCCTACATACATATTCAATTCAAAATGGTATTTTTAAGATATTGCCTTCAGAACTAAAGTCTAATTCAAATATTTACTTTCTTGTTAACGGTATAATGAACCTCACAAACTATAAGCCTTGAAGAAACAAGTTAATTAAGACTAAGAGACTTAATTACCTCAAGATATTTGATTGGTTTATTGCTATTAGTCACACTGATTCCATCTGCATTTGAGGAATTAGAAGCTTCCACTGAACTATTGTATGCTATTTCACCAGATCTCTGTTCTTCTAGTGCTAGCAGTGCCTGCTAATAACAGTCTAATTTAGGCTATCTCTTTCTATATAAAAAATGTTTCAGATCTAATCTAATATATTTCTCCCACAGAAGCCTTGATGTTGACCTCAAAGCATTTGTTGCTAAATTGTTGTTTTAAATGAGACAGAAAGGCCAAAAGGCTAGGAAAAGCATTCTTTATATTAATTATAATAATCATGTACATTGCAATCTATGGTAAAAATATTCCTGAGAATACAAAGATGGGCCAATATTCTAAATGATGAGTGAGGACTAGTAGCTTCTTCTGTTTCTTAGATATGCCTATGGCTTCAATCCATGGAAGCTTTGAGTTATTGTGTGATCTGGTCCTTAAGATAATTTACTTTCCTTTGATTTTCCAAGAGCAACTTTCATTAAAAAAAATGAAATCCAAAATCTTTACTACTTCTCTTACGCATTTCTTGAATATTTTCCTGAACTTTCATCTCCTTGGTGTTCCACATGCTTTCATCCACGCTGTCATTTTTCTTCATAAATACCCACCATATTTGTGTCATAGTAATAATCCATTTCCAGAGAACGTGTAAGTATTGTTTGAAAGTATGTAATAACAAAGAAAGCTATTTACATGCCTTTCTAGAGCCTTTGGGGTAAGAGGAGACTGTAACATTTGAAGTCTTCATCTGAAAACTGAAGTCTACCCTGTATTGTTACATAGTATGCAAACTTCCTGTCTGCCATACTGTACATCTAGAACAGAGGTCTTCAAACTTAGCCCTTTTATGACTTGTGGACTTTAATTCCCAGAATTCCTCAGCCAGGCATGCCTGGCTGAGGAATTCTGGAAGTTGAAGTCCATAAGTCATTAAAGGGCCATGTTTGAAGACCCCTGATCTAGAACATCTAAAGGGGAAATAAATGTTAGAGGCTATGTCCAGATTGCATGATGCTCTATTTACAGGGGTGTCAAACTGCCGCCCCCGGGCCGTTTGCATCATATGGAGGCCGTGCCCACCCCAGCTCCGGCAATGCAAAAAAAGTCACAATATGTCGCGACACGTCATGTGACATGGCGAGTTTGACACTCGTGCAACATCTAGGAAATATGAATACTTGGCAGATTACAAACAGTGCAATTAGACAATATTTTGCATGAAAGGTATGGATGCCATTGGGGTACATCTGTGGACACCCAATTTCTCTGAATTTCAGATTGTATCTTAGAACAAGGGCATAGTCAAAAATGAAGCTTCTGTTTTATGTATGAGCCTAACTATTTCCCAGCATGTTTGTAAGTATTCTTCTTTGAAAATCACAAGCAGGCTCTTTAGCTTTGGGGTTAGCAACATTTTCAAACGTTAAACAAATCTCTGCAACAATGCAAGTACCTCCTGTAAATATTTTATAAACATTACATCAATATTTTAAACCTGATCCCAAATCTCACGAACTGACAAATCTTATGGAATTTTAGCAGGTACACCTGTGAAGTATTGCTGGAATCTCAGCAAGGTATCTGCAGATCCCAGGTATAAATGAATTAGTACCCACATAATTCATTCAGGGTTAATAAATTAATAATCTGACAATATAAGACAGTGTTCTCAACTTTATATATTCAGTTTTCTATATTTTATATTCTTAGACAAAGTCTCAAAAGAGCAGGGACCAGAACAAAAAAGTCACGTCCAAAAGTTGTACAAGTATGTTTGTGCAAGTTTTCAAGAATTTTTAAATCTATTTCTAAAACAATGTTGGCTAGTGAAACTTTAAATGGAACCATCCCTCAGGGTTCATAACAGACAGCCAATAAATTGTCTTAAGCCATAAAATTATCTCTATATATTTTGAATTTTTAGAATGTTTTCATACTGCTAAACATGAATTTTGTGGTTCTGTAATTTTTTCATGCATGCAGTTGACCTGGTTCAGATCTGTGATAAAAAAAACAGTACATGCATGCCAGAAATATTATGGGAAACATATTACAGATGTAGATATACTCAGTCACCCACCTCCTTTTGTAGAACTATCCTTAGTTTTTAAAAAATATTCTAGGAATCATGATTTGAGGTTCCCACTGATAACCTGAGGATGGAGATCATACTGTTTAAGGAGATTTGAACCAGAGTCAATATTTGAATGAGAATATCATTCAGATACCCTATAGATCATGGTTCTTCAAACTTGGCCTTTTATGACTTGTGGACTTCAAGCTGGCTGAGGAATTCTGGGAGTTGAAGTCCACAAGTCATAAAGGGGCCAAGTTTGAAGACCCCTGCTATAGATCAGGGGTGTCAAACTGCTGGCCCGCAGGCTGGACATGTCACACGTATGCCGTGTCCACCCCATTGCCGGCAATGGCAAAACAGTCCTGATATGTCATGCAACATCACGAGTTTGACATGTATGTTATAGAGAGTAGTCTGAGCTTTCAATGCAATATAGTAGTAGGAATGATTTTATTTTTCATCTGTAACTAGTGCAACCATAATTATAACCGTAATCATTACAAAAACAATTCAGAATACAGTGAAATTGGTCTGAAATATTTAACTTATTTCATTATGTTTACTTTGAGTTAATCTGGTCGGTATATAGCAAAACTCTAATATAAATATAAGAATGGGCCATCTATTTTATACGACAAACTTCAGTCTGGTAATATTTTCATCTGACAAAGAAGTGCCTAACATGGAGCCCAGTCCAAGTTCTGCACCATCCAAAGAAAAAGTGAGTTTAATGTTGAACAACAAAATAATACTCGTCTGCAGTATGATTGTTTCTTTAAAATAAATCAGTAAATTTATAAATCCATGATGGCTACATGAATATTGATGAAAGACATACCTTTAAAAACAGCATATTTTCATAGTTAGCACTAATACCAGATATTAACTGTCTTATCTTGTTTTACTAGCACCATTCTATTGTGATGCATTTTCCTGAGTAGACTTTGTGAACAGTTGACATGCAAAAATATCTAATGAACATGTCAAGAGATGGCTTCCTTTTTTTCACTGATTATAGTAGTAATCTTGGCCATACACATCATATCCATGCCCTTTATAGTAACTATACTCATCCTCATATGTTCTGAAATTATCTCCTCGTGGGTACCCGTTCTCACTACCATAATAATCAGTTTGGGCTTCATATCCACGTTCGTAGTTGTTTGTGGTGGTGGCATCATGCACCCACGGGTCTTCTGTGGTAGTGTCGTACTGGCCCTGATCGGCAGGAGTGGTCACTTCTTGCAACAGTTCACCTGTAGTACTTTCAGTGGGATTGACAGTTGTGACCAGGGTGGTTAGACTGATTGTTGTTGCTTCCTTTTCTTCCTCTTCTTCTTCCTCTCCACCATTTCCGGTTTCTTCTGCGGTGCTGTTTGTGCTGGTGGCATTAGCACCACTTCCATTTTCATCTACTTTCTCCTCTTCTTCCTCTTCATTCTCCTCTTCCTCATTTTCATCACTGTCTTCTTCCTCTGCACCTTTTTTGGGAACATTTTCCTTTTCAACCTTTTTATCACCTGCTTCTTTTCCAGGTTTCTGAACAGGCTCGTTTGCTACTGGTACCTATATTGATGCCAAAAAAAAGAGGGTGGGGGATAGATTAGGGAGCTAATTATGATCTGCAAAAGCACCCCACTCCCAGTATGTATGATCTGGTTTTAACCTTCACTAATGTGGACTGTGTAAAAATTATGGGACTCTTAAATTCATAAAGTTGAAAGACAAGGGACGCGGTGGCTCAGTGCTTTAGGACGCTGAGCTTGTCGATCAGATGGTCGGCCGTTTGGCAGGTCGAATCCCGAGTGTTGCGTAACAGAGTGAGCGCCTGTTACTCATCCCAGCTTCTGCCAACCTAGCAGTTCGAAAGCACGTAAAAAATGCAAGTAGAAAAATAGGGACCACTACGGTGGGAAGGTAACAACGTTCCGTGCGCCTTTGGCATCTAGTCAAGCCAGCCACATGACCACGGAGATGTCCTCGGACAAGCGCTGGCTCTTCGGCTTTGAAACGGAGATGAGCACCGGCCCCTAGAGTCGGAAATGACTAGTACACATGTGTGGGGGAACTTTTACCTTTACCTTTTTACATATATATACTGTTGCAAGAAATGACTTCTGGTTTAGAGCTAGAGTTCTGTCTAGATCAGGTACTCAGCTTCTGTATGATTCCAACTCTGTTTGATGGCAGAATCATTGTATCTTTATCCACTGATTTATTCTAAAAATCAAAGGCATGTGCACTTTGCAAGATATGTCAGAATGCTCTTCCTTCTGGACTGTCCCAGGTCAAGCATCACAAAACGTCTCTAACATACTACTTGAGCCTTGGTGGTATGAAAGAAATTGAAATGAGTACACATCTCCTTGTTCAGTGAAGATCTGATCTGGTTTTATACCAAAACTTGGTGATGGTGGTGATGATTGTCAAATGCTGGGGAAATCAGGAGATTCAGGCAGTTCAAATGAGTATAAAAGTTTATTGCAAGCTGAAGCTTTCTACAAGAATCTGAACTACTAGCAATCAAGGAAATGAATGGGAGTTAAGAAAGCTGGTCTGGTCTTAGATCTCTTGTGGGTACACAGAGACTCATGACTGATGACGTGTTTGACCTCTCCCTCAGGCTCAGCCTGGTCATCTCCTACAATGATGATGTTATCTATTCAGCTGTGCCCACCTCTTGGCAATTCTATGGGCCAGGTCTGTCCATGTCTTGCATTACTTCTTTGAGTTGTTCTATGTGCTGCCTGGTGTCAGCTTTGATGGTGTCCAGCCACCATGTTCTTTGGCAGCTTGGTTTCCTTTTAGAGTAACTCTTCCAAATATTATTGCTTTTCCCAGTGAATTCTCCTTCATGACATGGACAAAATAATTGAGGTGCAGTTTTGTGATTTTTCCTTACAGTGAGAGGCCTGGTGTTAATAACCAAAACTTAATATTACCTTCTTTTCAGTAATAGTGCCAGGACATTCAGATGACCTGGCCCCTAGAATTGCCAAGAATTGGACACAATTGAATAGATAACATCATCCTTGTAGGAGATGACCTACACAGCTTTCTATTAACCAATAACAATTTTTAGGTACTTTTTGGCATCACCAAATTTTGTTTTATAGCCAAGGATGTGGGAGATGATAATGCATCTTAAAGACCAGCTTCCTCCTATGTGTTTTTGTATTTGTCTACCTGTCTCCTTGTTTTAAGGGACGCGGTGGCTCAGTGGGTTAGGACGCTGAGCTTGTCGATCAGAAGGTTGGCAGTTTGGTGGGTCGAATCCCGAGTGCCGCGTAACAGAGTGAGCGCCTGTTACTCGTCCCAGCTTCTGCCAACCTAGCAGTTCGAAAGCACATAAAAAATGCAAGTAGAAAAATAGGGACCACTACGGTGGGAAGGTAGCAGCGTTTTGTGTGCCTTTGGCGTCTAGTCATGCCGGCCACATGACCATGGAGACGTCCTCGGACAAGCGCTGGCTCTTTGGCTTTGAAACGGAGATGAGCACCGGCCCCTAGAGTTGAAAACGACTAGCACGCATGTGTGGGGCTACCTTTACCTTTACCTTACTCCTTGTTTTATTGCTCTTTGATCATAACATAATGTTTTTATTTGATTTGGTGTATTCCAAATCCCCATAACTTGCTCACCTTTTGGACAGTGTCAGCATTTCCGTCAGTCTTGTTATCTTCAGCTGCAGGTGTAGTGGGAGCCACTGTGGTCTCTTCACTTCCCTTTCCACCTTCATTTTCTTCATTTGATTGCCCCTGTTGGGACATTAAACAGTACGAATATCATATTGCATATTATTTCAAAAAGATACATAAACAAAAACATTTTAATTATCAATATTTTCATGGTACTAACGCCTGTAAAGCTATCGATGCAAGGTGGAGAACTTCTCAGCTTGAAACAATCACATCGTTTCAAATCCACTCAAGCCACTAAATGACAACAATAAGTATTTGAATCTAATTATTAAAATGGGGCTTGACACCTTTCCTAAAATTAGAACAAGGTTCATTCACAGGTCTCAAAAGAACAAATTCCATTCTTGGCAGAGATGATGGATCATTTTTCCCATATGTCAAACAACTGGAGCCCTTAACTGCTGATATATACAAAAGGACGTCTCATACAAATTTTAGTCCCTAGACAGCTGGTTAAGCAGTCTTATGAGTTTCTAGAAAGGGCAATTCAGAGTGGTTTTCTTATAATTTCTGGTACTAGTGATCGTGATTGGCGTGGAGAACAGAATATTTTCTGAAGATGTCCTGCAGAATCCCTGCCCCTTTAAACAAGAGTCTCACATAGCCACATTCCAATGTTCATGGGTAATTTCAAACTACCCTCCCCCCCCAAAGCTTACATTAATATTTAATTGTAATTTTGGAGGAATATATTGCAGGAGACATGGTAGAAATCCATGACCTGATATTTGAAGGATACACTGAAAACAGTTACTCTAAAACCTCTGGATGAATTTGAATCACAAACACTCAGGCAGTTGCCTGGAACTCTGATAATATCTTTCTACAAAATAGGCAGAACGTCAACTTTCGCAATATTGTTCTAGCACACGGCTGGCCAGACCAGCCTAAATGTTTATATGCGAATGCAGCTGTACTTAATATCGGATGGTTAAAATGCTTAAAAATAAGTCGAAATGTGATGCCAACAAAACATAACAAAAAGTTATGTTCCTCTCAACTGAAAGATCTTGCAAAATTGCATCGTGTGGCTAGTTCTTTGGATAGCTACCAGAGATCACCATGACCCTATATATAAAACACCAATTATAGGACTATTTATTTAAATGTTGTTAAGGTTCCGTCCATGTCCAGACAGGGCATAGCCTGGAGTAAAACCCCTGAAATAGATCAGAGAAAGACAATAGCCTCATGGAGTCATATATCTGAATGTGTTGGAAACTCAAAGTTGGAGAAGAATGGAGCTGCACCTATTGCCCCATTTTATGTCTCTCCCTATCCTCTACATGTTTAGGCAGGAAATCTGAAGGGATGATGTACATAGTATGTACATGCATGCATGTATTTTAGATTTTTAAAAAATCCTACCTTTATACTTTTATAAATAATTCAAGGTGGCAAACATATCTAATATTCCTTCTTCCTTCATTTTCCCCACAACAGCAACACTATGAAGTGACTGACCCAAAGTAACCCAGCCAGCTCTCATGCCTAAGGTGGGACTGGAACTCATGATCTCTTGGTTTCTAGCCTTCTAACCACTAGATCAAATTGGTTCTCATAAATTCAACTTCTGGTCACACAGACTGGCTCTCAGTACTGATCATGTTACCTTTCTTGGTTATGAAATGTCTGCAACAAGAAAACAAAGAGAACACCAGAAGTCCCACAATTCAACTCTGAGCTACATATATTCTCCACTATTTTATGATAATAAAGACCCTTTGAGTCCACAGTGGCTTGGTGGCACATCATTAGTCAAAATCAAAACCACACCCAATAGCAGTGTTGAAGTTACCTAGTCAGGTTGTAGTGTATGCGGGTTTTGCATACACGTGAGGGTCAGTGAATTAAGGAGGTGGGGAGCTGGACAGCTCCAAGCAGGAACAGCGTTCAGGGGGGGGGGGCAGAACAAGGGGACAGCGTTCAGCGGGAGAGCAGGATTTAAAGGGATTGGCTGACCAGCCAGCAGGATGCTTGGATTATACCCATTGGCCAGGCAGTTACCTGACCAGGTATAAGTGAGGGCTCAAATCCTTTGTTTCCCAGTTCGGCCATGTTCCTCAATAAAACAACTTAGCTCCTGAACCTGTGTCGCCTCTGATTCTGGGTCCAACCCAACACAGGTAATAAAACGTCTGCATGAAAACCACCAGACTCAGAGAGCACCAAGGACCCCACAGTTCAATCGTGAGCTACAAATATTCTCTTCTGTTGGTACTCTTTCTACCTATCAGGATCAGTGTCAGTCGGTCTGTCTGTCTACCATTGATCGCCTTAACTCAGGCCAGTTTCTTGCCCCACAACTGAGCAGGATACTTATTCCTCATTTTTGATGGTTCATCCAGAATTGTGTTGCTTGCAAGGCATGACCAAAATAGAAAGGCTTCAATGTACTTGCAAATAGCCGTACTGTACTCATTATTGGTACAGATTTGCTTTAATTCAACTTCAGGTTTTCTTAAAGAATGACCATGGATCGTATATATGTTTGTGTTGCTTTGGAACCACAGTAGTTGTTTTTGAATAAATGGACACAAAATGCTTTGTCTCCAAACCTGTGGAACCCAATAGCTTTTACTGTAACTTCAGGGTTGCTGTTTGTTTAGATGACTTAAACTTTAAAAAAAAATACAACGTCAAACCAGAATAGAAACTTGTGGTCAGTTACTAATCTTCACCGGAGGCACTCACAGAGTATAGGGTTTAAAAACAATGCTCCTTGGTTTGTTTTGAATAAAATCAGACACATTTCTTACCCCTTCTTCTTCCTCTTCTTCCTCTGAACTATTGCCACCAAAACCTTCTTCAGATGAGTCACTGTTAAACTAAAAAGAGAGGCAGTTCTGAGGCATTTGCTCCCAAACAATACGAATGCTTGTTTACAGAAAAGCAATCAACTTTTGCTCTCCCCTATGTATACAGTGACACTCAAGTCTATGTAGCTTTTCCAGTACTTCAGAGCCCGGAATTCAGATGTTTTGTTGGTGTATTTAAGAAAAATAAAATGGAAGCAAAAAGGTCTAGTTGTTGACTTGCAGTTGATTTAGGGACCATTCGATGTTACAATGGCACTGAAAAAAGTGACTTATGAGGTTCAAGGTTTTGGTAATGGTTTTCAAGGCCCTACATGGCATGGGTCCGGAGTACCTTGGGGATCACCTGCGGCCGGCGTCAACTTCCCTCCGCCCTGTGCGTTCCCACAGAGAGGGCCTCCTTAGGGTGCCACCAGTCAGAGAATGTTGGCTGGTGGCCCCCAGGGGGAGGGCCTTCTCTGTGGGCACCCCGGCCTTATGGAATCAGCTGCCGGTTGAGCTCCGGATGGCACCTGACCTTCGCTCCTTCCGACGCGGTCTGAAGACCTACCTATTTGAGCAAGCCGGCCTGGCCTGATGGGGGATGTGCTGGGGTTTTTGTGGATTTTTATATTATTCTACTGTTTTAGCTCGGGCTCTTATTTAATTCTTTTTTAATTTTTGTATTCTGTATTTTTATATGTGCCCTGTTCACCGCCCTGAGTCCTTCGGGAGAAGGGCGGTATACAAATATAAGTAAATAAATAAATAAATAAATTTTTCAAAACTTAAGACCGTTGCAGCATCCTCGGGGTCATGCAATCAAAATTCAGATGCTTGGCAACTGGCTCATGACAAAATGTCCCAGGATCATGTGATCACCTTTTGCAACCTTCTTACACGCCAAGGTAATGGGAAAGCCAGATTCATTTAACAACCATGTTAGTATCTTAAAAAATGCAGTGAACCACACTTAAACTGTGGCAAGAAAGGTCGTAACATGGGGCAAAACTCATTCAACAGCTGTTTCACTTAGCAACAGAAATTTTGGACAATTGTGGTTGTAAGTCAAGGACTACCTGTATACCTTATAGTGAGGCAACCAGTGATTGCAAGTTTTTGAATCCTTTGCAATAGTGGCAAATATCCGTAGCTCAGGTGTAGGAAGAGGGTGAAATTTTGTTCTCTGAGCTTGTGTCCATTTAAGGGATGTCAGTCCTTTACTATCATGCCGACTTGCATATTCCAGGTTCTAATTTTTATCTAAAAAGCTAGTGGTGTTTATATTTAGCCTTGAAAGTTCACATAGGAACCTAACAAGCCTAGAAACGTGATTTAATCGTAGAATCTCTGGATACTAATCCTTGCACCTCTAATTTGCCTTAAAAAGATTCCTGTCTGAAACTCTGCAGCTCAGTGTAGATTGCATTACAAAAGCCATTAGCTTATTTTACTATTGAAAGATCATTTTCCAGTGGAAACATGGCGTAGTAGCTTTGCAATGCTCTGAATAAGCCACCTTAGATTGTGTTAATTTCATTCATACTGCCGTAAAAGGCAGTAAGTATTATTTCTTTCCAAAAGGTGGGGGGGGGCACAACTTCAAGGTCTTCCAGGCTTTTAAGAAAACTATTGATCTTCAGGGTTAATCTTTGTATTATCCATAAGGAATAATCAGACAAGCAGGAAGGATACATTGTCCAAGGCTGCAAAGCCACTGATCAATATAAAAATATCTCCGTTGTCCCTAACAGAGAAGCCAAACCACTGTTCTGTTGAGGCAACATTCCCAGAAGACAATTTTTAGTTCCTTACATGACCCATATTTGAAAACATATAATTAACAGGCCCCTGCATTACTCCCAACTTGGTCATAAACCACCGCTTTATGGATGTTCCTACTTGTCTCCTTAAAAATGGAAGAAAGAAAAGGCTGTCAAAAAACTAGAATTGGATCAACAGTATTGTCCATCAATGGTCTATACAAGTTACTACCTTTTCTGTGATTTTACTTCTGTTATTTGGCCATTTGTGCAAGAAATAACATAAAGATTTTCTACACGCTGCACATTTGTCAGGTACAAAGGAACTGAAAGAATAATAATTTCACTATCAATTTCACCATCCGTGGCATTTTTACCTGTGTGAAGTTGAATATACCTATGTCTGGATAGCTGTACACAAGTAAAACACGTCATATATTTTCAATATTTTATAGAATGACAGGTAGTCCTTGACCTATGACCACGACTGAGCCCAAAATTTCTGTTCCTAGGTGAGACATTTGTTCAGTGAGTTTTGCTCCATTTTTCGATCTTTCTTACACAGTTGTTAAGTGACTGATTGCACTTGTTAAGTTAGTAACAGAGTTGTTAAGTGAACAACAACAACAACTGTATTTACCTGGAATCTTTTCATAGGTGGGTAGAAGTAAGGATATCTATAAAGAAAATGCCTGTATTTGTTCTTGAACACCTGCCAAAATAAAAGGAAGACACTTCAATAGTTAAATCTAAGAAGAAAATTGCTATGCTTAGTACCCAAATAAAAAAAAATCAAGGATGTTGCCAACATACTGCATTTTCTTCTGAATCTTCTGACTTAAATCTTCTTCGGAAGTGTTTTGCCTACAACAGAAGAGGAGATAACTTTAAAAGGGAGTGCTTTTATTTCTATTGTATTGCTAACTCCATACTTGTTTCCTGAAATGTGCTCTCAACATTTTCCCCCCAAAACTTTTGTGGGAGGACAGCACCCACCCCATTGAGAAAGAAACATTTTGGGAATATTAAAAGGCAGAGTATTATATTTCCCCAAAGGATCTTAAAGGCAGATAAGCAGGCCCAGTTTTCTTAATAGCCCCAGACAGAGGCCAGGTCTGTAGAAATACAGATTTGGTAATCCTTTCAGAAAGATTGAAGCCAGGAAGCTTGGAGCTGATGAGATTAGAAAGACAAAGACCCCTGAAATTTGCATACCCCACCCAAACTCTAAGGACCGGAAACATGACCTTTAGGACATAATAGGATTAACCCACCACCATCAGAATACCAGGTCAGAACCTCAGGTCAAAGTACATGACACAGGAAATACAAACCCATAGGAAAAGGAACTCCAAACACAAAACCTCAAGCAAGTACAAAAACCCACCACTCCCAGCTACATGTGATCAGCTTTCCCAGGGCTACATTTCTGTCTGGCTCTGCTCTTCAATAAAGTACAACCTTCTTTCTAAAGCAGGCTCCATTTTGTTTATTCCCAGCTTGGAATGGACCCTGATGAAGATTTTTCTTTCAACACTTCATTAAATTTCAAAAAAGTATAAAATATAAAAAACAAGACAAAGAAAAAGAGTCAGAAGGGGGAAAGGGGTAACAAAAAAAAAACTCTGGAAAAACAACCAACTAAAAGGGAAAAAAAACTACGGTACAGATAAAAACCTAAATATCAATGACTCTTTGAGCTAGAATAAGGCATGATGAACAGTACGTCTATCACCACAAACAGATCTAATGATCAACACCCAAAATTAAAATTTCTTGTGTTTTTCCCCCCCAGTTTCAATAAACAAATCCAGGAGTAGTACAATACTGTACTGTTCTGAAATAAAACGAAGCCATTTGTCTGAAATCGTATAGGATTTCTTGCCTGAGCAGGAGGTTGGACTAAAAGACCTCCAAGGTCTATGGTTATTCTGATATTCGGTTATAGAAAGAGCAAATTTATTTATTGATTTATTTATTTTTTAAAATTTATATGCCGCCCTTCTCCCCAAGGACTCAGGGTGGCGCACAACAATAAAAATGAAAAACATAAAATAGAAAATTTAAAAAAGAATTAAACGATAAATACAATAATTATATGACAATTTAAAAACCAGTAAAAAGCTAATTAAAACCGTAGTCAGTCCAGGCCCGCTTGTTGGAACAACCACGTCTTCAGGTCACGGCAGAAGGACCGAAGGTCAGGGGATGTCCGCAGCTCCGGGGGCAATTCATTCCAGAGGGTCGGTGTGCCCACAGAAAAAGGCTCTCCCCCTGGGAGTCGCCAGCTGGCATTGCCTGGCCGACGGCACCCTGAGGAGGCCGACTCTCTGGGAGTGAACCGGGCAATGGGAGGTTGTCAATGGCAGCAAGTGGTCTCGCAAGTATCCTGGGCCTAAGCCATGTAGGGCTTTAAAGGTTGTAACCAGCACCTTGAATCGCACCCGGAGGGCAACCGGAAGCCAATGCAGCTCACGCAGGAGTGGTGTAACATGGGAGTACCGAGATACTCCCATAAGCACCTGCGCGGCTGCATTGTGCACCAGTTGAAGCCTCCAGGTGCTCTTCAAGGGCAGCCCCATGTAAAGAGCATTGCAGTAATCCAAACGAGAAGTGACGAGGGCGTAAATAGCATTAACCTGGCCACCATAGAGCCTAGTGATGATATGCTGAGCATGAAAACAGCACTATTTTATCATCTACCCTTGGTAAAAGCTATCTCTATATCTGTATCATCTGAATTAGCTTTTTAAATATTTCTTGTAAAAGTAGGACAGAGATCAGAAGGCTCTCAACAAAATTCCAGGCTGGGAAACACATATGGTTAGAACCAGCAAAGATATTTCTGGGTAGAATTAACAGTACCTAGTTAGAGGGATCAGCGATCTAACTTAATGATACCAGTGGTGGGATTCAATTATGTGAACAACCGGTTCTCTGTATGGATGCCACTTCCGGAAGTCCATTCTGGGCCTGGGCAACAAAAAACTAGCTACCGGTTCTGCCGAACTGGTGCGAACCGGCTGAATCCCACCACTGAACGATACCTTCAATAATAATTTAGACGCATATGAACCTGCTTTATGCTGAGACAGACTATTATAACTGCAGGAAGTTATAATAGTCTAACAGAAATATAGGCAGGCAGAAATATATTTAGCTCTTCCAGAAGAGGTTGAGAACTGAAGTTAACCTCTTGCTGTAAAACAGAACTGTTGCTCATCCATACTAAGCATGTAATGAAGTTGAGAAGGAACCTGCAAAATTCATCCATTTCTTCCCAAGTGTTCCTGAATTGACCCATTTTGCACATGCCTAAAAATGAACTGATGGGTGGAAAAAAGGGACAATGGCCTTATAGCCCAAATCTATTCATTTGGGGGGGGGTGTTTATCACAGCTTAAGTCGGATGTCAAGAAATAATGAATGATTGCTGGAAGATCCCAAGGAGTTTTTTCGGATGCTAACTTGCACTAACATTATATAGCACACAGCTTTGTATGTGGAATGCTAATCAAAAGTTGTGCAATTTCCTGATGGAATATTAGTATTTATGTAATGCTAGTGTGCATGATATGATCCGGCAAGAGACTGATATCAACAATATATAGAATTCTTGTTCTTACTCCCAAAGATGCTTTTTCATCAGGCAACTGGACTTCCTTGTTTTTCTTTCAAGACAGTTCACTTCTTATCCAAGAAGCTTCTTGGATGAGAAGTGAAATGTCTTCAAAGAAAAACAAGAAAGTTCACTTACCTCGTGAAAAAGCACCTTTGGGGTAACTATGACCTGGATGACTGAGCATCTCCATAGACATCTGGTTCTTAGCTATTTTCACTTTCCACTAGATGGCATAGCTACCTGACAGAAAATTCAATTGCTGGATTGGATAGGACAGGGGTAGACAACCTTGGCTCTTTTATGACTCGTGGACTTCAACTCCCAGAATTCCTGAGCCAGCATGGCTCACCTTGGAAACCTCTCCCTTTCCCCTCAGCATGGCTGGCTCAGGAATTCTGGGAGTTGAAGTCCACAAGTCATAAAAGAGCCAAGGTTGCCTACTCCTGGGATAGGATTTCTTCCTTTCGCATGCCACAGAAGTATAAGATACGATCGCTACTTTTGGGGATATGAATAATTACCATTCCATTGCTTTATCATTATCATTCAGTTATAGCCTAAATATAATGTAACAAGAATGTGTTTTTTTAAAAAAAATAAATGTGTTGATGATGTCCCCGTAGTTCCTTAGGACCTGTCCTAGATTTTCTTTTTAATGATATGTAATCTACTACTTATAGAACGTTAAACTTAAATGATAACCGAGTTCTGGGATGACAGGAAACTTAATAAATGTGATGATACAGACAAGTGAGCAGCCAGCTTGACTTGTTCTCACATTTATCAAACAATGTCAAGCTGACAAGGTTTACGTAGCTGAGTGAAGTGCATCTTTCACAGCACATATCAGGCCATGCAGATTCAGAATTTCCCATCTCCAGTGCTTTTTTTGTAAAAGAAAAAGGTGCCGGAACTCACACATGTCATACGACCCGCCTTGCCTACCCTACAAGGTTCCATCCAAAAAAGGTGCCGGAACTCCTTTCTGAGCGTTCTATGAGAAAAAAAGCCCTGCCCATCTCCTTTCAATGCAAAGGCACAAAAGGATAGAATAGATCGCATTTGCTGTCAACCGTCCCACTGCAGTAAGTAGCAAAATAAACTCCTGGGACATTTTTTTCTCAAAGACGTTAACTTTACTGAAAAGGCATATGGGTACAGAAGTAGAAAAGCCAGTTTTGACATTTTTGCACACAAATAGCATAGGAAAACGTTTCCTTTGCCCACCCCATCGTTCATTGTCCACCAATGAGCTGCACTTGCTTTATTTTGGAAATCTGCCTCGGATGTTGCCAGTCAATGACCTTAGGGTTTAGATCTGTCTCATGCTTCCACGAAGCACACTTGTATTCCAGAGTTCCCTCCCAAAACTTCCATACATTCCAATACCTTCCCTCCTCCCTACTGTTATTGTGGTCTCGTTGTGAGCAGGTCTGTATAGCGAGTCAACCATGACGCTAGCTCTGATGAAGTTCCTGGGTAATAATAATAATGATGATGATGACGACGACGATAACAACAACAACAATAATAAAAAAGTTGGAAGGGACCTTGGAGGTCATCTAGTCCAACCCCCTGCACAGGCAGGAAACCCTATACCATTTCGGACAAATGGTTGTCCAATCTCTTCTTAAAAAATTTACAGTGTTGGAGCATTCACAACTTCTGGAGGCAGGTTGTTCCACTGGTTAATTGTTCTAACTGTCAGGAAATTTCTCCTTATTCTAGGTTGCTTCTCTCCTTGATTAGTTTCCATCCATTGCTTCTTGTCCTGCCGTTAGGCGCTTTGGAGAATAGCTTGACTCCCTCTTCTTTGTGGCAGCCCCTGAGATAGTGGAACACTGCTATCATGTCACCCCTCATCCTTCTCTTCATTAAACTAGACATACTCAATTCTGGCAGCCATTCCTTATATGTTTTAGCCTCCAGCCCCCTAATAATCTTTGGTGCTCTTCTCTGTACCCTTTCTAGAGTCTCAACATCTTTTTTACATCGTGGTGACCAAAACTGGATGCAGTATTCCAAGTGTCGCCTTACCAAGGCATTGTAAAGTGATATTAATACTTCATGTGATCTTGATTCTATCCCTCTGTTAATGCAGCTTAGCACTGTGTTAGCTTTTTTGGCAGCTGCAGCACACTGCTGGCTCATATTTAAGTAATATTACCTCTGTACTTCATTTGTCTTCAGTTCAAGATACCATTGAATTGTAGGTTTGGTCAAAGATGTTGGTTATCTAATATGCTTACATGAAATATTTGGTTTTGTCTTGGCAAAGTGCTTGCGCTGTGCTGTGTAGGAAAAATAGTTCATCTAGTTCAGGCAAAGCTGCACCATCAACAGTTCCTGTTATCTTGAATTGTCAACCACCCCTTGGAAAAGCTGTTAGAACTATCGGAAGATCCTCAGATGGGAGACACTAAAACAACGAGGCGCTTCACTAAGAATGGACTTCATTCCATAAAACAACCTTGAGGGGTGCTTTTCTCAAATCTCTCAAAATGAAGCATCCCCTTAAAGATCTGCATAATTGCACTCTGTTTCGATCTCCACTGTCACATTTATGGCTAGGGTGTTTCTTGGTATCTGTTTGAAAACTTACAGGAAGAGAACATTTCTACAAATATTTAGTTGAAGTCTGATCTCAGATAAAGAAGCTCCAATAGGTAACCATGCTTTCTGCAGTAGGTTCTCCTGTCCTCCATCCCTCTCATCCAATCCAATCCAATCCAATCCAGTCCAGTCCAGTCCAGTCCAGTCCAATCCAATCCAATCCAATCCAACCCAATCCAATCCAATCCAGTCCAATCCAATTCAATCCAATCCATCCATCCATCCATCCATCCATCCATCCATCCATCCATCCATCCAACCATCCATTCTTCTATATTACAATGCCTATACGGTCCCTCGAAAGTATTAAGTAATCAAATAATCTTTTTATAACATTAAGCTTACTCAGTTCCTTCAACCTTTCCCTATGACATTTTTCCATGGTTTGGATCCTGTACCAAATTAGTCCATAGCTTTCTTATAGAATGGCACCTGGGACAGGACAGTACATCGAAGTAAGGTTTTAGTAATATGGATTAAAGCCAATCTATTATAGACACCAATGGGTGTCTGCAGAGTGGGATCAAAAAGTTAAGATGGTCGCTGGGACTTTGCGATCAAAGTTCTGCCTGTATTTTTGTGTGTGCGTCCATGTGCAATGCATTTTGAAAAAGTTAGACTTTGATCACACCATTGCAGCCATGGTCTTGAATTTTGCCCATGCCATGTGGACACCGTGATGCCTATTGTGACCAAACTGAGCTCACATTAGGTGGTTTAAGTTTCTATTTTCTTCTTTCTCTTTTTACCTACTTGTGTCCAAGGTTTTTCATAGCTCTGCAAATCTCCAAGTTACCTTAAATATGCTGATATTTTCCTCCTGTGTTTCCTCCTGGGTAGAATTTTGGCCAAATGAATACCGGCATTTATAGGTGTGAGTTTTATTATAACTGTTCTACAACAAATATATATTTATGAGTCAAGTTTCCTAATACAGTATTAGTCTCATTCAAGCACACATATCAAGTTGATGATTCATGTTTAGACTGACAGGGCCAAAAATTCCATAACCATCATCCTATCAGCATGCTGTGCTTATTTGATGATAAAAGTAATAATAACAATAGTAAATTTAGTTTTAAATTAAAACTAAATTAAATCTGTATGCTGCTCGACTCCCAGGGATGCTGGGTGTTTTACAAATCGATAAAGATGTTTAAAAACAAGGAGCAACACAAACACAAAAAAACAACATAGATCGAAAGAGTACAATACAGTAGCAGACAAAACAAACCCAAATGGGAATAAGGGAAGGAAAGAAAATGTTCCCATTTGGGTTTGTTTTTCATGAGCACCAATAATCCTTATTAAACATCTCAGCAAAGAGCCACATCTTCATGACCCTTCAAAATACCCGGGGTGGGGGGCGTTCAAATATTGGGAGGAACCTCGTTCCAGAGGCTACAGAAGTATTGCTATAGAGAAGAAATACTTCAAAACTCTCGATAAGTGGCGTTGTTCAATCAATGGAACTTGGACCATGTCAACTCTGCTAGATAAAACCAGCCAGGCAGCTACTATGAGTGACAGGTGATTCCCCCCCAAATTAGCAACAATGCCCTATGCCAGGGGTCTTCAAACTTGGCCCTTTTATGACTTATGGACTTCAACTAGATAGGGCTCGCAACTTGGGAGTCCTCCTAGATTCACTGCTTACTTTGGAAGATCACATAGTGGCCGTGACTAGGGGGGCCTTCACCCAGGTTCACCTGGTGCACCAGTTGCGGCCCTATCTAGACCGGGATGCCCTCTGTATGGTCACTCATGCTCTCGTGACCTCTCGTTTGGACTACTGCAACGCTCTCTACATGGGGCTGCCCTTGAGGACCACTCGGAGGCTCCAGCTGGTACAGAATGCAGCCGCGAGAGTCGTGTTGGGAGTCTCCCGATACTCCCATGTTACACCTCTACTCCGTGAGCTGCATTGGCTCCCAGTTGTCTTCCGAGTGAGATTCAAGGTGCTGGTAATGGTGTTCAAGGCCCTACATGGCATGGGTCCGGAGTACCTTAGGGAGCACCTGGTGCCGGCATCAACTTCCCTCCGCCCTGTGCGTTCCCACAGAGAGGGCCTCCTCAGGGTGCCACCGATCAGAGAATGTCGATTGGTGGCCCCCAGGGGGAGGTCCTTCTCTGTGGGCACCCCGGAACTATGGAATCGGTTGCCGGTTGAGCTCCAGATGGCACCCGACCTCCGCTCCTTCCAACGTGATCTGAAAACGCATTTATTTGAACAAGCCGGCTTGGCCTGATGGGGGGTGGGTTGGGTTTTTTTATTGTTCTTAATATTTGTATTTATTGTTTTTTACCTTGGGCATTATGTTTAATTCTTTTTAACTTTTGTATTTTCTGTATTTTATACATTTGCCCTGTTCGCCGCCCTGAGTCCTTCGGGAGAAGGGCGGTATATAAATAAAATTATTAAATAAAATTAAATTAAATTAAACTCCCAGAATTCCTCAGCCAGCGTGTCCACAAGTAATAAAAGGGCCAAATTTGAAGACCCCTGCCCTATGCCATGTAGGACTTTACAGGCAATAACCAGCATCTTAAATCACACTTGGAAGCAAATTGGCAGCCAGTGCAACTCATGAAGCAGAGGTTTTACATGGGCACACGCAGGTATGCCTGTCACTGCCCATGTGCTGCTGTGGTCTGGACCAGCTGAAGCTTCTGAGAGATCTTTAAGGGCAGCCCCATATAGAGCGCATTGTAATAATCAAGCATCAAATTGCCAAGGTATATGTAGTTGTCTAAAAGTTCCCTTGATCTAGGAAAGGGCACAATTGGTGCACTAGATGAAGCTGGGCAAAAACCTCAAAATGTTTAATGAAAAACAGGCTGTTTTATGAATTTATATTATTATAAATTAATTTGAAATAGTTCTTTATGGGCCTGTCTGGCTTTTAAAATATATTTGTACTAATGGGCACTGTACAGCTGTGCGGTTGGGGTGTAACTATGAATAATATAAAGAAATGCTTTATGAGACCAAATGCCTACTCTGGATAATTGCCAATTGCTCCAGCAAAAGCATCATGCATAGAAGCATTTTTCTGCAGACATAATGTTCACCTCCACAATTCAGAAATTTGAATTCATAGATAAATATTCCCCATCCATAATAATAATAATAATAATTTTATTTATATACCGCCCTTCTCCCGAAGGACTCAGGGTGGTGAACAGGGCAAGCATAAAAAATACAGAGTTACAAAAGTTAAAAAGGATTAAATATATGCCCACTAAAAACAGTAAATACAAATATTAAAATAACAATAAAAACCCAACCCCCTCCCATCAGGCCAGGCCAGCTTGTTCAAAAAGATACGTCTTTAGATCGCGCCGGAAGGAGCGAAGGTCAGGCGCCATCCGGAGCTCAACCGGAAGATGGTTCCATAAATCCGGCGCACCCACAGAGAAGGCCCTCCCCCTTCTTTGACCGGAGGCACCCTGAGGAGACCCTCTCTGTGGGAGCATATTGGGCGGAGGGAAGTTGATGCTGGCCGCAGGTGCTCCCCAAGGTATTCCAGACCCATGCCATGTAGAGCTTTGTAGGTCAATACCAGCACCTTGAACCTCACCCGGAAGACAACTGGGAGCCAATGCAGCTCGCGGAGCAGAGGTGTAACATGGGAGTATCGGGAGACTCCCAACACAACTCTCGCGGCTGCATTCTGTACCAGTTGGAGCCTCCGAGTGGTCTTCAAGGGCAGCCCCATGTAGAGAGCGTTGCAGTAGTCTAAACCAGAGGTCACGAGCGCATGAGTGACCGTACGCAGGGCATCCCGGTCTAGATAGGGCCGCAACTGGCGCACCAGGCAAACCTGGGCGAAGGCCCCCCTAGTCACGGCCACTATGTGATCTTCCAAAGTAAGGAGGACTAGGAGGACTCCCAAGTTGCGAGCCCTATCTACGGGGGGTAATAGCTCACCCCCCATAGAAAGAGATGGGATATTCTGAATATCCCGGGATGCCGGGATGTAGTGTAGTGGATAATCAACAATTGCAGCCAGTAGATTAATAGCGTTAATAGCATTAATTGTCAGAGATGAAAGCTGATTGAAGCAAAAATAGAGAACACTATTTGTAATGTACAAAGGGCTAGAAAGTTTCAAGATACATAAAAGCACAAATAGGTAATAGGTGAATAAACAGGTGAATTAAAAAAAAGAACAAAGTCAATGGGTAATAATTTGTCCCCAAAGAACTGAACCTAAAAATTGCTTATTGTTTGGGGACAATTTATTTTATGTTAGCATGATAAATACTAATGAATGGATAGATTTTTAAAATCAAAACATTATAATGGCTTTGAAATCTGTTAAGTTGTGGAAAAACTTCTCAAATAATGATAATATATTACTAGGAATAACACAATCTCAATGAACGGACATTAAAATGAATATTCACAATACAATATATCCTAGGCCAAGTATTGTTATTTTTACTCACAGAGAAGGCACAAGTGATTCCTATAATGCAGAGGACAAGCAGGGCTGTCTTCATTTTTCTGGTGTCTGAAAAAGAAAGAAAGGAAAAGAGAATATATTTCCAAATAGAGCCTTGGTGGCGCAGTGGGCTAATGCCTCCCTAAGTATCACCAGCTGCCTGCAATTAGTGCAGGTTCGCATCCCACCAGGCTCAAGGTTGACTCAGCCTTCCATCCTTCCGAGGTAGGTAAAATGAGGACCCAGATTGTTGGGGGCAATTAAGCTGACTTTGTAATAATGCCGCTTGGGCGGGGCAAAAGCCCTAATAAGCAGGCATATACATAGAATGAAGGCCATTGCTAAGCACATTGGTTTGTGCTTAAAATTGTAAGCCGCCCTGAGTCTTCGGAGAAGGGCGGGATATAAATGGGATTAAAAAAAAATAGGAAGATTAAAAAAAGGGAAGATATTAAAGATAGGCAATTTCTACAATTCTGTTCAAATAATACCACAAATATATCTGTTAGGTCTGATGACTTTTGTAGGAATTTGAACAAATGATCGATTGATTTCCTCAGTAAATTATACAGGCCTTCAATTAAAGACAGGGAAAGTTTTTTTTACCCTTAGTCATTCCATACTTACATTTAAGTGAGGGTTAGTTTGGTGTAGTGGATAAGATGCTAGCCTAGAAATCAGGAGACTGAGAATTGTAGTTGTCCCTTAGGCATGAAAGCTATCTAGGTGACTTTGGGCCAGTCACTCTCTCTTGGCCCAACCCTCCTCACAGGGTTGTTGTGGGGAAAATAGTAGGCAGGAGTATTAGATATGTTTTATAAAAGCAGGATAAAAATCTAATGATAAATTGTCCATTCTTGTGCAAATTTAGAAATGTTCTAAGTTGAATTTAGAAATACTCAGATTCATACTAACAGTTTAGGTATTATAAGATCTAGATTTTCATGGCTAACTCATGCTAAATTATTTGGATTTAAAATGGTGGATGAGAGAAAGAAATCATGTCACTTTGTGAACTTTGAGTTTCCTTCATCCACTGGTTGAGCCAATTTGATGATTGGATGTGATGAATTCTGGCTATGAAGGCAATTAGAAAGTTGTGGGATAGAAAAATGGGGGAGAAAGAAAGTCCCAATCTCTCTAAGTGACATATCCACTTACTCCTCATGATTGCTTTCGGGTGTACCTCCATATGTCTACCTCAACTTTCAGGCTGTCACAGTGCCTTGAATGGAGGAGGAAATGCATAGAGAACTTTATGCTTGGAGCTCTTTCATGCTTATTTATTTCTGCCCAGTTGTGGAGGTGCATGGGACCCTTAGTGGCAGAAAGAATGGGCAAAGGAAGCAGGCATATCCCTCTGAACAGCATCAAAAGGCCACCATTACAGCTTCTCTAGAATGTTCCACAATCATGTCATGCTTCAAGGATCTCAGTGATTTCAAAAATTGGAAAAAAAGGATGAACTCTGAGCTCATTTTCTATCAGCAATTCTTAAATTTTTGCTGGGAGTTGATTTCTGACTTACAGATGTTGCTTATTTATTGATATGTTCATTGCATTTCTGGCTAATCTCTTTTGGGTCATCATAGTTATAATTTCAGCACAACCAGCATGCATTTAATCATTTTACAAGCAACGCCAGTTGCTGTTTTGCTGGCCTAAAAGCAGTGGTGGGATTCAAATAAGTGAACAACCGGTTCTCTGTGTGGGTGCCGCTTCCGAAAGTCCATTCTGGGCCTGGGCAACAAAAAATTAGCTACCGATTCTGCTGAAGTGGTGCAAACTGGCTGAATCCCACCACTGCCTAAGCGGAATGTTTCTTTCAACCCAAGGAAACAAAAAGGCAGGAACGTTGCTTTTGATAGCTTAGTTGCTGCTAAGGGGGTATTATGGAATACGTTTTGGGAGAATGACTACCAAGCTTTGCTTTATAGGAAATAATAGGTTTTTAAAATTGTGGAATAGACTTTCACAACCTGATTACACCCAGATGTGCTTATTTCCAACCAACATTTGGTAAGTTGGATACCAAAACATCTGCAGAGCTCCAAATTGAAAAAGGCTATTCCAGACCTCAGAGTTTTAAGTAACACAAGAGATGCATATCATTTCTCTGTTGCTAAAAAATATTCATTAAATTACAGAATTTGTCTAGGAAGCTGTCCTGGAACAATTTCACCAGCTTCATTAGGTTTGTGGCTTTGATCTACACTCCTTAAAACAAACTTCCAAGTTTGGAAAACCGACAGAAGATGACAGCTTTATTTAATTGAAAGTGTCAGTAAATAAAATGATCCTTGTTAAAAGAATGCCATGTTAATCCATACCTAATATGCTTTGTTACAGTTTGTATTTAAACCCCTAGTTGAAACAAACAAAATTCAGTGAAGCATAGTTTATAAACGATTATGAACATGTATAAGTAACTACAAGGATTAGTTTTATATACATTCAGCCGTTCTAGAAAATATTCCAAGGCCTAAATAAGCAATATATTTAATTGGTGACATCCATATTTATACTTTTAGTTTCTACAATACGAACAGTAAGCTACAAATTCCATGTTA
This sequence comes from Vipera ursinii, assembly GCF_947247035.1. Lineage (NCBI taxonomy): Eukaryota > Metazoa > Chordata > Lepidosauria > Squamata > Viperidae > Vipera > Vipera ursinii. The sequence continues at coordinate 65,363,057 of NC_139521.1, forward strand.
TGTGTATTATCTTTGTGTAGCAGACAAAGGGTGTTGCTTAGGCCCTTTAAGACTGAGGAACGATTGAACAATAATTTTGTGGACTATGGAATGTATTAGGTTCATCTCTATCTGCATTATAGAGAGCTATCAAGTGTACATAAAAATGGGTACCCTGGAGGCTATCCCAAAACTAGGAAGGGTCAAATCAAAGAACCATCCTAGAACCAAGGAGAACTTTTCTGATAGTTAGAACCAGTGCTTTTTTTGTAAAAGAAAAAGGTGCCGGAACTCACATATGTCATACAACCTGCCTTGCCTACCCTACAAGGTTCCATCCAAAAAAGGTGCCGGAACTCCGTTCTGAGCATTCTATGACAAAAAAAGCCCTGGTTAGAACAATTAATCAGTGGAATGACTTTTATCCAGAAGTTGTGGGTGCTCCAAAATTTGAGGCTTTTAAGAAGAGATTGGATAACCGTTTGTCTGACATGGTATAGGGTTTCCTGCTTGAGCAGCGGGTTGGACTAGAAGACCTCCAAGGTCCCTTCCAACTCTGTTAAGTGAATGTTTACAAGTTTATTAACCAAAGATATTGGTGGAGGGGAGGCCAAATTTGGCCCTCCAGATGGATTGCAATTCATGGACCATGCCAACTGATGAATGTTGGCGTTTATTAAATTTGGGAAGACTACAGCTTGCCTCATCCCTGAGACAGGAGAGTGCCATAAAAACGTATTGACTAAATACCAAGTTTCTTTGTTTTTAGTAAGTTTGATCTATAAAATCATCTCCCTCTCTCTCTCAGCTTTCCATCACCATGCCCTCTCCCAAATTCCTGCGAGAAATAATTTTAAATTAAATCCATCTCAGAATTTTTAAGGAAACTAGAATGTCTCTGTGTTATAGTTGGTACAGTGTAAAATCCCAGCCTTATTAGTCGAACAGAAATCAAGCAAGCAAAATAGAGTGGTTCAGTAAATCACTGGTTTAAATCACAGAAGTAATGTGCATGAGAAATTCCTATCTACAAAGCAAAAGATCACCTTAAAAACAGAGTCAAAAAGTGAGAATTGCATGGATTAAGCAGTGTCAGAAACCTCATTGCTTGCAAAGAGCCAACATCACTGCCCGTCACTTACCAAGCTGCAGTCCTGCAGGATACAGATCGGTCTCCAAGGAGTCAGGGAACAGAGATTTAACAGAGCATCTGTTTGTTCTTGGCCAACCTAGTGGGATACGCACACTATTTTTACCTTCCACCAGCCAATCAGCGCTTTCCTTGCATGATGTCAGCAAGTGGACTCTTACCAGAAAAATCTCCAAATTTCAACCATTTTTCTAGTCACAGATGTCACTTTCAAACATAAAGAGCTGTTTTAGTGCCCAAAGTTTTGGATCATTCCACTTAATTGAAGGGTTGAGCTAGAGATGAATAGGTTTGGATGCCGAACTCTATAATGATGGTCTGGGTTTGAATTGAAAATATTGGGATCATTAGTTTTGTGTGTGTGTATGTGTGTGTGTGTGTGTGTGTGTGTGTGTTTCTTCTGAGGGAGAGAGGTAGACCAGGCAACAAGTACAGAAGGAATGTTCACTCTGTTATAGAACTGCAAATAAAAACAAGTGAAACGTTTGAGGGACAATTCATCTGAACATGTTTTATGGTTGTCTTTGCTGCTGAAAGGTCATTTCACCCTATATTTGTCTTACTTGGGGTTCTTCAAATAAACATAAATGATGACAAATGAATAAATGTTTTTCATTATTTCATTATTTTCATTATTATTTTTCAACTAGAAGTTTATTGCATATTTCATACTCACTGTTTTTATCTGGCTAATGTATTTCATACAGTATATATCCCAAAGAAAATTAAGGCCACAAAAATGTAGCAAAAATGCAAGCATTTCCAGATATTTCTAGTATTCCTAGTAAGCATTCCTAGTAAGCATATCTGAAATAATAAGAGGTCAATCAATGTTTATTTCTTTGTTTTGTTTTTGTTTATTCATTTCTATCTATACGGCCTCTCGTCTCACCAAAGCAACTCTGGGCAGCAGACTTTCAATAACAATAGAATGAATAATTGTAAAAATACCGCACATAATCAAAATAGATAGGAAAAATGGCAGCCAGGACTAAAAGCCCTAGACTGTTAGCAAACCTCATGAGCTTCACTAATTGTCTGATTCGAATGCCTCATCTTAAGCACTTTATGAAAATCCAGCAGGTTCAAATCATTCTGATCTCTGATGGTAAGGTGTTCCATGACAGAAAAGGCACAGGTCCTGGCTCCTTCAGAATGGCATTCTTTATTTCAAGGGTCCCCAACCCCGGTCTGTGGACCGGTACCAGGCCGCAGCATGCCAGCAACCGGGCTGCGCAAACAAACAAAGCCTCATCCGCAGGAAGCAGTCAGCACACAAAACCATGCCCCCTCCGGTCCATGGAAAAACCTCTCTCCATGGAACCGGTCCCTGGTGCCCAAAAGGTTGGGGACCTCTGCTTTATTTGACAGAACCTGAAGCACACCTCTCCAGCAGAATTAATAGGGATAAAGAAGGGGCAGGTAGAGACATGGAGTTCTTCAAGTATTTTGGCCCCATGCCATGAAAGGCTATATAGGTGAGAAACAGCACCTTGAAATGTATTAGTGGAGCTAGTGCATTTCATGAAGCAAATGGAGTCAACATGAATTAAGAAACAGCCATATTTCCCAATACTATCACATTTTGGACCAATTGCATTTTCTAGATGTTCTTCAAGGGCAACCCCAAGTACAGCAGAGTTTAGTAGCCCATCAAAAGATGACCAAAGCATGAGTGGCCATGCACAGTGCCTCTTGATGTAGGGAAATGGTACAAGTAATACCCAACACAATATTCTGTAAAAAGCTCCCCTGGTTATGGCTACTGTATTGTCATAGTTTGTCACAGGCCAATAGCATCCTTTTACTCATAGCGTCAACTCAGGTGTCTACAAGAAGCTAAATTAAACACAAAGTAAATTAGTATAAACATCTCTAAGTATGGCTAGAACGATTTCTCTCTGAAACTATGGAAAGCTATTGTCACAAAGTTAGATAGGCCTATATTGCATTCCATATATTGCAATGTTATATGTTCATATAAAAAACTGGTCTTGTCTTCACTTTTCCCCAGAAAGTAGAAATCAGCAGTATGGTGACTCAAAACTTTGATGTTTCATGTACTCAGACATAAACTTCTCCATTAAAATAAATCTTCCCATTTTCAAAGCATCACTTCAAGCTCTCTATCATCAGCACACCCTATGACAATTCCACTTCTTTTTGTGAATTATATCTTGGGTAAATAAATATTTCCTTTTCATGAAAAATGATCCCCAAGATGCTTCAAAATTTTCTATATGTCTTTTATTTCATTTAGAATTCTTTGGAATTGTTGAAAGTACTTATTGTTGCCATCTTCACAAAAGAGAAGAAAGAGAACCCAAGAAACTTCAGACTGTTAACTGGATGTTAATATTGGGCAAAGCCTTGGACAGATTATCAAGCAACATGTTTGAAATCATAAGTTTGTTGCCAACAAATTATGCCAGATTAAATTTACTTGATTTATTTTAGTAGATTAGGGGTATGAAATAAAGCTCAGAAAATGTCATTTGTAGATTCTGTAGGCATAAAAGAAATTTCCTTAAAAGCCATCGATTTTGTTACAGGTTCTTTTTTTTATTCCTAACATGGAGTATATTTTGAAAAAAATATTTAAAATACTGGCAATCAGAAGGACATTTCTCTTTGCTAGACTTAATCTCTCTTCAGCTGGGCTCTTCAACTTTGTCTCACATTCTGCAACAGTAGTCTCTGAGAGCAGAAAACAAGAAATCCACACATTGTTAAACGTACAGTACCACAAAAATGTTGTGTATTGGAGAACATTAAAATTTGCAAGATCTTATTCAAAAGAACAAGGTAATAAGGCAATGTGAAGCCTTATTACCTTATTAATAATGTTATTAATAACAGAAAAAGATCTGTAGAAAAATGTGTAACATTTACGATAGGTCAGGGGTAGGCAACCTTGGCCCTTTTATGACTCGTGGACTTCAACTCCCAGAATTCCTGAACCAGCCATGCTGGCTCAGGAATTCTGGGAGTTGAAGTCCATGAGTCATAAAAGAACCAAGGTTGCATACCCCTGGGATAGGTTGAGTAACAGCGTTCCCTTAAATTGCAGACTTTGAATGTTCTAGGTGGTTTTGGTTAGGATGCCAAGAGTTCATAGTCACTGGTCTTAAAAAAAAATACATTTGACCACAAGAGGACTTTGGTTTTTCTGACTCCTTTGAAAAATGCCATCTTCTCAAACTGTGCTCTTCAACACTATTCTAGGTTTGAGACTTCATGCTGATTCAAACAAAATGGCCACCTATATTCAGTTTTAACTTTCATCGGCATTGCTTGTTGGTCTGACACTTGACTTAACAGCTAAGAAGAAGCATGTGGATGTCTGAGATTGTGGTTTAGGGTCAATCCAAAAATATTAATATGCACTGTATATGTATATGCTTTTCCTTTTAGTCTTCCATCCTGAGGCTTAACATAACCAGTTCCTTTAATCAATTCTCATAGGATTTGATTTTCAGTCCTTCCTTATCTTGGTAAAACCCCCCACACACACACACACACTCTTCTCTGTGAATTCATTGGTTTCTCAATATCTTTTCTGCAGTGCCCAGAACAGAACACAGAATTCCAACTCAGATATGGCCAAAGCAGATTATAGTGAGATGGATATCTAAGAACTTGACATGGTCTTCTGTTAATATTACCCAAACCAACTCTTACTTTTTAGGTAGCTCTAGCACCCAAATGCTCAAATTCAACTTGATCTAGACATCTAGTTGCATCACCCAGATCTTTTTTACATGTACTACTACCAAGCCAATACTTCTGTCCTGCATTTGTGCCTTTCATTTTTTTTTCTTCCCAGATAAATGGGGAGAAAAGAACTTCCTATTAAATTTCATTCTGTTCATATCAGCTTGCCCAGATCTTTCTGGAATCTTCTCTTTCTCTACTGAAGTGTTAGCTGCTGCTTCTAGCTTTATATCGTCTTAACCCCCTTCATCCAAGTAATTAATATAGGAAAATATTTGAGAGAGGTCTCTGGCAATCCATTTGAGTCTACTCTCCAAGTTGATGTGGAGTTATTGATGATTACATTTGAGATAGGGTCATTCAGCCAATTATCCATCCATCTAATAGTGGTACCACTTAGTCAATATATTTCAATTTTATTAATGAAGATATAATGATAAATTGACTTTTTTTCTGAGATCAAGGTATATTCCATTGATGGAATTCCCCAGTCAATTACTGTAAGTTAGTAGTTCTCTCACTCTCTATCTCAAAAAAGAAAAAGAAAAAAAGAAAAAAGAAATCAAATTAGTCTTGTTTGTGATAAATCCAACCTGGTTCTTGTTAATCATTGGATTTTTTTATCCTAGCCTCAGTCATGGTATCTAATAATGAGGATGAGGACCTCATAATTTCTTGGGTTATTCTTATTCCATTTTTGAAGACAGAGTCAATATTGATGTTCTCCAGTCTTTTGGAAACACAAAGTTTCTTCCTTAACTAAGTGTTTCTGCAATTACTTTTACCATTTCCTTCAGTACCCTAGCATGTAATCTGGCCTTGGAGACTTGAATGCATTTCAATTAGCTAGGTAGTCTTATTTAATTCTTATTCTTTCCTTGTCTACCCTGAGCTGCAGCTCTTTCCTTTTACTACTGACAAAATGATAGCCAACTCGTGTTCTTTTTTTATTGAGGGAAGACCCATATAAAGTACAGACATTCTGCTTTCTAACCATCACTTTTTTCTTTGCAACAGACTTATAGACTTCCCTACTTTCCTATACATGACAAAGATTTTTGTTGTTGCTTTGGACATTTTGCACAAGCTTGTTCTGTACATTCATTTTCCTTAAAGCAAGGGTGTCAAACTGCTGGCCCGTGGGCCGGATGCATCATCAGGAAATCACACCCACTCCATTGCCAGCAATGGAGAAAAAGCTCCGATATTGTTGTGTAGTGGGTTCTGGAAAGCAGGAAGGATGCCGAGACGATGAGTACAGCATGGCAGATTTTTATTCGGTGGAAGTGACTGTACTGGGGGAATAGGAGTTACCTGCCCTCCTTTTATAACTGGCCAGGTGAGCAGCCAGCCAATTGGTTTGAACCTCTGTTTCCCGCCGAAACTGGGTTCCCGCCAAAACAGTTACAGTTCAACGTCCCCTGGTGGTGACTGCTATGTAAGTGTGTATGTGTTCTCTTCACCTGGATACATAACAGATATGTCACGTGACGTCACGTGATGTCACGAGTTTGACATGTCTGCCCTAGAGTTTCTGGTTACTGTCTTGTATCCTTCTTTAATTATACAACTCTTCTTCTTCTTCTTCTTAAAGTAGCTAGGGCCCTGATTGGATTGCATTGTATTTGAACTGCATTTGGGGCCCTGATTGGATCTGCATCGCTTTTCAGCAGTATTTCAACTGCTCAGAGCTGCTGGGAAGTGCTACATTCTGTAAGTTTTGGAAAGGCTGCACCAAAAAAGTAGCGGCCCACGTGCCTAATGGCACGCAAATTATATAATTATATAACTAAAAATCGAAAACAGCAGTGGTACATTCAGGACAAGTGCGTCTGAGATTCCTTGTATCTAAGAATGTCTGGCTTAGATCAGTGCAACACTTGTTTTGCAGCTGTCTTTCACAGTACCCTTTTCAAACTTGGAAACTGTCCTATCTGTAAACAAATCACTAGCCTATAAGGACAGATTATTTATCTAGGGTCTGTAATCTGTGCTCTTCAGGCAGAAATTAGGTGTCCAGTTCAGCCCTTCTACCCTATAGAGCCTCCGTGCTATCAGCCCCCTCTACCACAAAGATCCTGCAAAGAAGGGCAGTGTGGACAACCGTGGGATCTGACAGGGTGAGATCTGTGAACCATAAACACAAAGCTTTCACTGTGTCCCTGCACAACAGATACAGTGCCCTTTCTGACCTTAATAGGGACATTAAGGAGACAGGTAAGGGTATCTGTGATAATAACTCAAATAAGCAGTGATCGTGGTCCAAGATGAAAAACATGTTTTCGACAGGGAGAAGTGCGAATCTGGTATTACACACCAGTCATGCAAGAACAGAAAGGCATCCAAAAAGAGAAGCCACCTTCTGGTTGGTGATTCAATTACAAGGGATGTAAATTTAGGAAAGGACACAGAGGTTTTGAAAGAGGTCAGGTGTCTTCCAGGTGCTAGCTACTGCCGGTAGGGACAAGAAGTGTATTTCTAAAATAATCAAGAATGTCAGCAAGGACTGTGATGGGGAGGCTATTGTACGTCTTGGCACTAACGATCTGTCCCAAAAAGATGTACTCTTTGTGCAGAATGATTTCAAGAGCTTGGGGCAGGAACTTAGCAGAATAGGCTGTAGACTTACTTTTTCAGAGGTTTTACCAGTGTATAAGGAGCAAAATGGAAAAGACCAGCATATAGCAGAATTTAATATGTGGCTAAAGGTGTGGTGTTAAGGAGAAGACTTTAGTTATAATAGTCACGATGTCTGTAGCTGGTCCAATGAAAAAATGTACAAAAGAGATGGTCTGCATCCATCCAAGAAAGGGACTGAGTTACTTGGCAATAAATTCACAGCTTTTATGGAGGAACATTTAAACTAAACAATGGGGACAGTGAGTTAAAGGCCCAGTCTAGTACAATACCAACAAAAAAGAAAAATAACAGCTCTCAAAAGAAACCAGCATGGCTGCATAAAGAACTCTCTGACAAATTGAAAGATAAAAAGGACAAGTATAAGAAGTGGAAAGAGGGGCACATAACTAAGGCAGAATATCAGCAAATAGCCTGTGCCTGCAAAGATGAAGTGAGGGAAGCTGAGGCTCAAAATGAACTAAGGCTTGCAACCGAAGACAAAAATAACAAAAAAAGCTTCTTTCAACACATAAAAAACAAGAAAAAAGTTAAGGAAATGATTGGTCCATTAGTGGGGGAAAGTGGCAAGAAGGTGACACGCAACAGGAGAAAGCAGAACTATTTACATAACTCGTTTTTTGCATCTGTCTTTACACAAAGGGAAAAAACAGTCCAACCTACCAAAACCAGTGCCATAAAAAACAGAATAGAAATGCAAGTTAAGAAAGGCAAGAAAATGGTAAGTGAGTACCTGTCCAGCCTAGATGAGTTCAAATCACCAGGACCAGATGGTACCTTGCTCAATGGTAGTAACTGTGAGAGGGACCTCAGAGTCCTAGTAGACAATCACTTAAATATGAGCCAGCAGTGTGCTGCAGCTGCCAAAAAAGCCAACACAGTGCTAGGCTGCATTAACAGAGGGATAGAATCAAGATCACGTGAAGTACTAATACCACTTTACAATGCCTTGGTAAGGCCACACCTGGAATACTGCATCCAGTTTTGGTCACCACAATATAAAAAAGATGTTGAGATTCTAGAAAGAGTGCAGAGAAGAGCAACAAAGATGATTGGGGGACTGGAGGCTAAAACATATAGGGAACAGTTGCTGGAATTGGGTATGTGTAGTTTAACGAAGAGAAGGGTGAGGGGTGACATGATAGCATATCTCAGGGGCTGCCACAAAGAAGAGGGAGCCAAGCTATTCTCCAAAGCACCTGAAAGCAGGACAAGAAGCAATAGATGGAAACTAGTCAAGGAGAGAAGCAACCTAGAACTAAGGAGAAACTTCCTGACAGTTAGAACAATTAACCAGTGGAACAACCTGCCTCCAGAAGTGATGAATGCTCCAACACTGGAAGTTTTTAAGAAGAGACTGGACAGTCATTTGCCTGAAATGGTATAGGGTTTCCTACCTGAGCAGGGGGTTGGACTAGATTACCTCCAAGGTCCCTTCCAACTACTACTACTTGTTCTTGTTCTTGTTCTTCTTGTTCTTGTTCTTCTTGTTCTTGTTCTTCTTCTTCTTCTTCTTCTTCTTCTTCTTCTTCTTCTTCTTCTTCTTCTTCTTCTTCTTCTTCAGCATGTTGTCTTGGTTCACATATTTAACATTAATTTCTTCAATACAAGTCTGTTTAGTACTACACAATCCAGTATTTTTCCCTGATCCTCCTTTCTTCCCCATATTTTTTCCATTTTCCCATCATTACATTTATGATTTTTGGTACTATTGGTCTGTACAAAGTTGGATATAAACATTTTCATCATATTTTACAAATGTCATACAAATAACAATAATATCAATTCATAAATCAGTATCCTGTTTTTCTTGCTCTTATTAGGGGTTGATTTCCCATCAGTATTTGAAATATATTTGTCCATTATGATTTTCTCAATATTAATTACATTTATATAGCTAAAAGTTTTATTGATACTAATCCTCCTCTTATTTTCATATTTCTTATATCAAAAAAAAGAAAGAATGAAAATGCTATTTTAATTCTAAATCATATCTTTCATTATAAAAATCTAATTGCATCTAATTGCATTCTTTTAGTCTTATTCACATAAGTATTTAAATATATAATGCTCCTCTAAATGGTCAAATCTTCTGGTTTTGTTTTTTTTAAATCTAACTCTCACTTTCTTTCTTTGCCAAGTAGCTTTCCATGCCAGGGCAATTAAATTGCCCAGGAATTTTCTTTCTATTTTTGTGAAATTTGCTTGGCATGAGGAAGACAATTTAGGTAGGGTATTTTTGTGGCAGAATTTCACCCATTTATATTCCTTAAGCAACTCCCAGTTTCCTTCTCCCTCAATTTCTTTTTTCATTCCTTGTCTCCCAAATTGTGACATTTCCCCTTACAGCTCTATATTCAATTTTTTAAAATATTCTTCCTTGCCATCAAGGATTTTGCAGACCTAAGAGGTAAAAGGTCTTTTGCATTTTCACTGTTATGGCTAAATCTTGCAGTATTTTGTTTGTATATGGTCATTTGTATTTCCCTTCTTTTATCTCTTCCGTCTCTAAATCCCTTTCCTCTGCTTAGTCTTCTAGTTTCTGGTTTGTTTGTTCATACTTTGTAATCGTTGCCTGGGAGCTTTCTAGTTGTAGAGTTAGTTTGGAGATTTGCTCATTTATATTATCTAAATTGTTTTTAGTCTCATTATGGTTTCTTTTTATGTCCTCTTTGTATGCAACAATTGTTGGTGAATTAGTTGTAGCATAGAGTATATTTCCTTCTGAAAGGTGTTTGGGTTTTTTTGAGGCATTGTTCCTGGAGATCTTCTAGTATCACCAGTCTCAGTAAGAGTAGATCAAAGTTTCATCTAATTTTTTTTATGTGTAGCCTTTATAATCCAATTGGTTCCAGAGTATAGGTCCAGTCCTGAAAGCAATATTTTATAGTGGTCCTTTGTCTCAGGTATCCCAAAAGTTGACAGTCAGGCAAAGTTGTAATCCACAATGTTCATAGTGTTCAAAATGTTCAACTTCCCTGACAAACAGCTCAAAAGTCTCTCCGAGCTGGATGTAGTTCAAAGTTAAATTTTCCTTCTCTCCCACTAGCTTCTGAAATTAAAAGCCCAAACTCAGTAGGTGTTTATAGTCCAGGAACATCAGGGTGATAACTATACCAAAATATTTTCTTTTATTGCCAGTTGTTCTCCCAGGCTAGGAGTCACCAAGCAGCCAGGAAGCAAGTTATAGTGCTGTATTCTAGATGTCATTCAAAGTTCATTTTCCACTCTTAAGACAAAGGATTGATTTCTTTTTTTTCCCAAAAAGAAAATTTTGACAATTATCTCAGTTCTCAAATTTATCTAAAATATAGTTTATGTTACTTCCATTTCAGTATTGTATATTTCTGTCCCCCATAAAATTAAAATGCCGCTTTTAGGTTCTTGGGAACCCTTTCCAGGAAATTCAGTTGTAAAATAGTAAAGAAAGGATCAATATTCTCACCCACTTCCAAACATGCTGTTTATGATGTGCTAATTGGTTCTTTTTTCCCCCTTTGGTTGTCAGCAGCTAATGGCCGGCTACACGAATATAGCCAGTCTTTCCCCTGCCGGTTTGGAGGGTTTTCCTCGAATCGAATGAAAAGACTGCCATCTCTTCATGATCAATGAGGTACCCCTTTTCATCATCTCTTCGGGGCAACTTTAGGCCCTTTTTAGGGCCCCCAGCAGGGCAAAATTGTGTGCAGACGGCAGATCCTACATCCGTCCCGCTGCAATACAAAACCAGTAGTCCCTATACAACTCTACTTCTATTTCATATAGATATCCCATTTTCATTTTAGCCTTTTAGAAAGCTTATGTGTACCCTTAGATTGATAACCTTAGATCATCTCCTACTTTTCTTTCTAATAAAAAAGATTTCCTATCTGTCCCGGATGTTTTTTTCTCTTCTTGGTTTCAATCCACTAGATCTGACCCTTGTTCATTCCAATCTGCTCCTCATCGTTCTAATATGTAAATCCGATTTTTCTCTATACCCCTTGATATAATGATTTCAAGGATCACAGAGTCTCTTATCTCCATGTTCCTTGCACATTTAAACTGATTCCTCTAACTTAGTAAGGATCACATCAGTGGGTCAAGTTTCCGACGTATGGGCTTTTCAAGTGACTCTGAGGCATTGTTTACCTTAAAAGTCCTTTATTAGCCTACTACACCGGCAAATACAGTACTTGCTCGAAGGAAGCTGGAATCTGAAATCTCTACCCTTTGCACAATATATTAAAACACAATTCTCCACCTTTCTAATTTTGTCATTAATCATATTCTCCAATTAATTTAAAGAATCAGTTTCCCTTCCGTTAGAACAACCGGCAAAGCCTTATCTTCTTTAGAGAGACAAATGGCCTTGAAAGTGCATTCCTACTCTTCCCTCCTCCCAATTTTAAACTAAAGCAATACACAAGTCTTATAGCAATACACAAGTTTAACATATGAAATGGCTACTTCTTCATCTCTTGTCAAGCAATAACGTTCGATGTTAGCAGCGTTGACACAGTGTTTACCAAGCCAGGCAACTTTAAAATGTGTAAAGTTCAACTACATCATAATACTCTCTCCCTCCTTGTTAAATCTGCTCTTTATGAACAAATTGTAGACTTTCAAGGTCATGCTCTAGTTGTGTGTCATCCTATCAAGTCCCCAATAACTGGTGGTATACTATATCAGTTCTGGGCATTTGTCAGACTTCCCCTTTTGCTCTAGTTTAATGTCCTAATGAAATTAGGAAACATATTCTTCCTAATCTTACTGAGATGGAGCTTCTCTGTTCCCAGGAGCCTTTTATGTAAGTACTACAGTCCATGGTGCCATCTACATAATTATTTGTTCACTTCCAGGAACCTGTACACTCCAAGCTTGGTTGTTTCCTTGCAGACTTTTCATTACCTAAACTAGGTAGCATCATCAGTGCTAGACTATTGTCTAGACCAGAGGCTCCCAACCTTTTCTATACCCCGCACCCCTAGAATGCTTCTGATATATTCTCTCACCCCTTACAAAAGTTCAAAATAAGGGCCACAAATTATTCATATTCACTAAAATTTTGAAAACCCAAGCTTTCACATCCCCTGGAATATCATCTTGCACACCCAGGGGGTGTGAGCACCCCTGGTTGGGAACCCCTGGTCTAGACTGGTATCTAATTTGGGTAATGAAACATCTGCAAGAAAACAACTAAGTTCAGAGAGCACCGAGGACCCCTTATTTCCACCCTTAACTATAAATATTCTCTTTTATTGGTACCTCTACACTATGATCCTCAACTGGAAGGACTGACAAAAGCAGTGCCTGTATTCAGTTTCTCCCATCTCAGGAATGTGTTCAGGAAACACATTCAAAGTGTGTCCTGGCAGTGTCATTTATCCCCATGTGAAGGGATGGGATGATTATCAGTTGGTTGGAAAAATCTTGGCAGTCAATCCCTCACACTTAAGATAAGGATACCTGGAAGACAATCCAGCTATTGCAGTGTCATAGAAGGACTGCACATTGCAGCCTTGGTTTTTTTCGGAAGCAAATCACTCAAATGTCTTGGTCTTACATGTACTACCCTGTCCGCAAAACCCATTTGGGAAAGTCATGACCTGCCAAACTCTTCACAGTAACCTCTAGTTATACTCATTACAGAACCCGCTCTATAAAATATTTCTAAAAATATTGTGTTTCTAAAAATAGATTCCTGTTTTTATCCCAGGATAAGGGATAGCAATTGCAATGGACGCTAAAAATATGACTTTCTTTTTTTTGCCTTGGGATTTAGTGTCCAGTAGGAATAAAAGAATCTTTATAATAGGATGTTTCCTAAGCATTTTCAGCTTGGGTGTTCTTCTCTGAACTAGATTTAAAATGGACAGCAAGAGTATTTAATATTTATTTGTTATGTATATGTAAGGGTGTGGGTCTATACATATGTGTATATAGTATGGTTATGTGTGTGTCATGTATGTGTTTCACTTTGAGAGCGGGCAACTAAATTTCATTTTTATATGTGCTGTTGTGTCCACAGTAAAAAAAATGACAATAAAGGTTGTCTTGTCTTGTCTTGTCTTGTCTTGTCTTGTCTTGCCTTGCCTTGCCTTGCCTTGCCTTGCCTTAGCTTATCTTATGTGTTATGTACCAGAGCTAGTTCTCAAACTAATAAACCATTCATGTAGCCATTCCTCAAACAATCACAGCTTTGGTTTATTCCTCCTTCATAGAGCAAGAACAAAACAAATCCCAAACTAACCCTCCTTTATCTAGAAAACCCTCCTTTATCTAGAAAATATGTCCCCAAAAGAAGCAGAATTGCCCCATGTTAATTTCCCTGTACCAAGGTTTCTCATTTGAGAGAAGAATACTCACTGGAATTGTGGT